>NC_081842.1:218483159-218801076 GCF_963259705.1 Myotis daubentonii | reverse complement strand
GTGACCCGCAGCCTCTGGCGCGGCCTTGGGGCTGGGAGGGAAGCAGCATCCCCGCCCCCCCCCCCCCAGGCCCTGGGGTGCACAGCCCTGTCCTACCAGCACCTTCTCATCCTCACGCCTGGACAGAGGCCCCGGAGGCCGGGCCAAGGCTGTCCGCCCCCAGAGACTCGGCCGGCGGGCCGAGGGGAGGAGGGGTCTCTCCTGGGGCCCACGGGGTCCGGCTGGGCTGCAGGCACGGTTCCCGTGCGTCCAGCCCGAGCATGAACGTCCGGGTGGGCATGGCACACGCTTTGCGGCTCCTGGTCCCACAGGTGAGCTTGGGACGCGGCGGGTTCCTGCCGTTGGAGCGTGGAAGGTCCGCGCAGCCGGTGCCGCAGCGGGCACGCGACTGCCGCTCTCTGCCTCAGTTTCCCCACCGGAAAGCAAGCCTGCCGTCTGCACTGCTGCTGCCTTGTGAGCAGCGGACAGCTCCCCTGTGAGGGGTGGGTGAAGGAGCCGGTGGCAGTTCGCCGTGTGGGTGTTCTGATGAAAGGGGGGTCCACAGCTGACAGGCCTTCACAGCCAACATCTGCAAAGGCCCCCAGCCTCCACGTGCAGCGTCCTTCCAGAAAGATCCACCCAGGCCAGGCCTCGGCAGGAGACCCCAAGGGCCCCACAGAGAACAGGCTCACGCCCCGGCCCCACAGAGAACAGGCTCACGCCCCGGCCCCCCGAAGGCTGGGGACCCCTCGCCTTCCTGCTGCCCGGCTGTCCCACATGCGGCCCCCGCGGGCGCCCCCGCCTGGACAGGGGTTCCCCCCGCTGCTGGGGACCAGGTGCGGAGCCGGTTAATGGCGTGTGACCTGCCACCACCCTGGGTGGGTGTTAATGGCCGAATGCGCTGCAAGTACATGACCCGAAAGAGTGTCTCCTGAGGCAGAGGGGTGGGCAGGTGTCAGACACCGGACAAATGGCCAGGCCCCCCGCTTCCGAGGCCTGGGGGCGGAGGGCCGTGTATCCGCCAGAAAGACCGCCAGCCCCCCCAGAGCTCCTGCCGAGGGCGGGGCGAGTGAGCAGGACGGGCCCGGGCTCCGCGGCACCCCTTCCCCAGGGCGCTGGGCCCACTCGCCCTCTCAGCGTCCCTCCCAGGTGGCCGGGCACAGCCGGGCGGGGGCTCTGACTGCCCATCTTGTCCCTGGCGTGTGCCGTGGTGGCATCTTAGGAACTGTAAGGGGCCCGGGCACCCAGTCCTTGGAGCTCGCTGACAACTGTCCACAGCCTGAGGGGACAACACGGCCAGGCCCGTTTCCAGCAGCGCCGGCAGCTCCCACATACCCAGCCGGTGCCCCCCTCCGAGGCTCCTGGCCCTCGGGGGGCCAGACACAAAGTTGGCACAAGGAATATCTGCTGGCTGAACTGTGGATGCCGTGACCCCGCGGAGCCGGTAGGTGGACCACGGGAGCTGCCACGGAGGCTGTCAGAGCGGGACCCCCCCGCCCCCCGCCGGCCACAGACCCCCCTCTGCTCCAGGCCCAGCTGCCCAGGTCAGAGTTTCCTGCCCAGGCTCAGCCGGGGGCCCGGAGGCTCTGCCCTGAGGCGGTCCCCTCGCAGCGGCTGACCTGCACCCCACTCCGCTCCTCGGAGGAGCCGGGGACCCAGGAGGGACCAGGACCCGGTGCCAGCTCAGAGTCAGGGTCGGGCCGAGGCCAAGGGGGCGTGCACGCGGGGCTGCAGACTCCTGGGCCGCTTCTGCCCTCAGCCAGCTCCGAGCCCCCCTCAGCCTCGCTGTTCCCATCTGCGAAATGGGAGAGCGCCCACCTCCAGGTGCGTGCGTCGCGGATTACAGGCGACGAGACCCCTTGCACGGTGCTCTCCAGGGGTGGGTGCTGAGCACAGAGCCGGGTGTGTGTCCCGGGAGCCAGCCCCGAAGGCAGGGGCCTGAGAGCCCTCTAAGGGCCACCCTCTGGGGGCAGCCTGAGGGGAGCCAGGGTGCCCCATGGAGGCCCGGGACCCGGCTGGAGGGGGTGCAGCCGGGCCGACCACGGCGAGCCCTGCGCGGAGCAGACCCCTGCCCTCTGAGAAGGCCGGCCTGCGTCTTTAAGACGCTAATGGGCCCTCTTAAAAAAAATGACAGTTTGCCGCGCGCTAGCAGGTTCTCATCTGACATCAGCAGGGAATCGGAGCTGTTTTATTATTTGGAAAGTCCACGCCGGGAAGGCGGCCTTGGCCTGTCCCCGCTCCAGCGCCTGCACCTCCCCGGGGACTTAATTATTTTCTTAAAATGCAACTTGTTCTGTTAGTTTAAAACATTCCAACTGTGTTCACACTCTTTAAATCTTCAGTAAACGCGGAGTTTAAATCACTTGCAGATAAGAGTAATTCTATTAGGGCGCGAGGGCGCGGCCGCGGGGAGCTGCGCGCACATGGAATGAAAAGGCCATTGACTGGGTCCCGGCACCTCCGCTCGGGTCGCGGCCGCGGTGCGGCCCACCTGGGCCCGGCGCCCCGGCCGGAGCGCTCACCCTCCCTCTGAGCTGAGGGGCGGCCCAGGCGGGGCCACCTTTGGGGCTACACAGGACACGTGCCCTGGTTGGGAGTCACCTTGGAGCTGGGAGGCTCTGAGGCCTGTGAGGGGTCAGTGGTCTGGGGTGGGCAGCGCTGGCCTCCGCCCGGTTCCCTTTTCCTCATTCCCCGCCCCCCTCCCCCGGCCTCCGGTCAGACGGTGCCTCTGGTGCCTGCGCTGGGCCAGGGCTGGGCTTTCTCCCCATAAGTCAGAGAGGATCAGAGGGGTCAGATCCAGAGCCAGCCTCGGGGGGCACGGGTGGGGGGCTTGGGGGCATGGGATTGGGGGGGGCAGACAGGGGCACGGGCCAGGGGCTGGGGGGCACGGGATTGGGGGGCAGACAGGGGCATGGGCCAGGGGTTGGGGTCACGGGATTGGGGGGGCGGACAGGGGCGCGGGACCAGCTCCTTCTCTGTGCGGAGGGTTTGGTGTCTGACGGGTTTCAGGGACCCTGAGGTCTGGCCGCTGGCCCCCCCACCTCCAGTTCCGGGGCGCCCAGGGCGCTCGGGGGGATGTCCGCCATCCGGGATGGTTCTGTTTGTCCCCGAGGGAATGAGGCCGTTGGCAGGGGGGAGAGGGAGGAGGCAGCCCTGCAGAGCACGCTGTCCCAGGCCGTGGGCGCCCCTGCCCCCCTGCCCAATGCACGCGGCCCTGCTGGACCGCTAACCACGCGCTCCTCCCAGCGTCCTTTCCCTGGAGGCCACCCCCGGGGGACGCAGGAGCTGCCTCGTCCTCCCCAGCCCTGTGGGTCCCCGTCTCAGCATGGCCATAGGACCATGGCTGCAGAGCCACAGGTCACCTCCCTGCTGGACTGAGACCCCCGCCCCCAGGAAGGGCCAAGCTGTGTTGCCCTCGGCCCCCCAGGCGCAGGCCGGGCCCCGACCAGGGCTCAGGAGCTGGAAGGAGGGGCCAGGAGCTGGAGGGGCAGGTGGCAAGGACAGGTGCCCCCCCGACACACTCGGGGCCCCTCGTGCTAGGCTGTACACGCCAGGGGCAGCTGTGGCCACAGTCAGCCTGCGTCTCCTGGGACAGAGTCTCCAATGGGATCCAGGCACCCCCGCACCCCCCGGGGCGCCCCTAACCCCACCCTCAGTCATGGGACTTCACTGGGCTCCTCGGGGAGGGCTGGTCAGGGATATCCAGGCGCCCTGGACCCGCCGCAGCCCCCTGACCTCCCACCTGGACTCCTGGCCTGTGTCCTCACCAGGGGTCTCCTCACCCCTCAGCACCGAGGACATGGCAGGCAGGGGGCAGCCCAGGACGGACACAGTGGCCACAGGCTCTGGGGGTGGGGAGGGGCCTGGCAGCTCTGGACGGGCCCCCATTGCACACCTGACCACGCCGTTGGGGTGGGAGGCTGCAGCCAGGACCTCGGCTGTGTGTGCATCTGTGGCTGAGTGTGCGTGTGAGCATGTGAGTGTGCGTGTGCGAGTGAGTGCACAAGTGTATGTGCAAATGTTATTGTGAGTGTGTGTGCATGCGAGTGACTGTGAGTGAATGAGTATGTGAGCATGTGTGCAAGTGTGTGAGTGAGTGTACAAGTGTGAGTGTATGAGTGTATGTGAGTGCATGTGAGTGTGCAAGTGTAAGCATGTGCCAGTGTGAGGGTGTGCGAATGAGTGTATGAGAGTGAGTGTGCCTGTGCCGGTGAGGGTGTGAGTGCACATGTGTGAGTGTGCATGTCTGTGTGTGTGAACGTATGTGTAGAGCCCAGCAGTGGCCACTCCTGCTTGCATACAGTCCCCACGCGGGGTGGGGGGCAGCCAGGCAGGGGCAGGAGTGGCCGGCCATGTCCAGGGACAAGAGCGCCGCCCGCCTCCCGCTGCCCCTCAGGGCTCCGCCGGGCAAGGTCTGGCTGAGGGCCCTGCTCACGCCAATGCCACGCACGGTGGTGCCGGGCCAGCGCCTGGCCGCCCTCCATGGCGCTCGCAAACGCTTCGCGCCCCATTTCCCACGGCTTTGCAGCTACTTTGGGGCGCGTGGTGCCTGGCTGGCTCGGGTCCCTCAGTCACTCTGGTTTCCCCTTCCCTCAGGGTGTTGGGGGGCACGCCTGCTGCCTCCTCTGCACCCCAGCAGGACCGCTGGGCCTCTCGGACAGAAGGAAGGTCGAGCCGGCGGCTTCTCACCAGGTGCCGGAGCGAGTTCACTGGGCGCTGCCTCTGGCACAGGCGGGCAGCAGGCCCCCCGCATGGAGGCGATGGGCAGGGGGCGGCGGTGGCCGCGGGCTGTCGGGCAGGCTGCCCGGCCTCCCCGTCCACCTGTGACCTGGGGCCACTCCTCTCACGAGCTGGGGGTGGCCGGGCTTGGCTGTCTGTGGGGCGCAGGGTCCGAGCTCTGAGACCCCCAGATCTCACTGGGAAGGGGGACCGGTCCCCAGGGAACGTGGCCGCGGTGGGGCGGGGGCCGCCCGGGAGTGGGTGCGCCAGGCCCGCGCGTCCGTCCGGTGGACCTGGTTGCGCTTGGCCACCCGAGCGGCCTGGAATGTGACTTCGGAGGCGCCGTGGTCTGTCTCACTCTCACCAAATGGCGTTTCGGTGAGTTAAGTGTGAGGGAACTGAACAACCCGATTGAATTTCCTTCATACCCGACACGGGTTTGCAGACCAAGGCGAGAGTGGCTTCCAGCTGATGGAGGCTGCGTGTGTGTTCCCGCAAGTGCTGGGGAGAGGCGGCCACGTCCTCAGAGCTGGACGCCCAGGCCCAGCGTCCAGCGACAGGAACCCTGCCCCTGCCCGGCTGCCCCTGCAGCCCCTATACCCCAGATGCCGGGGTGGGGGAGTGGCAGACCCTGCTTGTTGCCCTGTGTCCCCCAAAACCCACAATCATAGCAACACCAGCACCCGGCCGCTGCCCAGTGTTCGTGGCCGTGCTGCTGTGGTCCTTCCGCTGCACAGGGGAGTAAACCGAGGCCGGGAGCGTGGACCAGGTGGCTGTGCAGGGCTGCCCTCCCCACTGGGCCACACGGCCCCTGTCACCTGCCCTTCCCCTGGTGTTGGAGGCATTGCTCAGACTGGTGATGGGAGCGGGGCGCCCAGCTGAGGCTGCAGGGCCGGGCAGTGGAAAGATCGAGGTCAACGGGGAGGCACACAGAACCATGACCGGCTCCAAAAGTAACCCAGCGAGAGGGAGACCCCGGGGCGCCTCCCGGCAGCGGGGCTCGGACACTGGGCGCACCTCCCCTGGGTCCCGCGGGCAGGGCCGGCCTGGGGGCGGCCGGGCGCCAGCCAGGGCCCGCAGTGGGTCTGCCATCCTGGCGTCCTGTGCCAGGCCCAGCCTGTGTGGGCAGCTGGATGGGACTCGAGGGCTGGAGGGAGGGCCAGCAGGGAGCCCAGTGCCCGTGGCCCGGTCCGCAGACCAGGCCCTGCTCCCCCCACCCCCCATCTGTGCGGGGAATACGGGGCGGCACCTGCTAGTCTTTACAGTGACTGTGCTCTCTTCAAACTCCTTTCACCTGGGGCGGCTGAGTTAGAAAAAAGCTGCAGGTGTGGCCGCCATCACGGCCGGATGTGAGGGATCAGTGAGCGTGGCGTCCGGCTCCAGCCCGCGTGCCTCTGGCTCTTCCCAGCCTCCCGGGGGCCATCGGCAGGAGCCACACGCCGAGCGCCCGCCCTCTGCTAGCGGGGCAGCCGGAGGCCAGGGGGCCCGGCCCCGCCCTCTCACCTGCGCTCTGAGCTGAGGGCTCCCCGGCGGGGACACGGGAGCGGGCCCCGAAGACAGCCCCTTGGAGTCCCGGGAGCGGCTGGAACACGGTGAGTCGTGAGCCTGCCCGGCAGGCGTCTCAGGCGGGTCAGCCCTGGTCTGGGGGACACGGAGGCCTGGAGAAGGTCCCCTGCAGAAAGTGGCCACGAGGCCACACGCGCGCCCTCCCCTTCCCCCCCCCTCCAGTGTCCCTCCACAGAGCCGCAGGCGGGCGGCAGCGGTGCGTGGTGGGCCCTGGCGGCCGTCTTGTCCTCCCACTGGCGTGCCACCCCCCTGGTGAGAAGCGGCAAGGGCGAGAGAGGGCAGCCCCGGCGACCTTAACTGCGGCCACATGCCAGCCCAGACGCCCTTTGGGGGCAGAATTGCGGGGCTGCCCGCCCTCCGGGGCCTGTCCCGGGGATGCGGGGACGGGGGGGTGGGGGTGGTGGTGGTGGTGAGTGAAGAGGCATCTGTTGAGTGAATTCCGCCCGTCGGAATGCGCCGGTGTTGGTGTTTGTGAGAAACGACCTACTAGCCACGCCGCCCGCCGCGGGTTGCTTGCCGTGGTCGGCAAACTGCGGCTCGCGAGCCACATGCGGCTCTTTGGCCCCTTGAGTGTGGCTCTTCCACAAAATACCACGTGCGGGCGCGTATAGTGTGATTGAAACTTCGTGGCCCGTGCGCAGAAGTCGGTTTTCGGCCTGGGCGGGTCTGTTTTGAAGAAGCACTGTTGAATTTGGCTCTGTTGACTAATGAGTTTGCTGACCACTGGCTTAGCGTATTGAACGTGACTTGGGGCCGTGTTCACGTGTTAACGGCCTGGGCGAGGGGGCCCTGACCTGTCCCCCACCACGAAGGGGGCCACCTGCCCTCCGTGGCCTCGGAAAGGCGTGCTGGGACTCCGCTCACCCCGGGCTCGGGAGGGGAGCTGGGGACGGAGGAGTGGGTGGGCCCGTGGCTCTGCGGCCTGCGCCTTCCCCGCCCGAGCCCGCACACAGGGCAGGGGAGGTGGGCTTCCCCGGGAAAAGGAGGGGCAGCGGTTAAATGGGTCTGAAAATAGCTCTCGGTGGTTGTAAGACAGCAATTTACGTAAGTGCTTTCTCCCGTTCGTTCCTCCTGGACAGAAAGGTAGCTGTTTGCCCTGAAACAGATGCTGGTTTTACTGTCCGTTTAGCATCCCTCCTGGGCCGGTTCGCTGGTGCAGGGGCAGGCAGCCCCGCGGGGGGAGGGGGCCCTGTGTGTCCCCACCTGCCTTTCGACCCCACGCCGGCAGCCTGTGTGCGGGGAGGCCCGGTGCTGGACACACGCGGCTCAGATCCGGTGCTGTGTGAGAAGCTGTGTGACCGTGGACAGGTGGCTCCGCCTCTCTGAGCCCAGGCCCCCTGGGGGTGCGGGAGAACAGGGACACCCTCTGCGCACGGAGTTGTCACGGGGTTAGAGCCTGTGCCTCGTCCAGGCTCGGCCCTCCCGCCAGGTGGACACGCCTGCTCCCCGGCCAGGGCTGGGGCCTGGGTCCCACTGTCTATGTGCTGCCCAGAGCCCCCCTAAGGCTCCCCGGGCTATGGCTGCGGGCGGTCCTCCCGGAGAGCCTGGGAGATGGCGCGTCGCAGCAGGGCCGAGGCCCGGGCTCAGCCAGCCGAGTGGAGACGACGAGGGGCGAGGTCCACGGCTCCGGACAGTGAGGGCCTCACCAGGCCCGGAGTCGCCACCCGGGGCTGACCCCAGCCCTTGCAGGGTCACATGACATGTTTGTGAAGTGTCACCTCATGAGCTCCCAGCACACGGGCGTCTGTAATAAGTGTCCGGGTTGTTCTAGCTGGGAGAGCCACGCCTCAGTGCTCACCTAATAGGAACTCAACGGGGCGACCCCCCCACGTCTGGAGGCGCCCCTTTCCTGGGCCTCAGATGAGCTCCGCACCTGCTCTGCCAGGAGCAGAGAAATGACACAGGAGCCCAGCCAGCGTGGCTTCGTGGGTGAGCGTCGGCCTATGAACCAGGAGGTCACGGTTCGATTCCCGGTCAGGGCACAGGCCCGGGTTGTGGGTTTGATCCCCAGCGGTGGGCGTGCAGGAGGCAGCCGACCCCTGATTCCCTGTCATCATTGATGTTTCTCTCTCTCTCCCTCTCCCTTCCTCTCTGAAATCAACAAAAATACATAAGAAGGAAAAAAGGAGAAATGACTTAGGAGATGGGAGAGGGGATCATAGCACCGCCTTCCTGCCGGGGCCAGTGGCCAGGGGTGGGGTATTTGTGTGATCCCCAAAACCCACCAGCGGGGGGCTTCCATGTCCTGTCCCGGGTGACCAGGCGGGACCACGGCCTTCACTCCCTGTGTCCCAGTCCCGAGCCGAGCACCGGGTGGCTCCTGTATGCTCTTGGGGGAGACACGGCTTCTCCATTTGCAGCCTCGGCGCTGAGGCTCCGGGGGTGTCGCGGCGGAGCCCAGGGCCTTGGGGCGCACCTGCCTGCGATCCGGCCTCAGGTGTGAAACCACAGACACAAGCTGCGGCCTCCTCGGGGTGCGGGTCAAGCACCTTCTACCCGCCATCCAGCCGCAGCCTCCTCTCCGATGTCTGTCTTCTGCGCGGAGAAGGGGCGACAACTGTAGCCCACCCAGGGAGCCGGGCAGGGTGGGCCGAGGGCCTCCGAGAGGAGGGGCCGGGGAGCCCGCAGGGGCCGGGCGCTCTGATACGCCCCGTGTGCGCATCGGAAACGCGATCCCCTCCGCTGTCCGCCCAGCGGGGCCTGTGGAATGGAGATGCGGCCCCCAGGCCTAATCGCTGGTGAGGGACACGGCCAGCTGCCGTCGGCCGCCAGGGCCGCCCGGAGAGGACACCAGCTCGCGTGATCAATCAGGCCCAGCGCTTCTCAGCATGGCTCTCGGGTTACATGCCGCGGGTGATGTCATCGCGGCCGCCGAGGGGAGAAGAAAGAGGCTCCTGTGTTTCCAGCCCCAGGCCCGGGGAGGCCAGTTTCCCTGCCCCGGGGCCTGCCCCTCGGCTCCGGGAGAGGTAGCGCCGGGGTGCTTGCTGTCAGATTAGAGGAGCAGCATGTGTTCACTACAGATGACTTACAAAATCTAGAAAAGCAAGAGGAAGAAAGAGAAAATACCCAGAATCCCACTTCGTTATATTGCCTTCTAGTATTTTCCATTGATAGCTCCACTTACCCATCTACCTAATACTTGTCCATTCGTGCATCCATGCACCCATCCATTCGTTCATCCATGCTATCCACTCTTCATCCACCCACCACCCACCACCCACCACCCACCATCCACCATCCACCATCCACCATCCACCATCCATCATCCATCATCCATCATCCATCCATCCATCCATCCATCCATCCATACATCCATCATCCATCCATCTATCCACTCACCAGCCATCTATTCACTCATTCTTTCTGCCTGACTAGGCGCCTCAATTTGCCCATACATACTTCCTAGATTCAGCATTCCTCCATCCTTCTACTATTATCCATCCATCCGTCTATCCATCCACTATCCATCCACCTATCCACTATCCACCCTTCCACCCATCCATGCACCATGCACCAATCCATCTATAAATCCACAAGTTCATCTATTCATCCATTTACCCACTCACCTATCCATCCTACACCCACCCATCCATCCACCATCCATCTATCCACCCACCCACCATCCATCTGTTCACGCATTGTTTTTTCTTGACCAGACCCCTCAATTTGCCCAGCCATGCTCTCTAGATTCAGTATATGAGCAGGCAAAAAGGCATATAAAATAATGCACTTCTAATTGTGTGTGTGTGTGTGTGTGTGTGTGTGTGTGTGTAAGAGAGAGAGAGAGAGAGAGAGAGAGAGAGAGAGAGAGAGAGAGAGGGGATGGTAGGGCACCTGTGGCTTTGTATGTGTAAGCATGTGTATGTGTGTGGATGAGAGTGAGAGTGAGTATCTGCACATGTGGAGGGTGTGTGTGCCGCCTGGGAGGGAAGGGGCTGGGCAGCGCGGCTGACGGACGTGGCCTGACCGCTGCCTGGCCCCCCACAGGAACCCTCTGGGCCCCGCCCTCAGCCCCGACACCCATTTGGCAGCCCCCCGGGAGCTGCCTGCGCCTGCTCGGGCCACTGTGCTTGGGCTCAGGGCGCAGCCCGAGTCCAGACGGGCGAGCGCCCCGTGCTGGCCTGGGAGGCGGCGTGCGTGCGGGGCCGCTCTCCACACCTGGTCCACGTTAGCCGCCCCGGCCTGACTTGTGTCCGTGCAGCGCCGGCCCGGTGGCCGGTCCCCGCCCCCCCCACCAGCCCACCTCCGCTTCTAATTGGGCCGCAAAGCCGTTTAATGGTGTCTGCGCGGCGGCAGGGCTGCCGGGTCCGAACAATGCGCTATTCATGTCCCAGCAGAACGCTGGTGAGCGGCTAATATCTTTAAGCGAAAAGCGAGGCTTAATTGGAACAGATGCTACGCATTCCAGTGCCAAAGGCCAGCTCCTATGTGATCGAAACCAGGTATGTGCCAGGGGTTCGGTTTAATAGCGGCTTTTATTTTTTTATTGGCATTTACAAAACTTACTAATACTCCGCGCCACAGACCAGCACGGGCTCCTGGACACCTCCCGGCGAGGGGCCCGCGGAGCGGCTGCCGGTGTTGGGGTGACAAAGAGGATGCCCCCCACTTGCCCCACCGACCCGGTGGGCACTGGGCTCTCCTGTCCCTGGGCCCGGGCGTCGGCCTCTCCAGACCGCGCAGCCCCCGGACACCAGCCCTCAGTGCCCCCTGGTGCGTCCGTCCAGCCCGCTCAGGCCCTGGTCCTGCAGGCGAGGCCTCCGTGGCCGGGCCCCCCTTCACCCGCTGAGCTCTCTCAGCTGACGCCCCTGCCCTGCAAGCGAGCTCCGTCTTTGCTCTGAAGCTGATGCTGATCCTTGGTGTCTCCTGTGTTTGATCTCTAAGCCGAGTTGTCCAGTCCAGGAGGAAACTTCCGGAAGTCAGGGCTGTGGTTACGCACGGCTTCCGGGACAGGGCTGAGCAGAGGGGGCTCTGCTGCTCCTGCCTTCCACTTCCACAGAGAAAACACGAATCCCAGAGCCCCGGCGCTGCTCCGGACTCGGGAAAGCCTGTCTCCATGGCGCCCCGAAGGGCCCCCGCCCGCCTGCCCTCTGCCCGGGTGGACGTCCGAGTATCCCTGCGGCGCCTGTGCTGGGCCGGAGCCGCCTGGCCCAGAGAGGCAGCCTCCTCTCGGGCAGCTAAGCTGTCGCCCCGAGCGGCTCACTGAGCCGGGAAACTGCCTCAGGTGTCTCACAGCTGTTCCCCCGGAAAAGCAAAGCGAGGAGTGCTTCCTGGTGACTGAGGGCCCTGTCGCTGGACTCCTGAGACCCCAAGGGAGCTGTTGGCAGAATTTATCTGAACAAATGCCTCAGGCAGTAACCTCAGCTCAGGTAGAGTCCACGATCCATCCATCCACCCATCCACACATCCCTCCATCCACCCACCCACCCATTCATCCACACATCCATCCATCCATCCGTCCGTCCGTCCGTCCATCCATCCACCCACCCACCCACCTACCTACCCATTCATCCACATATCCATCCATCCATCCACACATCCACCCACCCACCCACCCACCCACCCACCCATTCATCCACATATCCATCCATCCATCCATCCATCCATCCATCCATCCATCCATCCATCCATCCATCCGTCTGTCCATCCATCCACCCACCCACCCACCCACCCATCCATTCATCCACATATCCATCCATCCATCCATCCATCCATCTACCATCCATCCACCATCCACCATCCATCCATCTATCCACCATCCATCCACCATCTATCCATCCCCCATCCATTCATCCCCCATCCATCCACCCATTCATCTATTCACCCATCTAACCATCCATCTTCCTTCCTTCCTTCCTTCCTTCCTTCCTTCCTTCCTTCCTTCCGTCCTTCCTTCCTCCATCCCCCGTCCATCCATCCTTCCATCTATTCATCCATCTATAAATTCATCCATCCAATAAATATCTACTTGGCTCCTTCTAGGCCCCTGGCCAGTGCCTGGGTTTCCCCCCTCCCAGCATGCACACGGCACATCCCTCCCAGCTGCTGGGTGGGCGAGGGGGTCGGCTGGGCCTGCACGGGTGGCCGGTGCACTGAGGCCAGAAGCACCGGGAAGTCAGTGAATAAGCTGCATGAGCACAGAGGTCAGAGGACGCGCAGGCCTTGTCTCTGGGCCCAGGGCCTGGCACCTGAGGCCCCTGCAGCAGGCAGGAGCCTGCCTAACCCAGCCCCTGAGAAGCCACTCCTCAGGCCAGGGCTCTGGGAAACCTCCGAGAATCAGTAGACAGAGAAGAGGGGCTACTGCCCAGGGAGTGAGAGTCCGGGGCCATTAGCTGGGGTGGTCCAGGCTCCACGCCTCCCTCTCCTGCCTGCTCCATGCCCCAGGCCAAGAAAACACTAGCCGAGTGGGCGGTGGCCCTTCTGTGACCCCCGCCCAGGCCCCTGCTGCTGGCGACTGGGCTCAGCATTCCGCAGGCCTCAGGGTTCTGCCGCCGACTCTCCTTCACGCGGCGGGCCTTCCCCAGGGCACACGGGTGTGGGCCGCGTCATCCATGACCGGGGCCCAGGTGGCCCAGTCCTCGGCGCCGCTGAGTGGGATCAGAGGCCCGGGAGGAGCCTTCCTGCCCTCGCGAGCTCCGTGTGCCTCCCTGCGTGGCATCCCGGCGGGCGGTCGGAGGCGGGGAGCCGCCGCCAAGTGCAGTCAGATCTCCGGCGTGACATTCGGGGCCTCCCCGGGTTGGCTATTGTGAACGACAGGAACACGGGCGCCTTGCACTCCAGTCCCGTGCACACGGCGAGCTTTCTGCGGGGCCTGCCTAAGCGGGCCTCCTGGCCGGCCTGTCTTCCCCACGAAACTTGCCGAGTGACTCGGGTGAAGGTGCTGCAGTAATTTGGCGCCTCCAGCCCCGGTGGTCAGTGAGGTCACGCAGGCCCGGCGTCGGCAGACCCGCCCGATGCCCATCAGTCTCCTTTGAAGACCTGTCCCTCGTGACGCGACTCCGAGCATCTCTGCCCAGGAGCCTGGAACTGTGCGCGTCCGCTATGGCCTTCCCCCGTTTCCCACTGGAGTGTTTTGTCTCCTCTATTTTTCCTTGTTGCAGTGCATTTTTTTAAAACAAGCGTTTTATTTAAAGATGGCATAACGCACAGAAAAAGTGCAAAAGTCACACATGCGCACGTCATTGTGTGAACTTTCCCCGAGTGGGCACACCACATACTCAGCTTCCAGATCAGGACACAGAACATTCCAGAACCCAGGGGCCCTGGTGCCTTCCCATCACCACCCCACCTTCTGCCGCCGGTGGTAACTGTCTGACCCTGGACTTGATGCAAATGAATCACACGCCTGCGCCATGCCATCTGCTTCCTAAGTGCCTGTTCCGGGTGTTGGTGTGTTCCGTCCAGACGGGAGTCCTCGCTTAGGTGTGTGGTGTGTTGACCAATCCTCTTTTTTAACCCTCACCCGAGGATATGTTTCTATTGATTTTAAATATGGTTTTTAAAATTGATTTTAGAGAAAGAGGCAGGGAAAGAAAAAGATAAACGTGGATGTGAGAGAGTTGCTTTTCTCTTACTGCTTCTAATATTATCTTTGGCTTTTGACCGTTTGACTATAAACTCTGTGTTTATTCTATTGGAGTTCATTGAGCCTCTTGGATCTGTAGATGAACGTCTTTCATCAAATTTGGGACGTTTCTTGCCATTATTTCTTCAAATTTCTTTCTGCCCTTTCTTCCTCTCATCCTGGGACTCCCATAACATGTGCATTGCTGTGTCATGGTGTCCCACAGACCTCTGAGGCTTTTTTCATTCTTTTGCATTCTTTTTTCTTTCTGTTTCTCAGATGGATTGTCTCAATCTACCTAGCTTCAGGTTCACAGATTTTTTTTCTTCTTCTAGCTCAAATCTTCTGCTGAGCTTATCTAATAATTTATTCATTTCCTTTAGTTCTTTGAACATTTAAAATAGCTGATATGAAATCTTTGTCTAGTAAGTCCAACACCTGGGCTTCCTCAGGAGCAGTTTTTATCAATGGCTTTTTTTTTTTTTTTTTTGGTCCTGTGTGGGCCACACTGTCCTGTTTATTTAAATGTATCAAATAAATTTTTTTTAAATGGGTGTTTTAGATAATATAGTGTGGCAACTCTGATAATCAATTTCTCTCCCCTAACATTTTTGTTGGTCATTGCTGCCATTTGTTTATTTGGTGACTTTCTGAATGAATTCTGGGAAGTCTGTACTCTCTCGGGTGTGGCCACTGAAGTCTCTGCGTGGTTTGCTTTGTAGTCAGTTGATGTTTGGACAGAAATTTCCTTAAATAACTGAAGCCAATAAGTCTTAGACTCTGCTGAGGAGCATGTCATGGCTCCAGTAGGCAGCTGGCACTTCTATCTTAGCTTTCAATGGCTCCTGTGCTGAGTCTCAAGGTCAGACAGAGGTTTGAGGTCAGAGCCTTCCCAGGTGTTTCCTGGGCATGTACATGTCCTTGCACATGCGTGTGGCTTTCTAGATCTCCAGGGATGCAGTGGGACTTCCCCTGCAGAGGCTGTTAGGCCTCCAGCCACCGGCTCGCTGCTGGTGTGCAGGCCACCATGAAGCTGGGGAGAGGGGGTGGGATGGGGCAGGTGAAAATGCCAAAGGCTGTCCAGTCTTTCCAAGACCCAACGATTTTCTTGAGCAAACACTCTTTAAATTTCTGGAGGCCTTTGGTGAATTTCCAGACTTCTGAAAAGTTATCTTGCCCATTCCTGTGCACGGCCTCCTTGCTTCTCCAGAGAAGCAGAGGTTTGGGGGGTCCTTGCTCCATTCCGGAAACGCTCCTCTTCAGAAGGAACTTTTAACCTTGTTATCCCAGTCCAAGCATGATGGACAGGATTCCTTGTGATGTGTGTGCTGGTAGATGGGTTTTATTATTATTACTATTATTATTATTATAAATATATTTTTATTGACTTCAGAGAGGAAGGGGGGGGAGGGAGAGAGAGAAACATCCATGATGAGAGAGAATCATTGATCGGCTGCCTCCTGCACCATCAGGGATTGTACCTGCAACCTGGGCATGTGCCCTGACCGGGAATCAAGCAGTGACCTCCTGGTTCATAGGCTGACGCTCTACCACTGAGCCACCGGCCAGGGTGGTAAATGGATTTTTGTGTGGCCATGTCTTTCCCAGAGGACGTAACGGGAAATGGGTTTGTGCAGTGGCCTTCGTTCCAGGGCTTGCCTCTGTGCTGGGGGCCTCACCCCGTCCTGGGAGCCCCCTTCAGGTCCCTCTCACCAGCACCAGCGTCAGGGCGCCGGCCACAGCATGAGCTCCCGCAGTGACTCTGTGGGGTCCTGGTGTTCATTTTGGGCCCCTGGAAATTTCCGCCACTCTTTCGCAAGCGTAACTCTCCGTTCCTAAGATGTGTATCATATTTCACCTGGCATTTCTGGACTATTTTTTTTTCTAAAAAAACAGGAGTATTCTTGGGTTATGTTGATTAGAATATTCCTGGGGGAAGGAGCGCTCTCCATATTCTAACACACACATGGTTGCCAACACGTAGCACATGGAAGCAGGAAATATCAAGGTATGAAGAGAACGGCCCGGCTGGTGTGGCTCAGTGGCTGAGCATCGACCTATGAACCAGGAGGTCAGGGTTTGATTCCCAGTCAAGGCACAGGCCTGGGTTGTGGGCTCGATCCCCAGTGGGGGGCATGCAGGAGGCAGCCGCTCCATGATTCTCTCTCATCACTGATGTTTCTATCTCTCTCTCCCTCTCCCTTCCTCTCTGACATCAATAAACATATATGAAAAAAACACGTTCCCTGGAGAGCTCTCCATGTGCGGACACAGAGAGAAGTGGGTGCTCACCAGACACCAGGTCCGCCAGCACCTTGGACATCAGGCTGCCCAGGTCGCTGCTCTCCTGGGAGGAGGGAGATGAGACCGAGTGTGGGGAGCGGTTACCCAGGGCCGGTGAGACTCGTGGGCAGGGCAGCTGTTTTGGGGTCTGCCCCCTGACGGGTCCCCAAAGACCCCTCTCCGGGGTGGGGAGTCTGGGCAGATGGATGGGGACGAGGGGGGGGGGAGGTGGTGTCCATGTTGGGGTTGAATTCCCTGCTGGGAAGCTCTTATCTTTGGTGCAGATGCCCGGGGGGACAGAGTGCCACCCCAGCGGCGGGCACTCTATGCCACGGTCGGTTCCTTGACCATCTCCCAGCCCAGGGACCGGGGCACAGGCGGCTCCGTCCTGACGACCTAGGTCCAATGTTTTCCGTAGCGAAGGCGCCTACGTGGATGGCACCAGCCATGGGCACACCCGTCGTGGAGCTCAGGGGGCTGCAGCCGAGGGCGCAGGGGGTGGGGGTGGGGGGCAGGTGTCCCCCTATAATACAGGACGCCCAGTTCCCTGTGAGTCAGAGAAACAGGCGCTGTGTTCAGTGCGGGGTGTCCTGAGGAGCTGGGCAGCCCTACGTGTCCACCGCCCAAGGACAACCTTAGAAAGCACACACACACACACATACTTGCACACGCATGTCCCATGAATTAGCCATATTGGGGGTCATCAGGATGATCCCAGACAGCCTCCGCTCTCCTGCTGTCCCTGGTCCCTTTGAAGGCGGTTGCGGCCGTGGGACCAGCGAAGAATGAGCAGAAGTGACCGTGTCACTCCCAGGCAGCGTGCTGCACGGCCCACGCGTGACCCCCAGTGTCTTCCTCACTGAGATGGTGCGTGAACCACGTGGAGTCGCCCCGCCATGGGCCCCGGGGGTCCGCGTGAGGCCGAGTGAGCACTGGGATCCGAGGAGCCGTGTCCTGGGGCTGCCAGTCCTCGGAGCCGGGCGGGAGGGAGGCTGCTCCGTCACCCGCGTGGCTGCCTGTTTGCGCCGATGTCCACGGGACGATGCGCGGTCTCGATGCCTCTTGAGCCCGGGCAGCTCCTTGGGACCCTTCCCGGCTGGTGCGGTGCATCCACAGCCGGGGCCTCCGGCGACAGAGATGGATGCGCTCCCCGTTCTGTCGGCCAAAGGTGCACACCCCGCTGTCGGGGGACAGGGAGTCCCAGAGCTCCCCGCGCTGGGCTGTCAGCGCCCTCGGCTTGTGGGCGCACCGCCCCAATCTCTGCTCTGTTGTTATGTGGCCGTGGCCGTGGCCCTGTGTGTCTGCTCTTCTCTTCTGAGGACACCGGCCACCAGGATTAGGGCCCGTTCTAATCCAGCGGGCACGCCTCTTAACGAATCCAGTTGCGTCTGCAGAGACCCTACTTCCAGATAAGGCCGTAGTCTGAGGTGCTGGTGGCTGGGCATCTCTGGGTGTCCCTGTTCAACCCAGGGCACATGCGTGCGCACACACACACGTGCACGTGCGCACACGTGCACACACACATACACACACACGTGCACAAATCCTTCAGAATCGAGTGCAGACCTGCAGGCCTGGTCCAGGGTCCTGGGACATAGTTCCCGGCGCCCAGCTGCCTGCTCGACCTGTGGCCCAGGCAGGAATGGGAGGGGCCAACTGGGGTGCCCTCCTCCCATGACCCCCAGCCCTGCTGGGCGTGTCATCAGCCGGCCACCCAGCCCTGGCCCCACCGTGATGCCCAACAGGGGGTGACGGCTTCTGCAGGAGACACCTGGCTTGGAAGGCTGAGCGGGACCCCCTGAGCGCGTGGGCGGGCACCCACTGGGGAGGGGCCCCCTCCACTCCCCACCACGGGCCGCCAGAGGCAACCTCGCTGTGGACAAAACCCCTTGCCCCTGGAGGCCGGACTCCACGAGATGCTACGCTGCCGCATCCGTCCTGCGTGAGAAACGCGCTGGCTGGTAGGGTGCAAGGAGGAAAGGCTGGTCCCCGCGTGGGCTGCGCAGCCCGCCCCCCCCTAACACACACACAAAGCCTTTTCTTCCTCCAGCTGGAACCCCTGGCTGGCCGCGCGCACAGAGCTCTCTCACCGTTAGGTTTTAAAGGATTTGAATTAAATCTGGATCCTCCCGGGCCTCGTGCGCGCCTGGCCATCCATCACGGCCGCTGCCGGCACCTCCGGGGACCGCCCTGGGCCAGGTGAACAGTTAGAAGCCGCGCTGGGCACGCGGCTGGCGGGGCTGGGCACCTCTGCGCTCTGCCCGCTGCGGTGGCGCTCCCCGGGGTGATCTCGCCGGCACTGGGAACCGTTCCCCGTGAGGCGGCCGGTCCCCCTGTCTGGCAAACATTGGTTTTCCTCCCCAGCCCGGCCTGGCCAGGCAGCCTACAGACAAGCCCCCTTTGTTCCCGGCCCAGCACCCAAACCCTAGTCCGGGGACACACCCGCCGGGCGCCAGCAGGGGGCAGGAGACGCTCTGTTTTGAGGGCCACCCCGAGGGCGCTCCTGCGGGCTGGGCCTGGGTCTGGCGCAGCCCCTGAGGGGTGCCCAGCAGCTGAGACCCCGCGGAGGGTGAGGCGGAGGCTGCGGGCCTGAGAGCGGGGTGCGGGGAGCAGCCCCAGTTTGTCCCGGGGACTTAGGGCAGGGCTTTCGGGAGCAGTACCGGGGGGAGGGGGGGGCCATAGTGGTTACATAAACGAGGCCCCGCTCACCTCTCAGGAGCCAGGGGGGGCCCCGCCCGGTGCGCCTGCCCACCGACCTGTGCCCCGTGTCCCGCTAGTGGGGTACCCGCCGCAGGCGGCCACAGTGTGCGGTCCCCTCAGACCCCGCCGTGCTCGGAGCTGCCAGCAGAAGGTGGCGTCCCTGCTGACAGCTGGGGAAACCGAGGCCAGAGTGGCTGGGCCGGGTCGGAGCTGCCAGAGGGTGACCTCCCCACCATCCCGGCAGCTTCCAGGGCGGCATTTGGAGACGCGGGCGTGTGTGTCTTTACATAAACCTCCCGTGGTCTGGGCGGGGCTGGCTCGCGTCTGACCAATAGAAACCCATGAAAGTCTTGGGCACGGCTTCCGAGACTGGTTACTAAAGGTCCGCGGCTTCCGTTGTGGGCTCGCTCTCTCTCTCTCTGTCTCTCTCTGTCTCTCTCTCTCTTCCTTTAAGGGAAGCCAGATGCCACATCAGGAGGCCCCCTGGGAGCACTCACGTGTCAAAGGGACAGACCTGCCAGCAACGCAGGGGTGAGGCTGGAAGGAGCCCCTCCCCTCCTGCAGCCCCTCCGACAACTGGCCGGCAACCTCGGGGGAGACCGGCATGGGCGCCGGGGAGCCGGGCTCCGGTTCCAGACCCAGAGAGACCGAGATGAGAAACGTTGGCTGCTTTCAGCGGCTCAGTGTGGGGCCGGCTTGTCACGCAGCGATACGTGGCGCATCGGGGAGCAGGCGCCCCGAGGGGTCGCTGGCTCCCACTTCCCACTCACGTTCTTTGCACCAAGGCACCCAATTCTCACCGGCAGGTGCTGTGGGTGAAAGTGTGTCCCCCAAGTTCTCAGACTCAAGTCCTCCCCCAGCACCCGCAGAGGCGACCTCGGTTGGAAGGAGGGTCTTGGTGGATGACCTGGTCTAGACGAGGCGTCAGGATGGGCTCTGGCCCCTGGACTGGTGCCTCTGAAAGGGGAGAGGGGGCCGCACGCACAGGAAGAGGCCGCGTGGAGACTGGGTGACGCTGCTGCCCCCCAAGGAACCACCGGGGGCTGTGGGAAGCCTGGACGGTCCTCCCAGCGCCTTCAAAGGCCCACGGCCCTGAATTCAGCCCAAAGGGCCACAGATAGCACCGTCGGCCCCTCACAGTGAAAGGGTGATGGTGCCAACCACCCTCAAGGTTGAACATCCGAGTAGTCGGCCTCCACAAGAGAGGACGCTCATGCCAGCCACTAAGAGAGGGAAGGGGGTGAGAGGAAAGGAGAGAGAAGGAGAAGATAACTGATCAGAAGGTTGGGTAGTTAGATGGGTGAGTGGGTGGATAAGTGTATGGGTGAGGGGATGGATGAAAGGATGAGTGGGTGAGGTGAGTGAGTGGCTGGGTGTCTGGGTGGGTAGATGGATGAATAGGTAGGTGGGTGGATGATGGATGGATAATGGTGGATGAATAGGTGGGTGGGTGGATGGGTGATGGATGAAAGGATTTGTAAAGGAGTGGGTGGGTGGGTGGGTGAGTGGATGGATGGATGGATGGATGGATGGTGGGTGGGTGGATGATGGGTGGATAATGGTGGATGAATAGGTGGGTGGGTGGATGGGTGATGGATGAAGGATTTGTGAAGGAGTGGGTGGGTGGGTGGGTGAGTGGGTGGATGGATGGATGGATGGTGGGTGGGTGGATGATGGGTGGATAATGGTGGATGAATAGGTGGGTGGGTGGATGGGTGATGGATGAAGGATTTGTGAAGGAGTGGGTGGGTGGGTGGGTGAGTGGGTGGATGGATGGATGGATAGTGGGTGGGTGGGTGGATGATGGGTGGATGGATGAATAAGTGAGTGCATGGACAGATGACTCATGAGTAGATAGATGGTGGATGAAAGAATGGATGGGAGGGCAGGTGATACAAGCTCCATCTTGGAGATTTAAAAGGCCAGGCGACCGGGAAGATGCTCAGGGCTTGGGGTTCCTCTGGGAACAACTGGGCACAGAGGCAGGAGATGCTGGGCGCACCGCGGCCTGGACGGGCAGGGCTCCTTGCACGCGTGGGAACACACACACACACACACACACACACACACACACACACACACACACCACTCTCTCTTGCGATGGCAGTGCCCATCTTGCCATCCGCAGTTGCCTGTCCCTTCGGTTGCCGGCGGCCACCGGCCCAGGCCCCTAGTAAGCGGGGTCTGGCCGCCAGATGTCAGCCGGCGCTAATGAGCCCGGCTGCTGGCCACTAATTGACTGAGGGTCTGGGCGCCAGTGACACATGGGCCCAGGGGTGATGGGACAGGGCGGCCCTCAGCCGGGCTTGGGTGGCCCAGTCACTGGCCCAGGGCAGTGAGAAGCCGGTGCCCAGCGGACCCCGGGCTGCCCACGCCCAAGGGTAAGTGCCTGGCAGCCTCGCCGGCTTCCCCGGGTCTGTCCGCCTCCGTCACGGCTGGGGCTCCTCCAAGGGCACGGGCGGGGCGCGTGGGGGCTGGAGAGGCCGGGCGGGCGTGACCGCCGAGCAGAACCGAGCGCCGGCCTCCGACGGACGGAAGCGAACGCCCTAGAATAATCGCCGTCACGGTGGCCGCCTGCCCTGCGGAGGGAGATGGAGTTACAGCCAGTTCGCCCATAAACTCGTTCAAGCGATTTACGAGGCCGCCGGCCGGGTGGGGGCAGGGCCAGCCAGGCGGCTTCTGGCTGGAGCTCTGGCTGGCGCCTGAGCGGAGCGGCCCACGGCCCGTGCGAACGGCCTTCGCGGCGGATGCCCGGCCGCGGCGTGTCTGTGGCGCTGCCCATCGCGTCCGCTCAGGGGCCCGGACGCCGGACGTGGATGGGACACCTGCACACGGGCCCTCCCGGGAGGCACGGACCAGGTGGCGGGGCGGAGGCGGGCCCGCGGGACGTCCTGTCCGGAGGCCGAGGCGGCGGTTCCCAGGCCCCGGCTGGGGTTTCTGCCTGCGGGGCGCTGGGAACCAGCACAATGTCACGTAGGCTGTGGCTCATAAACCCACTCGCTTCCTCAGGGGCCAGGGTGTCCCCCACACAGAGGGGCCGCTTCTGGGGGGGCGCTCAGGCCTTCCTGGAGGGGCAGCCTGTGGGCTGATTAGACACTTCATGGCGGGGGGCAGAAGCCTTCCCCCCCATCCCCCCTGCTCGGACCAGCCCAGGAGGACGCCGGGGGGCTGCCACCTGATGTCGGGGCCCGGAGCGAGGAGCAGGGAGGGGATGTCTCCTGACGGGCTCGTCTGTCCCAAGGGCAGAGGAGAGGAGGGTGGGGACAGCGCCCCAGTGCCGCTCGGCCAGGCGGGCTGGGGGCCACGGCTGGGGGGCCAGGCCAGGCACAAAGGGCAGCCCGGCTCCCAGCTCAGCGGGGAGGGGACGTCGGGAAACGTGTCCCGGAAACACTCAGGTGGCTTTTCGGAGCCACTGTCTCGATGGCCGGCCTGGCTGCCCCGGCCCTGTCCCCAGGAGTCTGAGCTTGTCTGGGGGCCGGGGTCACAGAGGGACAGAGAATGGCCACGTCACAGGTTGGTGACGGGGGGAGCCCAGACCTAACTGGGAGGCCGGTGTGACCTGCGCGTGGGTCAGAGGCCGCTGTCCCGGACGCTGCCACCGCGTTCGCGCGATGGGGAGGCCTCAGTGCGCCCTCACCAGCCTCAGCTCCTACCAGCGGTTCTCAACCTGTGGGTCGCAACCCCTTTGGCGGTAGAACGACCCTTTCACAGGGGTCGCCTAAGACCATCCTGCATATCAGATATTTACATGACGATTCATAACAGGAGCAACATGACAGTGATGAAGTAGCAACAAAAATAATGTTATGGTGGGGTCACAACATGAGGAACGGTATTTAAAGGGCCAGAAGCTTGAGAACCACTAACCAGGGCGTGTCCTCCCCTCTCCGTCCCTCCTGCACACGCCCAGCGCCTCCGCCCGCCCAGGGCCCCCGGCCTGACGCAGCTCTGCTACCTCCCCTGCCCCCCACGACGGCCGCTTTAGGGCCAGAACCCAGGGACCTCGAGGGCACGTGCCGGCTGCAGGGGGAGAGGCTGGCGAAGGCCGGGGCGAGCACGGGGCGTCGGGGGCGTCACAGGCTGGAACCCACCCGGTCAGTGTCCTGTTGACCAGCCTCGTCCTCCCAGCCGCCCGCCTGCCAGGGCCACGCGCTCCCTTCAGTGCGGAACCCGCATCTTCAAACCCGCCCCGTGGCCGCTGCGATGTCTGGGGTCATGTCACAGCGTCCACCCTGCCACGCGACGACTCAGTTCCCCTGGAGGTGTCCGTGGGGAACGTCCCTGTAGCAACCAGAGGCTTTCTTCCCGGCTGGCGTGGCTCAGTGGTTGACCTGTGAGCCATGAGGTCAGCGTCTGGTTCCCAGTCAGGGCACCTGCCCAGCGTGGGGCGTGCAGGAGGCAGCCGATCCATGATTCCCTCTCATCATGGGTGTTTCTCTCTCTCTCCGGGATTGTGTCTCATCGTGGTGTCTCTCTCTCCCTCTCCCTTCCTCTCTGAAATCAATAAAAAAAAAAAATGTATTAAAAAAGGTTTTGATTGACCTTTGCCCAGGCCTCGGCCTGGTGGGTGCGCACAGAGCCACACCCGTCACTCGTCTCCACCACGTGACCAGCCACGTAAGGTTTTGCTGGTGGGTTGGCCAGACGTGCAGCGAGGACCACAGGTGGGAGGAGGTGAGGGGTCTGGGAGGGACGTGACCCTGGGGGAGCCTCTGGGAGCTTCCGGATGGGAAGGAGCCGGGCTGGAGACATACCCCCCGGCCCCCTGACCCTCTGACCCCCCGACCCTCTGACCACCTCCACCTCCTCAGGGAGCAGGGAGCTCAGTCCCCAGGTCTGAGTGGTCCCCATTTCTTCCTGAGCATCAGGGCCTGAGCTGCTGACGGGGTGCTGTGGAGGCCGGAGCCGCCCCTCCACCCAGCCCCTTGGGGACGCAGCCTGGCCCTGCAGCCTGGCCACCTCAGCCCTGGTGACCTGGTCATTTCTGAATGTGTTTCAGTGGCCGTGGCCGTGTGACCGGCTCCATCAGGCTGCCCTCATGAAACCTCACATCCCCACTGCGTTCCCAGCCCCACGGACCCCTGCAGGGAGCAAGGGGGGCTCTGACCTCAACCCAGCGCAGGGACGCGTGTGCCTGGAGAGGCAGCCAGCAGGCCTGGTGGTGGTGGTGGGGGGGGGGCTTTGCTTAGCATCTACCAGGCCCTTTGGGGTGAAGGAAAGAGAAATCCCCGAGGGCTTCCTGGAGGAGTCTGACTTCAAAAAGAATGTGCTAAGTCCCTGATGCGATGAGGTGTGGACATCATGCCTCCCACCGGGACCCATGTCTGGGGCCTGGTCACTCCTAGCAAGGGACGTGTGCTTCTGTCACTCCACAAACCGCAGCTCAGTGGGCCGAGACGCCCACGGGCTGGGAGGTCCGGGGCTGCTTCACTCGGTCCTAAGGCTGGACCTCAGGTCACAGGCTGCTGATAACACCTCCTGGGGGGGGCATGGCTTGCCTTCCTCTGTGAGGTTCTCCCCAGGTGGGGGTACCCCGGGGGCTCTGAGCCCCGCTCCCAGGCCCTCTGACGCTAGCTGAGCACAATGGTTGCCTTGGTTACATTGTTACACATGTGACGCCATCCCTGGGAAAGCCTCAGCCCCTCAGTCCCTGGAGGGGAGCGGGCCTGCGGGTGGAGGGAGGGCTCTCGGGGACCCGCCGTCTGCTCGCCTGTCGGGGAGACGCCCCGAGGAGCGCGGAACCCCGGGCCCTCGCAGCTTCCGGAGGAGCCTCTGGTGTCACAGAGTGGCCCGCGAGGGTTCCGCCTGGGTCGCATGCGGCTGAGGCGGGGGATGCGCCATGTCTAACCCACACGTGTTAGACTCCCCGGCCGTGATCGTGGACAATGGGTCCGGGCTCTGCAAGGCGGGCCTGTCGGGCGAGATCGGGCCCCGCCACATCGTCAGCTCCGTCGTGGGGCACCCCCAGTTCCCGGCGGCCTCGGCGGGGGCCAGCCAGAAGCAGCACTTCGTCGGGGAGGAGGCCCTGCACAGGAAGGAGGCCCTGTTCCTCCGCCGCCCCATCGAGCGCGGCCTGGTCGTCGGCTGGGACGACATGGAGGTGCTGTGGCGGCACCTGTTCGAGTGGGAGCTGGGGGTGCGGGCCGGCGAGCGGCCGGTGCTCATGACCGAGCCCTCGCTGAACCCCAGGGAGGCCCGGGAGAAGATGGCCGCCGTGATGTTCGAGACGTTCCAGGTGCCCGCCTTCTACCTGTCGGACCAGGCCGTGCTGGCCCTCTACGCCTCGGCCTGCGTCACGGGCCTGGTGGTGGACAGCGGGGACGGGGTCACCTGCACCGTCCCCATCTTCGAGGGCTACTCCCTGCCCCACGCGGTCAGCAAGCTGCACGTGGCGGGGAGGGACCTCACGGAGCACCTCACGCGGCTGCTGCAGGCGGACGGGCGCACCTTCCCCTGCGCGCTGCCCCGGGCCCTGGTGGAGGACATCAAGGAGAAGCTGTGCTACGTCGCCCGGGAGCCCGAGCAGGAGCTGTCGCGGCGGGCGGAGGAGGTGCTGCGGGAGTACAAGCTGCCGGACGGGAACACCGTCTGCATCGGGGACCAGCTGTTCCAGGCGCCCGAGGCCCTCTTCGCGCCCGAGCAGCTGGGCGTCCAGAACCCCGGCCTCTCCCGCATGGTCTCCCGCAGCATCGGCAAGTGCGGCGCCGACATCCAGGGCGCCCTCTACGGAGAGATCGTGCTGTCGGGGGGCAGCACCCTGTTCCAGGGGCTGGACGACCGGCTCCTGAAGGAGCTGGAGCAGCTGGCCAACAAGGGGACCCCCATCAAGATCACGGCGCCCCCCGACAGGTGGTTCTCCACGTGGATCGGCGCCTCCATCGTCACCTCCCTGAGCAGCTTCAAGCAGATGTGGGTCACCTCCGCCGACTTCCAGGAGTTCGGGACGTCCGTGGTCCAGAGGAGGTGCTTCTGAGGGGCCCCTCGCGCGTGGGGCGGCCCCCGGGGGTGGCGAGCTCGCCCCTCGATGTCGGCACGGTGTCCAATAAAAGACGAGACGGTGCAGTCTCTGGCCGCGTCCATTCATTCCCGGTGCACCGGCCTCATTTCTGACCCCGGGAGGCGAATCTCGTCCCAGTGGCCTGCCCCCCCCCCGCCCCCCCCGACTCCCTCCTTCTCCTGGGAGAGCCCTGGGGTATGAGTGGAGGCTGTGTCCATCCGCAGACTTTGGACCAAACTCGGGGTCTGGACCTCATGCCAGAAGCTCGTGTCGGCAGGGCCCTGGCGTCTGCATCTAAAACAGGTGTCTTAGGTGGGCCCGAGGGTCCGGAAGGGGGTGTGGCGGGACAAGCAGGTCCACAAACCCTTGACTGGGTTGCTGCTTGGCACAGTAGGGCGCGCTCTGCTTTTATGGGCCCGGGCAGCTGAGCAGGAGGGACCCCTTCCTCTGGGCACACGGGGACGGGCAGAAGCAGAAACCGCCACCTGACCAGGACTCTCTGGGGGCCCGCTCCCGGGAGCGTGTGAGATTCCGCTCCCCTGCTTTGTTTATTGTAGCCTTTCTGTTTGTTTTTCTATTCAAGTGTGGTTTGGGGCAGTGGTCGGGGGCAAAATACTGGAGGCAGAGTTAATGGCCATGAATGAAGTAACAGCTGAATAAATATGATGGGGGAAACCCATGTGATATGTGAAGTGGGGGTGAGCGTGTGCTGTGTTTGAAGGCAGGAGATAGGTGGGTCATCTTCAAATTCATGGTACCAATCCCTGTCTTTTTCCTCGGTGTATTTAGACAGTTTACGTTTAAAGTAATGGGTTCTGTCTTACGTCTACCATTTTATTTTCCGTTTGTTTTTCCCCCCTCTGTGTTTTGTTCCCATTCCTCTTTCTGTTCTTTTTTTGTTAGTCCTCACCAGAGGGTATTTTCCCATTGATGTTTAGAGAGAGTGAAAGGGCGGAGGAGAGACACGCAGAGAGAAGCATTGATGTGAGAGAGAGGGGGCCGGGGATTGAGCCCATACGCGAAGACTATGCCCCCGACCGGAACTGAACCTGAGCCCTTCAGGTTCTGAGGGTCGACACTCGATGCACTGAGCCAAATCGGCCAGGGCCCCATTCCTCTTGCCCTACCTTCCCGTGGGTTACGTAAGCATTTTTAAGAATTCTATGTTGCTTTATCTGTGGGTTTTTGTATGATTTCTTAATGATTGTCCTCGTTAATGTTGTGGCCCACTGGGACCAACATTTTGCCACTTGGAGTGAAGTGTAGGAGCCTGACTTTCACTGAAGTCCTTTTACCTTCCCAACTTTAAAAAAAATATATAGTTTATTGATTTTTTACAGAGAAGAAGGGAGAGGGAGGGAGAGAGTCAGAAACATCGATGAGAGAGAAACATCGATCAGCTGCCTCCTGCACACCCCCTACTGGGGATGTGTCCGCAACCCAGGTACATGCCCTTGACCGGAATCAAACCTGGGACCCTTTAGTCTGCAGGCCGACGCTCTATCCACTGAGCCACACCCGTGAGGGCCCTTCCCAACTTTTAAAACTGTCGTCCATATTTCTTCTGTGTGTGAGAGGCACAACCTCAGATGGGGTACCCCTCTTCCCCCAAACCCCGTTCTTTTGCTCTTCCCGAAGGCCCATGCCCTTCCCTGTTCTGCTTTGGCTGTGCTATAGCAACAGGTTGCCCGTGTTTCTGTCCCCTGAGCATGTCCCTATTTCCCCTTCATGCCCAAGGATGTCTCGGCTGGAAGTGAAGTCGATGGTTAACTGTGTTCTGGCGGCACTTGGGGAACGTTGTGCCAGGCCCTTCTCCGTGGCCCCCGTGGTTGCAGGTCCGCAAGCACCTGCTATTGGACAGGTGACCCCCTGCGGGTAACGTTCACTCCTCTCAGGCTCCGTTCGCGAGTGTCTCGTTGTCTTCAGAAGTTCCATGTGTTGTGGCGTGGATGCTTTCGGTTTGTCCTCTTTGGGATCCATCCAGCCTCTCGAATCTGTAGGTTTATGTCTTTTGCCGAATGTGGGAGGTTTTATGCTGTCGTTTCTTCTAACACTTTTTCGGCCCCACTTTTTTCTCCTCCCTGGGTCTCCGAAGACACGAAAGTCAGGCGCCTCGTCATCGCCCCGCAGGCCCCGGGGACTCCGTCCGTCATTTTTCAGCCCATTGTCCCTGTGGTTCAGGTTGGGCGAGTCTGTCCGCCTGTCCTGAGCTTCACGGAGTCTGTCCTCTGTCCCCTCCCTCTACTCTTGAGCCCCTCCAGCCCATTTTCATTGCTATTGTGTTTTCCGTGTGGTCACTTCCGCCTGGCGCTCGCGTTATAACTGAATTCCTTGCCGAGGTGTTCATTGTGCGTGTGTTTCAGGGCACGTGCGGTCGCCTGCTGACACAGTTTTGCGGCGGCTGCCTTACAGCCTCGCCCGATCGTGCTGGCGTCCGAGACAGCTCAGCCCCTCCACGCTCGCGTCTGGGGCTGCCTGCTCTCCTTTAGTTCAGCGTTTCTGTGCTTTGATGGTGCCCGGACGTTTTGAACGTCTCAAGGCCCCTGTGTAGCTATGTCTGCAGCAGGCGCCCTCCTGTCCAGGTGCAGCACGAGGGCGGGTGGAAGGGCGTGCAGTTTCCCATGGGCCCCGCGGGAACCACCCCAGGAATCGGGGCGCTGATGCCACGGCCTCATGGCAGAGTGTGTGGGGGGTTCAGCTCCTTGCTTGGCTCCAGGGAACCTTCTGGAGGACGCGGTACTGACTCACCCAACCCCTTCGAAGTGGGGGATGCTCATCGCCCCAGCAGGCCCAGCTGACACCTGGGAAGGGGAGGGCAGGGTGTCAACTAACCCGCGTGCTGTGCCCCCACCTCCTTCCATCTGCTAATGCTGGGCGGGGCTGCAGGCTCAGGCCCCCCACCTCCACGGGCTCACCGACAGCAGGGGAGGGTGAGGAGTGTTGGCTCACACCCCTTGTTCAGGCTCATTGCTGCCAGGTGGGCTCACATCACCCCTGAACCCCATAAATGCCACCCCAGGATGGGAATCGGAGTCATCCACTTCTGTGAGCGGATGCAGCAGGTACCTGCTCGGTCCTATAGCACCACCGCAGGGCGACTGGAGACCACCCCAGTCCCCACCCCGTTCCATCCCCATCCCACTCCCCACCCATCCCCATCCCACCTCATCCCCATCCCACTCCCCATCCCATTCCATCCCCATCCCACTCCCCATTCCTATCTCAGCCCATCCCACTCCCCACCCATCCCCATCCTACTCCCAACCCTATTCCATCCCCCTCCCACTCCCCATCTATCCCCACCTCATCCCCCTCCCACTCCCCCCATCTCCCCACTCCCTCCCCCTCCCCCTCCCCAGGGGTTAGCTCTGCCCCAGGGACCCCGCTACAGGGAGGCGAGGCCCAGGGCGGCCCTGGCTGGAGCCCTTTCTCATCCTGGATCCTGGGTCCGAGGCAGCTCCCGCCTGAGACAGCGGCCTGAGGTCCGGTGTCGGGCAGCACAGGGGAAACTGCACACACAGGAGCCTCACCTGCTGACAGTGTACAGCACGGGGCCTGCTGACTTCACAGGAGAGGGGCTGGGCTTCGTGCTCTGGGCATTGAACACAGATAACGAGCGAACTGGGAGCTGCTGGTGGGGCCGTGCCAACCTCCAGGGGGTCCAGGGGCAGCACATGCAGCCAGGAGCCTCCCTAGAGGCCTGTCCTGGCCCCGCCCCCTCCGTTCTGACTGGGGGGGGGGGGGGCTCAGCAGCACAGGCCCATCAGGGCTCGGTCGCCCGCGTGTGCACCAGGCGCAGGCCCAGAGGCTGAGCCCCGAGGGACGTGGGCTGCTACAGCCCGGCTCTCGGTGGCCTGTCCGGGCACCCGGCAGAGCAGGCACCCATCCTTATATGAGCAGGTGTGACTGAAGCTGCAAAGAGAGGGGGGGACGGGCGCCCCTGAGGGACCACAGCTGTGCGCTCGGGCTGGTCGGGGTTCGGTGGCTCCCGGGGGCCCCTCCTGCCGGCCCCAGGTGGCTCCAGGGGCAGCGTGCGGGGGTGGGGGGGGGTTAGCTCTGCCCCAGGGACCCGGCGACAGGGAGGCCCTCGCTCACCGTCCCCCGGGGCGGGCCTGCGTGGAGCCCTTTCTCCTCCCGGGAGGTGACCTCCGAGGCAGCTCCAGCTCTGACAGGGGAAGCCAGAGCCGGCTCCAGGCTCGCAGTTTCACTGAAACTAAACCGCTGCCTCCACGGCGACACCCAGGACCCTCCCCCGGCCGCCGTCCTGCGGCGGGCAGAGCTGTCACCGGCCCGTGCAGCCTGTCAGCGGCCACAGCCGGCTTCCTGGTGAAGCCCAGCGCCCGCCCTGTCCCGGCCCCGGGCCTGCGACCTGTGACAGTGGCCCACGGGAACAATGCGGGCATTGTCGGGCCGCCCTGCCCGGAGCTGGAAACCTAAGCTGTCGTCCTGCTATCGCCTCCCGGCCGGGCTGGGCTCCAGCGCGAAGACATCATAATTTCTCCCATTATTCAAATCTCCCGTTTCCTTGTCTCGCCCCACCTTCTGGCGGCAGCGGCGGGCGGAGAGGCGGCTGGGCTGTGAGCGCCCAGGATCCCAGGATCCCTTCACACCTGCAGCTGGGCCGCGGCCAGGCCCCCGGGGACCGGGGTGGCCGTGGCCGGGGTCCGGGCGCCCCTCCCTCCCCGGCGTCCCTTGACCGGAGGCCACGGCGCTGGCAGGGCCGGGGATGACGCGGACAGATGCAATCAGAGGGTGGAGGCCTCCCGGTGGGCCGCCCGCCGCGCTGGCCAACTCCGGCCAGAGGTGGCCGCTCTGGCCCCCCGAGGCCGAGGGCTCCGCCCGCCACTGCCAGCCGGGCCGCGGGGTCAGGGCCCGTGCAGGCCCCCCGGAAGTCGGGCAGGGGCGGCGGAGGCCGGCCGGCCAGCCACGGGCCGCGCGAGGCCTGGCTGAGAGGCGTCAGCCGCGTAAGCGGATACCTCGCAGTTATGCAACGGCCGGCGAGGATGGGCCGCCCGGCAGCCAAAACAAGCGCTGCGGCTCCAGGGTGTGAAATCGTTGGGCCCAGTTACGGGGGGGTGGGGGGCGACGATGACAGCCTCCCGGGAAGGGCCCTGAGCTCGGCCGGACGCTCCGGGCAGAGGGGAGGCTTCCGGAGCCTGTCCCTTCCCCCAGCCCGATCGGCCCTGCCCGCCAGGGCCTGGGGGGGGGGCGGGGGGGGACCCTTGCTGCCCTTTGTGGGCGCACGCAGAGCCTCGCCCAGCCGTTTACGTAACTCACAGAACATGATGTCACTGGCCCCGCGGGCCCTCATTTCCCACCGCCTCCCGGCCCCAGCCTGGGGGTCCCCGGAAGCTGTGTCAGGGCCACCTGGTACCCAGGGGAGACAGGGCGTCCTGGCGTCTGGTAAGGGCCCCACTGTGAGCCGAATGGAGGGCTGGGGAGGGGCACGCCCAGCGGCCACGGGAGGGGCTCGGAGCGAGCGGGTGACGGGCGCGCTGTCCTCAGTGAGGACCTCGTGTGCATGTGCGTGTGCGTGGCGTATGTGTGTATGTGTATGTGTGTATGCATGTGCACATGCATGTGTTTATGTGCATGTGTGTATGTGTGTATGCGTATCTCTGTGTGTGTGTGTGTGTGTGTGTGTGTGTGTAGCCTCCCTTCCTGGCAAACGCCTCTCTGGAGCCCGTGACGTGCAGTTGGGGCTTCGGGTCTCCGTGCAGGGATTGCAGGGGTGCAGGCTGGAGGTCAGAGGCGGGGGGTTTAGGGGGTGAGTGTGGGAAGTGGGGCCTGGAAGTGGCTGCGTGGAGATGTGTGAGGAGGGAGACACTCCTTGCGGCCGGAGAGGGAGGCAGCCTTTATCCCACAGGCTCGGCCGAGGCGTCCGTCCATCCGGCAGAAGGGTGGTGTCCGTCCGGCAGAAGGGGGTGTCCGTCCGGCAGAAGGGGGCTGTCTGTCCGGCAGAAGGGGGGTGTCTGTCCGGCAGAAGGGGGTGTCCGTCCGGCAGAAGGGGGTGTCCGTCCGGCAGAAGGGGGTGTCCGTCCGGCAGAAGGGGGCTGTCTGTCCGGCAGAAGGGTGGTGTCCGTCCGGCAGAAGGGGGTGTCTGTCCGGCAGAAGGGGGTGTCTGGCCGGCAGAAGGGGGTGTCTGGCCGGCAGAGGGGCCGCCTGCGGAGCTGAAACCCGGCCGTGGCTGTGCCGTGGGAGGTGAGGCTCTCACGGGCAGCCCCGAGCTCCGAGGGCAGTTCTGAGGCCCGGGAGGCGGGAGCAGCGCAGCCCAGACGCGATGGGGCTGCAGAGACTGTGGTCAGGGAGGTCCCGCCTGCGCGCCCCCCTCACTCCCACGCTCCTCAGAGCCCAGGAGCCCCACAGCGGCCGGGGGGGCGGGGTGCAGCGCCCCAGCCCCTGTGTTGGCCTCTCGGCTCCCAGCCCGGCCGCCGGGACGGAGGGACCACAGCCCGCGTTCCCTGTGGCCCGGCCTTGCTTAGTGCCCCCTCACACGGGGCCGCCTGCGGCCTGTCTCCCGGGAGCACGTGGGGGCCCAGCAGTCTCCGTCCTTTCTCAGCGGGGAGAGCCAGGCCAGAGCCCGGTCCGGGCGGCGGCTGTGAGGGTGAGCTCAGCCCCAGCCCTGCCCCCCGCCCTTGGCTCCTCTCGGCAGGTCTGGCTCCTGGGCTGGGCAGGCGGCCGTGGAGGTGACCATGGACCCGGGAAGAGCAGGCAGGACACTGGGCGGCCAGCGGTCCTGTGTCCAGGGCATGTCTCCGACTGAGAGCCCGGCCCAGGTCCTGCCACCGTGACAGAGGTGCTGCCACAGGCCTTGGTCCAGGGACACGGCCACTCCCCCCGCAATGCTCTGTTCAGGGCTCACACACATGCAGATGCACACACATGCAGATACACACATGCAGATACACACACATGCAGATACACACATGCAGATACACAACGCAAATGTGCGTGCACACAGTTGCACACACGCACACAAATGCATGCACCTCATGGACAGAAATGCATGCATCCCACAATGCACATATGTGTTTTGCACACGCATGCATACTAGTATAACAGGCATGCAAACATGTGTACGCACACGGACACACATGTGCACACAAATGCACGTGCCCACAGTGCTCACGTGTGTGCATACACACATGATATACAGACATGCACACATGTGTGTACACAGGTGCACACAGACACATGTACACAAATGCATGCACCCCAATGCACACATGTGTACACATATGCATATATGCACACATGTGCATCCACATAGGTACCCGCACACACCCTGAGCGAGGCCCCACGCTGGCCCTGACTCCTCCCCAGCCCGGGGCAGCCACGCCTTCCTGCGCAAACGAAGGCAGGGACTTACCGGGAAGGTGCCCGATAGTAACCACCAGGCAGTCAGTGACCGTGACCACGGGGAGCCCTGGGCCTGACGCACCTGGAGAGCCAGGCGTCCGGGACACGCCCAGCGTGGGGGGGGGGCGGCGTGAGCCCTGCCTCATGTGGCTGCACCTGGCACAGCCGGCACAGGGACCCGTGACCCTCCCATCGGGGCCGAGCACACTGCATGGGCCCCCAGATCAGCAGGCCAGGGAGGCCCCGGGTGGCAGGAGCCTCCAGAGCGGGTGCCGTGGGGCCCCGGTGGGAAGTCGGTGTTCGGACCTCACGGCGTGCTCCCCCCATTCTGCCCCAGGCAAGGTGGCCCGGGAGGAGCGGGCACAGGAGGGACGAGCAGGCACGGAGAGGGCGCCGATGGCCCGGTGTCCGTGACTCCAGCCGGGGCAGGAGGACCGGGACGTCCTGTGGGCGAACACCGGGTGCGGCTCTCCCGGCAGCGCCCGCTTTGAGGGTGGAGCCAGGCGCCGGCGGCAGGAGCTCAGGGCGCGGCCAGCTTTGTGCCCGGAAACCCCGTTTCCAGGAGATGCCGGGGCAGCGTGGCTCTGCTCAGAAGGCGGCGGCAGCTGGGGCTCGAGCCTCAGGGTGAGTATCGCTCCTGACGCACGAACCGGCGCCTGTCCCCCGCCCACCCTGCAGGGCCGCCTCCCGGGGCCTGGGCGGGCTCATGGCCCGGCCACATGCGAGGGCGGGGCCTCCCACGCCACAGCCACGCGGGTGTGCGGAGCTGGGCCTTCGTTCTCGCTGCGCTGCCGTCCAGGGGGGATCGGGGACCCCCTTCCCGAAGCCACGCGTGTGGATGGAAAACCCGAGCCCGGCGCGGTGACCCGCCTGTGGGACCTGGAGCTCCCACGGGTCATGCGGATCCTCTCACCCCCGAGCCCGTCCAGCGGCCCCTCCCGCGGAGGCTCCTGCGCGGCCGGGGTCTGAAATGATCACAGGCAGGTCCAGTCACTTCCCTCGAGCCTTACGCCATGCGCCCCCCAAGGCACACATGTCCCTCTGCCTGGGGTCCGGCGTGCAGCCCGCTCCAGGCCCTTGGCCGGGGGATGGGGCCTTCCTCAAGGGACGGAGCCAAGGGGCCCGACCAGGCCTGGTCCCCCCAGGGCTGGGCTCTAGACGAGGGTGCCCGGAATCATTCCCAGGGCCCTGGACGCTGTGGGACCCTTTGCCACGCCCAGGAACGGATGTACAGGGAGCGACTGGAAACCGCTGGAGCGAGGCGTGACGGAGGCCGTTCGCAGCCGGTGGGCGGCGGGCGCCATGGGGATGCCGCGGGCTGGCCTGGAGCTTTGAGACTCGCAGAGAGCCTCACAGAGACGTGGGGCTCTGGTGCACGCACTCAGCAGCCTGCTGGGCACCTGCCATCCACGGGGTCCTGGGGGGACACGACCACTCTGCACCCGTGCCCATGGCTGCAGAGGCCAGTGACGGCACCCGGCAGCTCTGGGTCTCAGCGGGACCAATCCCGGGGCCTCTTCCCGGCGGGGGGTTGGGGGGGCTAGGTCAGGTGTGAGGGAGACCTAGGTCCAGGCCTGACCGGGCTCTGCTGGGCCGTGGCCTTGGCCAACACCTCCCAGTCGTAGCGAGAATCCCCTCTCTTGACCCCTCACTAAGTTGCTCTTTGTCACGTCATCCACTGCCTTCAGTCCACAGGCTGACACTCTACCCACTGAGCCAAACTGGCCAGGGCCGGGCCGGTAACTTACTGGACGTCCTTCCCCAGGCCTTGTCTGGCCCGCTCCCCACCCACCCCCAACCTGCCCGCCACTGGCTATCATTTCACTTTCAAAGTTTTGCAAATCTCTCGGGTGAAGGTGGATGGTCTTTGTGAAGTCTGTTCCTCTGATGGCTGCTGCGTCTGAAGTGGCCGCAGCCATTTCCCCTCCGAGTTTTCCCGACACTGTATTACGAAAACTTGGAAGCATATAGAAAAATTGAACTTTGCAGGGAAGCCCTATATACCCACATCTCGATGAATATATTACTAATAAAATGGACTAACATTTCACACCACTTACATGTGCACGGTGGCTTGGGGGATCTGCATCGAATGTGTGCAGGTTAACGTAATGGACTGTGGGACCGGCCTCAGGTGTGAAGGGGAACAGGTGGGCGTGGGACCTGCCTCAGGTGCGTGAGGAGGACCAGGTGGGTGTGGGACCGGCCTCAGGTGTGAAGGGGACCAGGTGGGTGTGGGACCCGCCTCAGGTGTGAAGGGGACCAGGTGGGTGTGGGACCCGCCTCAGGTGTGAAGGGGACCAGGTGGGTGTGGGACCTGCCTCAGGTGTGAAGGGGACCAGGTGGGTGTGGGACCGGCCTCAGGTGTGAAGGGACAAGGTGGGTGTGGGACCTGCCTCAGGTGTGAGGGGGACCAGGTGGACTGTGGGACCTGCTTCAGGTGTGAAGGGGACCAGGTGGACTGTGGGACCTGCTTCAGGTGTGAAGGGGACCAGGTGGGTGTGGGACCTGCCTCAGGTGTGAAGGGGACCAGGTGGGTGTGGGACCTGCCTCAGGTGTGAAGGGGACCAGGTGGACTGTGGGACCCGCCTCAGGTGTGAAGGGGACCAGGTGGGTGTGGGACCTGCCTCAGGTGTACACAGGGGACCAGGTGGACTGTGGGACCGGCCTCAGGTGTGAAGGGGACCAGGTGGGTGTGGGACCGGCCTCAGGTGTGAAGGGGACCAGGTGGGTGTGGGACCTGCCTCAGGTGTGAAGGGGACCAGGTGGGTGTGGGACCTGCCTCAGGTGTACACAGGGGACCAGGTGGACTGTGGGACCTGCCTCAGGTGTGTAGGGGACCAGGTGGGTGTGGGACCTGCTTCAGGTGTGAAGGGGACCAGGTGGATTCAGGGAGAAGAGGTTGAAGCCCCCTCACAGCAGGGGCAGAGCCCATCGATGTTTAAATGCGTCCAGCTTCCTGCTCCCGGAAGGAGAGCAGCCGTGGGTTCTGAAGGCTGCGCTCCTCCTTTCAAACACAAGGGAGCAGGTCTCTGATAACAGCCTGAGGCCACACGATCCCGGGTGGTGGTCACCCGGAGCCTCTGGCTGCCCCTCCAAACCACACTGCTGTGTACCCCTCCCCAGGCAGGTGTGGGCTCCGTGTCGCTCAGAGTATGTCGTCTGCGTGTCACTCCCTGCCTGTGTGGCCCCACTCACTGTCCCCAGAGAGCCCCTGGCTGCAGTGCAGGGACGGGAATCTGAACCGAGCCAGAGTTCTGGGGACTTAGAGAAAGGCGAGCTCGGAGGCCCAGGTGTCACCATGGTTAAATGCGAGCGGTGTCATCTAACGGGAGTCTCCGCTGGCATCACGGACGGGTTACGTAAGATGTTAACATCAGGACAAGTTGAGCAAAGAGGATCTTGGAACTCTGTGTGCTGTTTTGCAACTTTAAGAGTGAAATAGAAAATAAATAGTTTTTTTAAAAAATGTCTAGTTATTAAAAGAAGCAGGAATACAGGAGCACATGCCCCGTAACCAAGAGAAAAACTAGTAATTAGAAATAGACCCACAGATGACACTATTGACAGAAATACAAGAAATGAATGGTGAGGTAACTAATTTAAATATAAGTGATGTTATCAAAAAGGCAGAGGGAACCATACATGGGATAAGGAGAACCATGGAAGAATAACAAAGACACAATATTAACTTCTGAAAGATACAAAAATACATAAGCTGAAATGGAAAAATACAGTAATGGGATTGACAGCAGATTAGATACGGCAGAAGATTGTTTTAAAAAATAAATGAGATCTTTTAAGAGAACAATAGAATCATCTGAAATTACATATAGAAAAAAATTCATAGAACAACAATGATCAATGGGAAACAGCCTAACATGCCTGTCATTGGGATGCCCAATGGGGAGGGAGGAGATGAAGGACAGGAAGTATCTGAAGATATAGGTGCTGAAAATATGCAACGTTTTATTTGAGAAAACTCTATAACGTCGCAGAGTCAAGGATATGAATGAACCCCAAGCAGAGAAAAATACCAAAGTCTGTCATCATCAAACTGCTGGGGTAACAGATAGAAAATCTTCTAAGGGGCCAGAGAATAGAGGACAGGTGATCAAAGGTAAGTGTATAGATAAACTTATCATCAGAAACTACGTAAGGCAGAAGACAATGGGGAGACTCCTTGAAAGAACTGAAGGAAGAAAATTGTCAACCTAGAGTTCTATACCCAGCAAAAATGTCCTTCAAAATAAGGCAAAAACAAATAATGTTTCAGTCAAAATACAAGTTGAGCAAATCTACGGTCAGCAGACCAGCCCTAGCATAGCTATCAAATAACCTCCTTCACACAGAACGAAAATTACACGAGATGGGAATACGGACCTACACAGAAAAACGAAGGGTACCGGGAATGATCACTGTGTGGGTAAATATAGAGCATTTCAATTATTTTTTTAAATGTCAAACATAATTAACTTCTCAAGGAAAGCAGTAACAATGTATTAAAAAGCTGAAGAGATGAGAAGGTAAAATTTAGGACAAAGCACGAAGAGCAGAAGGCAAGTGCAGGTGCACTATTGTAAGGTGTTTGCAAGAATATAAAACGGTGTGGGATTATCTGAAGGCATTTTGCTAAGTGGAAGACGTATATTGTAAACTAGAGCATCCAGTAAAGGAAAGGGGTAGCTAATAAGATCACACTGAGGGCCAAATGGATATTTGAAAACATTTCATTCAAGAGGATAGAAAAACAGAACAATGAAGAAATGGGACAAATCGGACAATAAATAGTAAATGATATATTTAAACAGAACCATCTATATAATCATATTAAATGTAAATGGCCTAAACATTCCAATTAAAAGGCAAAAATTGTCAGATTGGACGAATAAAAATGAAGGCCCCAATATATCAGACTTCAAGAAACCTACTTTAAATAGAAAAAGCATAGATAAGTTAAGTGTAAGAGGTTGGAATCAGGTATATTATGTAAATATCAATTTAAAAAAGCAGAAAATAAAGGTTTGTTTCAGAATAAGAAATATTGCCAGGTCTGGCCAGCATAGCTCAGTGTTTGAAGTGGTTGAGCACCGACCTCTGAACCAGGAGGTCAAGGTTCGATTCCCAGTCGGGGCACAGGCCTGGGTTGCGGGCTTGATCCCCAGTGTGGGGCGTGCAGGAGGCAGCCTATCAATGATTCTCTCTCATCATTGATGTTTCTATTTCTTCTCCCTCTCCCTTCCTCTCTGACATCAATAAAATATATTTAAAAAAGAGAAATCTTACCATGGATAAGGATGAACATTTGCTAACGATAAAGGAGTTAATTCTTCAAGAGGACACAGTGATCTTAAACTTGTCGGCACCTACAATAGCAAAATACACATCCTTTTTATGTGCACATAAAATAGTAATGAGAGACCGTATCTGAGCTATAAAACAAGTCCCAGTGCGATTAAAAGGACTGAAATCATACAAAATATGAGTTCTAACTATAAGAGAATTAAACTAAAAATCAATAACAGACAATACCTGAAAATTCCCAAATATTTGGAACTTAGCCTATGAATATCTAAATAACATATGGGCCAAAAAATAACTAAAAAAAGAAGTGAGAAAATATTTTCGATCAAATAAAAATAAAAACACAATATTTAGAAACTTGTGGGATGCAGTTACGCGAGGAAAACCTGTCACATTAAATTCTTATATTAGAAAAGAAATGTCAGATTAATCATCGCTTCTCCCTTCTGAATGAACTATAAAATGAATAAAAAAATTAAAGTCAGCAGAAGGAAATAACAACTATAAGAGCAAACATTAAATAAAATAGAAAACCAAAATAGAGAAAAATCAATAAAACCAAAACCTGTTCTTGAAAAGGGTTATTGATAAACCTCTAGCCAAAATGACAACGAAGAAAAGGGAGAAGATACAGCTCCCGACGCCTGAGGCGAAAGGGACATCACTGCCGAGCCTGCAGACGGTGCTGGGAGAGCAGGGCTGCTGTGCGCAACTCCAGGTGATGCATTTGGAAACTGCGGTAAAAGGGGTAACTACGGGAGGAGGGTGTGGGTGGAGAGGCTCAGATGGGGGAGGAAGGGGGGCTTCTGTCATACTTTCAACAATAAAGATACATTTTTAAAATAAAAATAAAATTCTAGGAATGAAAGTAAATTTTAAAATAAATAAACAGAACTGCAAAAGGCAAAGGGAGGATAATGAAAAACACAACAAAATGAAGCACAAGCTATCGGCGCTCACGTACGAATAAACAGGTGGCGACGACGCGCTTTTTGATGTAGAAAACCCAAAGGAAACGACAAGAAGCTACAAGAACTGGTGAGTGAGTTGAACAAGATCACGACGTGCAAAAGCCAATGTACAAAAATAAACTGGGTTTGCACATACCGGCAATGACAACTGGAAATTGAAATTTAAAAAATTCTACAGAATAAAAAAATATGGTCCACTTAGCGATAATTTAAGCCCCCAAAAGTGTAAGGCTCATATACTGAAAACAACCAAACATTGCAGAGACAAATGAAGGAAGACCTAAGCCAACGGAGAGAGAAGCTGCGTTCATGCATTGGGGGGGGGGGGGGGGGGGTCAGTACTGTTAGAACGACCGTTTTCCTGAAATTGATCTACAGATTCCAGCAATGCCAACACCAAACAGCCAAGAATTCTCTCTATGGAAACTGACAAGCGAGGGAAGACCAACGGTCCGTGGTGCCAATTCGGGGCCCACAGGAACCCCACATTTGGGCGCAAAAAGAAGGAAACTTCATTCAGTGCAAAACAGCTCAACTGGGATTCAGACCAGAGGGGAGCTGGCTTGTGTGAACAGGAGTCCCCACCCCTGGCCCCTGATTGGCCGGTCCTCATGCAAATGAGGACTTCAAATCCTCACAATTTGATTGGCCCCAAAGGCATCCTGATGAGTCTGAATACAGGCGTCTTGGTTGGTCAGAGCTGGGCGGTCTTATTGGTTGGAATAGGAGCCCATGCACTCCCCTATAAGGGCCGGCTCTGAAGGCAGGCGGTGCAGCGGGCAGCTCAGTGCCCAGCCGGCCCGTGGGCGCAGGTACTCCCTGAAGTGCAGTTGGCGAGAGAGGCCCTGCGTAGACGTGGCTGCTATAGGCACTCGGGGTGTTTTGTTTTGTCTTCATTTGAGCCCCATCAGCCACCAGGAGCCCTTCTTACTGGGTGTCCTCTTCCCCGGGGTGCCCCTGGCTTCGATGGTCGTGTGGGGATGTGGAGGACTGAGAATAACCGAAACGGTTGTGAGAAGGAAGGCGATGGCTGAAGGCATACCCTGCGTCTGAGGCGGATTGTAGAGCTGGAGTCGCCGGGATGGGGTGCAGCTGGCGGAGGCTGGACCCGCACGCGTGGAGCAGCACCCACTCCCACACCACCCGTGTGGGGGCGATTCGTTTCAGGCAAGGCGGCCAGGGCAGTCCAGTGGGGGTGACAGACTTCTCAGAAAGGGATAAAAGGATGCTGGAAGAACTGGACACTAAGATGCCAAAAAAAAAAAAAAAAAAGAATTTTAACCCTTACCTCACACCATACAAAGGGAAACTCCAACTAGATCTTCAATCTGAATATGAGCATGAAAACTTTAAAAGTAAGACGCTACAGTGGAAAACCTTGGTGGCGTTGGGCAAAGATTCCTAAACAGGACAGAACAAAAGCACAAGTACACATGTGGGAAAGGCGTTGCTAACTGTAAAGGCACGTCCCCCAAAAGACACAGGAAAACTAAACGGTGGGCCAGTCTGGGGCGACCCCTCTCCTGTCACGGACCTGGGAGTGGGCGTTGGATGATACCCATGTGGGGAACAGGAGGCAGGTCTCCCTCCCCAGGTCCCTGGGCACAGTGGCTGCCCTGGCACCAGAGGCAGGTGCCCTGGCCACGGCGAGCGCTCTGATGTCGCCCCATTTAATCTTGTAGTCTATGCCCATCTCTCAGGCGTCCGAGCCTCTCACCAGATGGACTCCTTGGCTGGAGGGTCCTAGTGGGGGGGAGGACACCCCTCCCCGCCCCCCAGGCCCCAGGCTGTGCTCACCCAGTGGGCAAGCTCCCCAGAGTCATCGAGACAAAGGGGACCGGTGGACCTGGGCCCCCTCACCCACCTGGGTGCCTGCCAGCCCAGGGACCCCCCACCAGGCCGGGCCCTGTCCTCCCGGTCGCCCCTGTTGGCTGGGCTGGGCCAGAGGCAGCTGGACCCACGCTCGGGCACCCGGAGGCAGTCGGCATGGCTCTCCTGGCAGAGCTCGCAGAAAAAAATCCCGCCGTCTTTATAAGGGAGTCAGCCGAACATTTACAGTTCCCCCCAATCGGCCAGGCCATTTTCACAACATAAAACAAGCAGAAAGTGTAATTATTTCAAGGTGTCCTTCACCTCCAACTCACCGGAGGCTCACAGCTTAGGGGTTTTTAAAAATATATATATTTAAAGCAAATATTATTGCAAATGACTACTCTGTAATTTGGATTAATTGCTTTGGTTTCTTCTGGAAATAAAATCTTTAAGGCAAACCCATAAAAACCCTGGAGCTGTTCCTGCAGCGGCTTGTCTCACGCGGAGCCTGGGGCTGCCCTGCAGGGACCTCGGGGGTCAGAGTCCCGAGGGGGCCAAAGGCCTTGGAGGAGGCTGGGCCCTCCCAGCACTGCCTCCCCCCCACCCTGCAGCCCCTCCCCCGTCCCCCGCCCCCCACCGAGGGGGCCTGTAATACCCGGCTGGGTGACGCCTTGTGCGCCTCAGGCGGGTCTCAGGATCTCCACCAGGAAGGGCCCAAGGAGGACCCTGGCCAGTTCATGGTCGCGCCCTCCGCAGGGCGAGGTCAGAGGCTCCCCGGACCCTGCGGGCTCCGCGTCAGGGACGCGCCTCCGGGGAAAACACGCGGGTGTGGGCTGGACAGAGCTGGGCCGGGCTGTGGCCACGGTCCGAGGAAGCGTGTGGCTGTGGTATGTTGAGGGGCAGGGCGTGCAGAAAAGGCTGATATACGGACAAGCCCCGCACTCCGGCGCCACCCTGGGGCTGCCTGCTGCCTTGGGCGTCTGGGACTTGCCCCCAGCCGGACCTGCCTCAGGAGGGTGCGTGTCCATTTGGGGGGTGAGTTGGGTGAGCACGGGCGATGCTCCGGGGGCGCTGTGGGAAGATGAGGGGGGCAGGCCGCCCAGGTGTCGCCTGGGACCCCGGAGGGAGTGTCAGCAGAGGGAGCCACACAGGGCAGTGATCGCAGGGCAGGGCACGGGTGTTATGTGACCACCAGGGGCCTGGTCCCTTCAAGCCCATCGTCTCACCTGTTCTGAGCAGCAACCCTGCGAGCTGGGCACGCGTTCCTCTCCTGGGTCTGCGCGGGGCCACAGGGCCAGGAGGTGACAGCTGGGGCGGGGCTGCCCACAGGTGCAGGCGAATGAGGTGAGGGGGGCAGTTCCCGGGCTCGGGGATCCTGCCGGGGCGAGGGCAGGCCCAGGGCCTGAACCCGCCTGGGTGCCAAGGGGAAACCACTCTGCACACAGTGGGGCCGGGAGGAAGTGTCTGGGTCCGGGGCCGCTGTCGCCAACGTGCTCTGTGACCCCCTCCCCCAGCGGGTGTCGGTCTCTCCAGTTCATTCCAGTTTCATCATTAAACTCAGTTTCCTCAGGTCACTGGGTGGGACATCCACCCATCCATCCACCCATCGATCCACCCATCCATCCATCCATCCATCCACCCATCCATCCATCCATCCATCCATCCATCCATTATCTATCTATCCATCCACCCATCCACCCATCCATCCATCCATCCATCCATCCATCCATCCATCCATCCATCCATTATCTATCCATCCATCATCCATCCTCTATCCATGCATCCACCCATCCATTATCTATCCACCCATCTATTATCTATCCAACCATCCATCCATTATCTATCCATCCATCTACCCATCCACCCATCCATCCATCTACCTATCCACCCATCCATCCATCTACCTATCCACCCATCCATCCATCCATCCATTATCTATCCATCCATCATCCATCCACCCACCCATCCATCCATCCATCCATCCATTATCTATCCATCCACCATCCATCCATCCATTCTCTACCCATCTACGTATCCATCCTCTATCCCTCTCCCATCTACTCATATATTTTCCCATCCATCTACTCATCCATCCGTTATCTATCATTCTACCTATTATCCATCCATCCATCCATCTATTATCTATCATTCCATCTATCATCCATCTATTCATCTACCTATCAATCCTCCATCCATCTCCCATCCATCCATTTGTCCATCCATCTACTCATCCATCCATACACCCATCCATTCACTGATCCATCCATACACCCATCCATTCACTGATCCACCCATACACCTGTCCTTTGACTGATCCATCCATATACCCATCCATTGACTGATCCATCCATATACCCATTCACCTTCTCTCATTCCCTCCACGCATCCATTCATCCATCCATCCTCCATGCGTCCATCTATCCATCCACCCCATCCATTTATTACCTATCCATCCATTCTCCACTCATCCACCCATCCACCCATCCATTTGCCCATCCATTCACTCATCCATCCATACACCCATCCATCTTCTCATCCCTCCATCCATCCTCCATCCATATGCATCCAAACCTATTGACCATCCCCCATCTGCCAGTCTCTGTTGGCCCTAGGGCACACAGGGGGAACAATAGAGGCGAGATGCCCTCACTATGGGGAGGCTTCCAGGGCTGGGGGGGGGGGGGGAAGGTGTTGGGAACCAGCCGGGGGCCTCAGCAGTGTGTGCAGTGGGGGTGGAGCAGCCAGAGGCTGGGAACAGGGGGCACGGAGAGCAGTGGGCTGTGAATGGAGAGCAGCTGCCCTCGGTGAGGGGGCAAGGCCTGTGTCCTAGGCCAGGTCCGGGGCCCCACCAGACCGCCCCTCCCGTCACGGCCATCCTCCCTCCTGGCTGGCACGGGCAGAGCTGGAGGCCTGCTGAGCAGATCCCAGGGCCCTCCTGTGCCCACCGAGGGAATGGGCAGAGCCAGGGTGGGCAGTGGGGGAGGGCGTGGTTGTCTGGCTGTCTCAGACCTGGAGGGAACAGGATGTGTTCAGGGCCCCACCCTGTAGAACCTGCTAGAAGACAGGAGGAGTGTGAGGGACTCCCCAGGGGGGCCCACAGGGGAGTGTCAGGGGGACCTCATCCCCACCACAGGGAGGGGCAGGGTGTGGAGCTCACCAGCCTTCCAGCTGCCCCATCCCAGCCCCGACTTCCAGGGGCTCCACGTGAGGGCGGCCTGCCTCTGTGTACAGGTCCAGACAGGTCTCTCTGGCCATCTAGCCCCAGGGGTATCCATCTGCTGGCTCAGTGCCCCCGGGGCAGGGGGCAGGGCTGTGAGTTCCTCCCGTGAGAATCTGCCTATGCCTGAGCTTCTAGCTGCAGTCTGTGAGGGTCCCGGGCCCACAGAGTAAGAGGCAAATCCTTGGGCTGGAGCAGGCCAGGAGGGCTTCCTGGAGGCGGCGGCCTTGCAATGCTGGTAAGCCCCGCCCCTGCAGGCCTAGGGGCTGTACCCGGGTGGGTGCAGAAGAAGAAAGATGAAACAGCTGGTGGGATGGAAGCAGCCAGGGTCCATCTGGGGATGCGTGGATGGAGAACGTGTGGTCCATCCCCCACCGGATGTCAGCCAGCAGGGGGCTGACACCCGCTGTGGCATCCACAGCCCTTGAGGACCCTGTGCTGTGACAGCAGTCACAGAGGACAGAGGCTGTGTGACCACTCCCAGGAGGGCCCTGGAGGAGTCAGATCCAGAGGCAGCGAGTGGACGGTGGTGCAGGGCTGGGGAGGGGCTGGGGTGAGTGAGTGTTAAAGGGGGTCCGGGTTCCAGTTGGGAAGATGGAAAGTTCTGGAGACGGTGGTGGATGTATTTAATGCCACTGAACCGTGTACTTAGAAGTGGTGAGGGTGGTCATTTCCATTTCTAAACATTTTTTTAAATATTTTTTTTATTCATTTCTGAGAGAGGACGAGAGAGATAGAGACATCAATGATGAGAGAGAATCATTCACCGGCTGCCTCCCACACGCCTAGAAGGGGTTCGGTTCTCATGTTTACAGGGGAGGAGATTGAGGCCCAAACAGGCGGGACCAGATCACTGCACAGGGGGGCGTGGTGACCACCCCCCCAGACCTCAGGCTGGAGCCTGGGGCCAGATGCCCCTCCCCTCACCTGAACAGATTGAGAAACCGAGTCGGGCTCAGAGTGTGTCCCCAGTCTCCCATACCCTGGTAGAAATGAAGCTCAAACGTATAAATTAGGCTGCTACTTAGAACATAAAGTTTTATTTAAACCCCTCACGTGCGTGGCGAGGAGATGTTACCCACAGTGGGATGAGCAGAGGCTGCCGGGAGGGGTCGCCTGAGCCGGCTCTCGGACGGGCAGGCTTTTTTCCTGAATTTTAAACGTTGGAACAATTACCCACAAGTACAGTCGCGGGAGAAGAACTGAAAGGCCCGTAAGTGTGACCGGAAACGGCTGCCATGCCCTGACACCGTCCCTCGGAGAGAACGCAGTTCACACTTCACTTTGCATCCCTGAAGGTCGCATGCCCTCGGGGACACGTCCGTGTGGCCATGGGCTGCAGCCACAGTGCCGCGTCCACTGTCTGCACAGCCGTCCGTGTGTGTGGCTAACAGACTTCACGGGTCAGTGCCTTCGGCGCCCAGACGTGCCCTGGGCAGGCCCTGGGGAGGCACCGATGGATCAGGACTTGGGGACGGTGGGCGGGTGGGAGCCCGACGTACGGACGGGCAGGTGTAGCCTTTCTGAACCGGTCGCCAGCCTCCGGGCTAAGGTGGCAGGTCCCACCCATCTGGCGGCGTTTCCTCTGCCCACCCCCTTCGCCCAGGACAGAGAGGCGTTAACAGGCGTTTTCCCACGAGGGAGGGGCGTTCAGGGCCACGGTGAGCATCGGAAAGGTGGATTACAGAAGGCTCTGTGGTCCGGGGGCCGACGAGAGAAAGGCAGCCCTAAGTGGAGAGTGGGGACAGTGACATTTGACCAGATTTAATACAGAGAACACCCCGAAACCGAGCATTGGCCACAGAAGTGCCCCGGGACCGGGGAGCAGGAGCGGGGATGAGCAGGAGTCTCGAGTGACAGGGGCGGTAAGGAGCTCGAGTCCTAAGCCCCCTCCCTCTCCCGCTGCCCCTCCCCCATGTCAGCGACAGTCCAAAGGCTTCCTCTCTGGACCACAGGCAGCCGGGGCCGAAAGCCGACGTCAGGGACCCCCAATTAGCTCCCGGGAGCCTGGCAGCCGGACCCTCCCCTCATTCCCTGGGAGCGACCCTGGGGGTCAGCTCATGCCCGCACGATGCTGACAGGCAGGCTCCCAGGACCGCCCTTCCTGAATCTCAGAGGCAGCCAGGCCCCCCCGCCCGCCCCATCCTCAGGTCTTCCACTCAGCCCTGTGCTCCTCCGACTCGCGGGCAGACAGCCAAGGATCAGCAGATACTGGAAGGGAGACAGCGGAGACTAAAACAAATACAACGGAGCCATTTGGAGCACACCCAGCCGGCCTCATGCTATCAGCTTCCAAAGGCAAAAACACCCGAAGAAACAGAGGGTAGAAAATCAGCAAAAAAAAAAAGTTTTCAAGGAGATTTCCCGGAGCTGAAGACATCAGCTTCCTGCGGGAGAGGCTCCCCTTGGCATGCCAGCAGGCACACGCAGGCACCTCACTGTGAAACAGGGGAGCCCCTGGGACAAACCGATGACGCCACAAGGCCCCAAAGGTGGAAAAGCAAGTCACATACCGAGCACAGGAGATGGGCTCTCCACAGGCTGCTCAACAGCCACCCTGAAAGCAAAAGACCAGGCCAAGCTCTGTACGTTCAGGATGGAAATCCTTCCCAATAGAGAATTGCGTTCCCAGCCAAACTATCGCTCTGCGAGGGCATAGAGGCATTTTCAGACGGCCGAGGCCCGCAGCGCTTGCCTCGCAATCGATCAGAAGTTACTAGAGCAGCGGTTCTCAACCTGTGGGTCGCGACCCCTTTGGGTCACCTAAGACCATCGGAAAACACATCTATAATTACATATTGTTTTTGTGATGAATCGCTATGCTTTCATTATGTTCAATGTGTAACAATGAAATTGGGGGTCACCACAACATGAGGAACTGTATTAAACGGTCGCGGCATTAGGAAGGTTGAGAGCCACTGGACTAGAGCCTCAGCCAGGTTGGCTCCGTGGATAGAGCGTTGGCCCATGGACTGAAGGGTCCTGGGTTCAGTTTTGGTCAAGGGCATGGACTTTGCTTGCAGGCTTGATCCTGGGCCCTGGTCAGGGCATGTGTGGGAGGCAACCAAGCAATGTGTTTCTCTCACATCGATGTTTCTGTCTCTCTGTCTCTCCCCTCCCTTCCACTCTCTCCAAAAATCACTGGGGCTACCCCTGCAGCCGCCGTTCCCTCGTCCTAATTTGGGATGGCCTGGCTCAGACCTGGACCTTCACCGGCTTGTCTTGGCCGGCATGGCGGAAGTTCCTGCCTCACCCCTCTGTCTGCGTGTCCTGCGGCTGCTGTAACGAACCACCACAAATTCGTGGCTTACCACAGCACCAGGGCTGTTCAAAACGGGTCTCGCCGGTGTCGGGGGATATTGAGGTATGGGGGGGGGGGTGAGAGGGGGGGCTGCTCGCCTTTCTGGAGGGTCTAGAATGCACTTCTTGCCTCTTCCTGCTTCTAGAAGCTGCTCATTCCTGAGCTCACGGTCCCCCTTCACAGCCAAAGCCGGCTAGGCGGTGGGCTCCCTCCGCCTCTGTCTACACATTCAGGCTCCTGTGGTGACGCGGGGCCCGCCCCCCTGTGTAGTCCAGGGTCACTCCTGGCTGCGGGTCAGCGGGCACCCATCTCAGCCCCGTCTGCACCTCCATTCGCCCTCCCACTCCCTGCCCACTGCGTGGCCTACCTCTCCTCCCCAACCATCCTCGGCTCCAGCCGCACTGGCCGTCCTCCTCAGGGCCTCCACACTGGCTGTTCCCTCTGCCCGAGTGCTGTGCCCTGGCTGCGCCCACGGCTCCCTCTCACTTCTTCACGCCTCTGCTCAATGTCACTGCCTCAGAGAAGTCTCACTGGACCTCCCTATGGAAAATCGGGCCCTCCGCCCCCCTGGCTCCCCCTGGCTCCTCTCCCCTCCCCTCCTGGTTCTGCACAGCGCTAACCATCTTCCAATGTCTGTGCGGGTTCTTCTGCATCTTACGTAGCTGCTTCCCGTGGAAGGTGAGCTCCGTGGGAGGAGGGCACGGGCGCTTTTGTCTGTTTGGGTCCCAGCTGCATCCTGGGGCCTGTGGTCATGCCGGCACATAGTAGGTGTGCAGTGAACGCGTGCCGTTTGGACGAATGCATGGCCCACACTGTGATCTGCTGGGCACCCGGCCGTGTGGGCCCTGTTTTCCGGCCGGCTTCCAACCCGGGTCTCCCGCCAACGCCTGGGGCTGGGGCCGCACTGTGGTCTGGCGTCCGTCCTCCTAAACCCACCCCTGCCCCCGCCCCCGCCCGGGACGCCATGGCCCTTCTTCCCCTGGCCCGGCAGCCGCCAGTCTGCGCTCTGTCCCCGGGGCCTGGCCTGCTCTGGACGCGTCATGCGAATAGCCACCCAGCTGTGGCCTCTACCATCGGCTTCTTTCCCGCAGCATGTCTGCGAGGCTCGTCCACGTCGCGGCGTGTCGGCCGGACCGCGGTCCTCTGTGTGGCCAGGTAATGGTCCACGGGGGGGATGTGCCACTTTTCGCTGACCCCGGTGGCGATTTTAACGTTCCTCGCGCATTTCAGCTGCTTTAAGCGTCTACGGCTGGGCTGCGGCGCAGGCCTATGCGTTAGGTGAGAAGACTGGGCGATGGTTGCTGACACAAGGCCGGGTGGTGGGAAGGGATGCAACTAGGGGGAGGGGCCACACAGACGACAATGGTCACCCACAGGCTCCCCGACCCCCTTCCGGGCGTGCGCGTGCGCCTCACACCCTGGTCCAGTGGGATGTTAGTTCCTAAACGTGAAAGAACCTTTAAGGATGAGTGTAAAGCTCTTTATTTTTTAAAATATATTTTTCCTAGAGGCCTGATGCGCGAAATTTGTGCAAGAGTAGGCCTTCCTTCCCCCTGCTGCTGGCACTGGCTTCCCTCTGGCCGCCCACAGGCACCCAGGACCCAGGCTTCCCTCCAGCCCCGGCTTCGTCTGGAATGATGTCTGGAAGGACGTCCAGTCTAATTAGCATATTACCCTTTTATTATTATAGATTGCTTTCAGAGAGGAAGGGAGAGGGAGAGACAGAAACATCAATGATGAGAGAGAATCATTGATCGGCTGCCTCCTGCACGCCCTACACTGGGGATCGAGCCAGCAAACCGGGCATGTGCCCTGACTGGGAATCGAACTCTGACCTCCTGGTTCATAGGTTGACACTCAACCACTGAGCCCCGCCGGCCGGGTGAGTGTAAAGCTCTTTAAAGGTGCGGTTCTCTCAATAACAGCTTCCTGAGCCCTCATCCCCGCTTCCTCACACTCAGCACGTGTTGGCGTTCCGTCTGCGCTCTGAGCATCTTGGCCCTGTTGTGCCGCCACCACCACCATCCAGTTCCTGAAGCTCTCGTTCTTCCCAGAAGGCACCCTGTCCCCACTGAGCCGTGACCCCCAGCCCTGGCCTCGCCCATCTCTGTGCTGCCTCTCAGGGCTTCCGGCCTGGACACTTCCCGTGAGCAGAACCGTCCCGCGTGTGGCTTCTCTCCCTGAGAACCAAGTTCCTGAGGTTCCTTCCCGCAGGGGGCGCGTCAGCTCTTCAGCCCCGGGTATGACCAGTCCTCCTGCGTGGCGCCGACAGACCCCCGTCGCAACCCCCGTCGGTGGCGGTTTTCAGGTTCCCCGGTCACTTCAATGTGAGCCTCTGTGGGGAGACGCACTGTGGGCTCTGGGGCCCCCGGGGGCCTTCCACTCCTGCTGGATCCACGCAGATTCTCCGGGAGCGTGGACAGTCTTCCGGCCGCACAGTGCCCAGTGCAAGCGCACAGGCTGTAGCAGCGGCCGTGGGCTTGAAACCACCCCCCCGCCCCCCCACCATGGGCTCTGCTGGACTGAGCCCGGGGACAGGCCCATCTGCAGCCCCGGGCTGAGCAGAGAAGGCGGCCCGATGCCAGGGTGGCTTTTCTTGTTTTGCAGGAAGCACACGCACACACACACACGCACACACACACACACACACACGCGCGCGCGCGCACCCGCACACACCAGGAGGGCCGCAGAGCGTAGATCCGATGGGAAGGCCGACTTCGAGGCATGACATCACTCGGAGAACATAAATCTTGGCTGTGATTTATTTATGTTGAGAAATCCACACACACTGCGTTTCAATGGCTTTGTTTAAGCGATCGCTTTTCCTTTCTAGTGGCCGGCGGAGCGAGGGTAAACAGGTCCAGCTGTACAAATCCGCGGCGGAGGTGAAGCCAAGGTGATTATTACACAGAAAAGCTGGGGGGGGGGGGGGGGCCTCGTCCTCTGGAGGAGAGTCACCCGCCGGGAGGTGCCGGCCGCCGCCCGCCGCTGAGTCACCGGCCCATTGTCGAGGCGCCGCGGCTGCTGGACGCGGCCATTTCTCTCATTTGTGTTTCGTGGCACGGCCGCCCCGCGTGGGCCAGGCTCGGGCGCGCTTCACCGCCACAGCCTTTCCTGAATGACAGGGCTTATGATGGGAAGCCGTGCAGGGAACCCAGACGCTGAGCCCAACTGGCGTGGCGTCTGAGCCCCACCTGGACCCCGAAGCCACTGGCTGGTTGTGGGACCTGCTCCCAGGGCGGTCCTGGGATGGCCACCCCCTGACGGGCCCTGGCTCCCCAGGGGGAGCTGGACGCAGGGAGCCCTGACCCCCAAGCGGCTGTGCTTCTGGCCCTGCTAGGAGCATGTGGGGGCCGCCCAGCAGGGGCGCCTGAGCTCACACCCCGGCTGTTGTCCTGTCACCTGCGCCTACAGGGCCGGTCTGCTGCCCAAGGGGCCTGGAGCGGGGCTTGGTCAGGCAGTGTCCCCACGCCCCATTCCCAGGACCCGCCTGGCGCCCTGAGCCTCAGTTTCCCATTGGGAGGGGGCAGACAGCTGCATGAGCTTGTGGGGGTCACATGGCACCAGAGGCTGGCACTGCCTGCCTGGGCCACTCCAGACCGGGAACCCTGTGGATAGAGTCTCCACACGGGCACTTTCCAACCGTCCGGCCCTCCTCCCGGAGGCCTGCGAGCGAGCCGGCGCCCGTGCATGCGGCTGGGCTCCTGGGGGCCTGCTCGCTGCTTGGTCCCCTCGTGGGCCGGTGCTGGCGGCGGGATGCAGGCGGCCCTTTGCTAGCTGGTGCAGGTGAAGGCGGGCACTCGGCACAGGCCGCTGCCTCCACTCCCACGGCCCGTCCGTCACGGTGCCCCCGTGGCCTGCGGCCTTCCCTGGGCTGCAACCAGGCCGTGGGCAAGGGCCACCCCCTACCCGCCCAGTGCTCTGCTCTTCACCCATTCGTGAGCCATTCATCCCTCCGCGGAGCTCCCAGCAGGCTCCAGGCCGCCAGGCACTGGGGCTTCCCGGGAGCCAGGAGGGCCGGAGGGCTCTCCCTTCCCAGCGGCCCCCACGTGGGACCTTAGCTCCAGAGCACTCGGCGTACAGAGGCCTCTGCCACGTGCCAGTGCACCAGTGGATGGAGGGGTGAAGGAGGGATGAAGGAATGCGTGAGGCCTTCCTTGGCTCCCGGGGGGCAGGGGTGGCCTGTGACAAGCCCGGGTTGCAGGTGCCAGGAGAACAGCCGCCCTGGAATGGCCTCCACTCTGACCCGGGGAGATGGGCCAGGCCAAGGTCAAGGGGTGGGGCTGACCCTGGAAGCCCCGCCTGCCGGTGCTGTCCCTGCCTCACTCCCCCCTGCACCCAGCCTGGAAGGGGCTGCGGCCCTCCCTCCATGACCGCCCAGGCCTCTGGGGGGCCTTGGTTCTGGGACAGCAGGGGTCAGAGGGCACAGGGCCCCGGCCACCAGCAGTCTTTGCTCCCACAACCCTCAGAGCTCCCAGGGAGCTCCGGGACCCCACACGCATGTGTCGCTCCCCACAATCGCCCCCCCCCCCCGCCCCCGGCTTGTCTGCCCCCACATACGGAATCAGGGCTCCCAGGAAGCTGGGCAGGTGGCCTAGGGTTTGAGAGGGAGGGAGTGGGGAGAGGCTGGGTCTATGCTGAACCCCCCCCCCCCCCAGCTGTCTGCTGCCCTGGGAGGGGCAGACACATCATCAGGGGCTGGGAAGGCCTGTGCAACAGGAGCAGGGCCCAGGCAGTCCCTCCACTGCTGCCCCCACCGGCTCCGACTCCATTAGCATCCTGTCATTCTCGGAGAGTGACGGGCTGTTCAGGGCTGAGACCTGCCCTGTTGGTCACCAGCCTGCTGTAGTCCCGGGCCTGGCCCACAGTTGTCCTCATGAAGGTCTCTGTCCTGCCTGGGCTGCAGGGGCTTGGGACCCAAAGCCAGGCAGTGTGTCCCTGCCTCTGGGCTGAGGTTCCTGTACTGGGGGCTCAGGTCTGGGATGCAGGAGCCCCCTCCCCCCTCCAGGTGGCAAACCTGAGGCCAGAGCCAATTGGGTGCCCAGCTTTCTGCAGGGGCCAGAGGCCCCGCCCCTGGAGGACATGGCCTCACCTTAGGGTCACTCAGTGGAGTGGGAGGGGGTCCCGGTCTCTGCCCTTTTCTAGTCTCCCCGCCCTACCCGCCAGGAGATGACTGGTTGATTAGGCAGCAAAGCCAGTGAGGGAGGGGGCTTCCCTGCAGTCCCGCCCCCGTCTGCTCCATCCCCCTCCCTCTCCCCTCCTTGTCCTGCTGGAGCAGAGAGCGGGAGGTTTGCTGCATTGGCTGTGCTCCCTCCTCCTGCCCCCCAGCCCCGCCCCACAGCCCAGCTCCAGCAGGGAAAGCTTACAGGAGGCTGAGGCAGCCCAGGCTTCCAAGGTCAGGCCCTGAGGTCCGCCCAGACTCGCTGGGACACACAGGCCCCCAAAGCCAGGAACACCCACGTCCCGTGTCCCGTGTCCCCGGCAGGCAGGCAGCGTGGGGGGCAGGAGGGAGGGGTGTGTTCCCTCCTAGGAGCTCCCTGGGACCAGGGCCTCTGTCCTGCCCTCCCTCCCTGGCAGCCCCAGCATCTGCCCTCTGTGAGCTGGGGCGCAGGGTGGACCACCCCGGTGGTTGGAGCTTGGTGTGGTAACCCCCCTGCATCTGGCCCGGAGGAACCTGAGAGGAGCCCAGGGCAAGCAGACCGTCCAGGGCAGAGCTAGACCTCGACCCCCCCACCAACCCCCTCCTTCCCTGCCCCAGAGAGAGGAGTTCTGGGGAGGGGGGCTCACAAAGGACAGGGATGGGCAGGGGTCCCTGAGAGCAGCCTGCACCCCCTCGGGTCTGGTGCCCCCTCTGAGCCCGGCCGCTCAAGCTCAGCCCCAAAGGGTGGGCTGCGTGGCGGTCTCCACCCTTGGTCCTCCTCCAGCCTCACCCAGACCCTGCGAGGGGCACCGGTTGTCTGGCCCATTTCACAGACGGGGAACCGGGAACCGAGGCCTGGAGAAAACGTGCCTTAGCTCCCGCCAGGGCCATATCTGCAGGGTCTCCAGCCCTCAGGACCGCAAGGCGACATTTCCTTTCCGAACTAGGAAGGTGGCGTGGGGAGGGGTGGGGACCACGGCCGGGAAGAGGGAGGGAAGGGCCTTTGCAAACCGAGGTGTGGATTGGGGCGGGCATTGGGGCGGGCGGGAGGCCATTGGGGAGTCTCCTGGGGGACCAGCAGCCTGTTTGGTTTCCGGGCTCTGGCCTTTGGGGATGGGAGGGAAGGGCTCCCACCGGCGGCTCCCGGGACCAGGCGTCCAGAAAGCCACGCGGCTCTCGGCTTTCGTTGTTGCCAGCACCCTGCCCGCAGCCGGAACGGGGAGCGGGAGGCTGCGCAGTGTCCACAGGGGCGGCCGGTGCATGGGGAGCCCGCACAGTGCCAGCCCCGTGGGCTCAGCTCTGCAGGCGGCGCCAGGGCCCGGCGCTGGGGGATGGAGCTGCCCCTGGCCGGCACGGGCAGCGGGGAGTGCGGGGGGCGCGAGGGTCCCCTCTCCAGAGGTGCTGGCGGTTTGGGGTGCAGGGGGAGCTGCGCCCAGCTCAGGGTCTACGCCAACCGAAGGACAGAATTTGTAGGCAGATTCTGCAAGGTTCCTGGACGGGGCAGGAAGGCGTGGGAAACCGATTTCGTTTATTGCTCCCGCGGCGGAGGCTGCCGCGCCCGCGCCCGTTGCTGGAGCCCTGCTGCGGGGCGGCCACTCGCGTCCTGATGGCGGCCCACATGCACTCCACGGGTGGGAGGGGGTCGTCAGGGGGTCCCTGCCCCTCTCCCAGGAGCCAGCTCCCTCCGGGCTCAGGCGGGCAGTTCAGGCCCCTGTGTATCTCCGTCTCTTCAATTAAAGTCAGAACAAAAAGGAAAAGCTCTTGAAATGCGCGCGAGGCATGTGCCCTCCTGAGCGAGGGCCCAGCCAGGACCCAGACGGCGGGAGCTGCGGAGAAATCCCGGCGCCCAGGAGGCTGCCCGTCTCCCTGGGACAGTGTCCTTCCGCGGGGGGAGCAGCTTTGCTGGAAATGGGCCACAAGGCCCCCGTTCCTGGGAAGTGCTGGTCGGGAGCACCCCAGCCCCCGCCGGGGTGGGCGACCCCATCCAGAACCAGGATGGGTGCGGGTGCTGGGAGGCCTCTGCTCCGAGCAGCGAGCAGCGCGCGGGAATGGCCTTGCCACCGGCTGCGGCTCTGGCTCCTGAAGGAACTCCCTGTGTCCTGTCCTTGAAAGTGAGCTGGGGTGGGCGGGAGCCCGGTGCTGGGCCACGGGGCTGGGGGCCAGTGGGGCCGCCCCAAGGGGAGGAAACGGCCCGGTCGGTGGTAGGTAGTCTGTGCCCCATCACACCCCCAGTCTAGACCCAACTCCCCTGCTCACTGTTCACCCGGCGGGCGGGCGGGCGGCAAGGCCTCCGCATCCAGTCCCCGAAGAGTCTCCGCGGGCCCAGACCACCTCGCTCTCCCCTCTGCGCAGGGGGACCCCAAGGGGCTAGTCCCCAGGTGGGCTCCAGCCTTTCCTGCTGCTCAGATCCGGCCGCATGCCCACCTGGGATGGGGCAGGGGAATGTGCCCGCGGGGAAAGCCGGCGTCTCGGCCAGCCTGATGCAGTGGCCCCGCGTGGGGCGTGGGGCGAGGGCTGGTGGTGGTGGTGGTGGTGGGAGGGGGGCCCTGGCAGCTGGGGTCTGGGAGGAGAGCCCACATGTAAACTAAGGGGGAAGGGCTTTCGTTCTCTTAGCTACTAGACCTCTCTGAGCAGGAATCAGGGGGTGAGCAATCTTGACCTGGAATCCCGGGGAGCCCAGAAACCGCTGGGGCAGAGCCTGGGGAGCACAAAGGCGGGGGGGGGGGCTCCGGCTTCAGTGCACACGGGCTGCCCCCACCCCAGTTGGGACCCGCCTCACTTGTTGCGACAGGACCTTGCTCACTGCAGAGCTGCAGGGCCTGCCGAGCTGGCTCCCCCAAACCTGACCCTTTCCCACAGGAGGGCTGGTCCCGGGTCCCTGGCCGTGATCCCCGCTGGCTGGGAGGCTGGAGGCTGGGAGCAGGCGGCGCTCTGGCTGAGGCGGCTCCTGTGAGGCCGGAGTCCGTGGTAAAGCCTCTCTGCCTCCCCCTGACCCAGCGACAGTGATTGCAAGCCGCAGAGGGCAGGGCACGTCCACGCAGCGGCCCACAGCTCTCCGCCTCCACGGTCTGCGGGCTGAGGCCCGTGCTCACTGGGGTGAGGCGGGTGCAGCCCCCAGGTGGCCTGGCCCACGCGTCTCCTGGGAGCTGGCGCACTTTGAAAACTGCCCTGACACCTTTTAGTATCAACGAAATGAAAGCTGCCCCCCACTTCCCACACCTGTTCCCCCCAAGTCCCCCAAATGTCTGCAGGCAGACACACAGTGGGGTCCAGGGGGACCTGCCCTGATGTTCCCTCCCTCCTTCTGGGCTCTGGGCTCTCGCTGGGACGCCACAGGCCTGGCCAGCGGATCTCCTTCTAGGTCTGGCCACGCGGGGGCAGGGCCCAGCCAGGCCAGGACCATGGCCTTGGGGACGGCCTGCCTGCGCTCCTGAAGCTGAAAGGGCTGATGGGAGGGAGACCTGAAGGAGCTGCAGGGCCTTGTGGGGTGGTGGGGGCAGGGCCTGTCTCCCTGTCATCCCATCCTCATCTCTGGGTCCCTCTCTTCCAGACAGGCCCTGAGCTGCACCCCACCCCCACCCCTACCCTGCAGGGTCCTAGCAGGGCAGGAGGAAAGGGCCAGGGCAGCTGCTGGTAGCTCTGCCCCCTGAGTCTGGAGGGAGCCCGGGCTCAGCCTGGCCAAGGCTCAGGGTTGTCATGGGCCTCCTGAGCTGAGGGAGGGAGCAGGAGAAGGCCTGTTGGAGCTGGGTGCCCCCAGAAGTCTGGGTCTCCCTAACCGCAGGGTCTGCTGGCTGCCTCCAGGGCCTGGGGACTTGTGCTGAGCTGGGGTGGGGGTGGGAGGGCCCCTCTGCAGGGGGAGTGCTCACAGGCACCTTGCACTCTTCCCAGACCTCACCTTGCTGGGCGGTCTTGGGGTGCAGAGCATGAGGGTGACCTGGGTTCTCTCTGGCCAGCAGCCCAGACAGGTGAGGCCCACTGGCTGGAGCCTGCCCTGCTGGTGGCGGGGGGCGGGGGCGGTGGCTCCAGAGCTCTGGGGATCACCCTGCCTCCTCCAGCAGCCACCCTCCCCACCCCGCAGAGTGGGCCCTGGTCCCCAGGGGGCACAGAGAGTCTGGAAGCAAGGCCGGGACCCCCAGCCCAGCTCAAGGGAAAGATGGGGTTGGGGGTGGAGGGGGACAGACCCTGGAAGGACGCGGGTGGGCCCTGGGGCTGAGCTGCCTGGCGCTCACTCCCCCTCCGAGGGCAACACTCACCTAAGGGCTGAGCCAGCAAGGCAGCGGCCAGGCCAGTGGGAACCAAGCCAGGCAGGGAGCACCTTCTCCTTCCAGGCGGGCGAGCCCAGCAGTCGCAAGACTGGACACCCCGGGCAGTGGGAGCCACGTCGGGGTTCGAATTCCACGGGCGGCTGATGGTTGAGGAGGCGCGAGGGCGGAAGGCCAGGCCCATGCCCCGCTGGCTCCTGCTTCTCCTCCGGGGGCGCGTTGGCCCAGCGCCCCTCGCTATCGAGGCCTCTTCTGGCTGAGGGTCCCTCATCACCTCCTTTATGGCCAGGGCGCGGGTCCGAGTGTGGTCCCGGGGGAGGCGCTGCAGATCTCACTGCGGGTCTCACACAGGGAGGGAGGCCCCCAGGCAGCACAGCTCTGACCCCTTCCTTCCAGGCTCAGGTTCCCGCTGAGGCGGCGGAGTCTGCAGCCGCAGGACCCTGGTTCTCCAAAGGCGCGGGGTCAGGCCTCCGCTTTCCTGCAATTCTTTCTTGAACCCCCGACAGACGACAGAAGAATTCCCACTGTCCCCACAAGCCCTGCCTGTGCCCAGCCCAGCCCCTGCACGGCTCCGTGGGTGAGGGTGAGGGCTCCCGCCCGCCTTCCTCCACCTGCTACACAGGCCCTCCCTCCCTCCCTCCCCGACACACCTGGGCCCAGCGGAGGGGGAGTGTCCCGAGGCCCTGGTCCCTAAGGTGGCCCAGCTCCGGGTGCCCGCCGGTACTCACCTGGGGCCGGGAGGCAGGAGTGAGTGCGCAGGCTGCCCGGGCAGCGAGGTGCGGGACGCCCTGTGTGCGGCACGCCCTGTGTGCGGCGGGCTGCCCCACACTGCCTCCCGCGCCTTTCCGACCGAAGCTCCGCGCGGACCCAGGGCGGCGGGTCTGAGTGTCGCCCGCCCGCCCCGCCGGCCGGGCAGCGGCGAGCGCGGAGCTGGCGGCGCTGGCGCTGCTGTTTCTGAGCCGCAGAGCCCGGAGCCGCGGCGGCTGGGTGTGGGGAGGGGAGGGGCGGGGGCCGGAGGCCCGAGGGGGCGGCCCGGAGGGGGCTTCGGAGGAGCCGGGTTCGGCCCGGGCGCGCGGACTCCGACACCCCCGGGGGCGACCGCGGATCAGGGGCGGGGACCCAGGGGACTCGGGGAGAAAGCGCGCGGGGGCCAAGGCGAACGCCAAGCGGTGTCATTAGCACTAAAATGCGAGACCACGAAGCAAAAGCAGCCCGACCCGCGTCGGAACTGTGGGCGCGCTCGCCCCTGCCGCCCAGGAAGGCGCCCGGCGAACGCAGCCGCCACCCCATCCCCGCGGCGGGGCGGGAGCGGCCGCGCGACGAGACGCAGGGAAGGTGGGGGGGGGGCAGTCCCCTCGCCTCCGGGGCCACCTGGGTCCTTTTAAAGTGTCCGGGGTGCGGGCCCCGGGAGGGAGCGCCCAGCCCGGCGTGTTTTCTTAAAGGGCCAGTTCCGCGCGGCGCTGGGAACGGGGGTGGGGGCAGGGGGCGGGGGGAGAGAGAAGTGAGGCGAAGCCCGGGAAGGCCGCGGAGAGCCCCCCAATCCCGCGCCGCGGCGGCGGGCGGCGGCGGCGGCGCGACGATGAGGATGATGAATACATGGCAAAGTTTTTTTGGCCCCGGCGAGGGGTGTCAGATTGAGCGCTCTGTGCGCATGTGCGAAGGTGTCCAAACTGACAATGCTGGGGAGATGAAGATAGTGTGTGGCTGCTTCTGGACTCCAGGAGGAGGAGAGAGATTCCGCGAGCCGACACCATGCGATCCAAGGCGAGGGCGCGGAAGCTAGCCAAGAGTAAGTCTCCCGCGCGGCCCGTCGCGCCGCCGGCCCGGGCCGCGGGGCCGGGGCGCCCGGGCCAGGGGTGCGCGTCGGGGCGCGGCCGGCGCGCCCCAGGCTCCCGGCCCCCAAATCGCCGGCGCGGCTCGGGGGCTGCTCCGCCTCCCGCGCTCCGGGGCGGCCGGGCTCGGCGCGGAGGCTCGGGGCGCAGGGCCGCGCGCTCCCCGAAGGCGCCGGCCCCCTCCTCGCCGAACCCCCTCCCCCCCCCCTTGTCAGGCGCTCGGGCCCGGGAACCCGAGGCGCGCGGTGGGGGCCGGGGAGGGGGGCGGAGGGGGAGGGCCGGGGGTGGAGGGGAGCGAAAAGCGAAAGTTAGCGAAAAGTTGACGAAAGGGGAGAGCAACTTTTCCTCCTCGCTCGCTCTCGCTCCCTCCGCGCGGCTCGGTCCCGGGCAAGTCATATTCCGGGCTTTTGGAATAGTGGGCGCTAGAGCACCGCCTTTGGCGGCCGCCAGCCGGGCGCGGAGGAGGGAGACCCCGGGCCGGGAGGGGCGGAGGAGGGGGCGCGGGCCGGCGCCCACCGGCTCCCAGGGCGCGAGGCGGCGGTGGCGCAGGCGGGACGGCCGCCGGCTCTCGGGGAGCAAAATGGAGCCGTTTCCCGGGGCTCGGAACTGTGGCCGCGAAGTGCATTCCCAGCCGGTGCCCCGCGCGGCGGAGGGCGCTCCTGCCCGGCTCGGCAGCCCACGCGGGCCGCCCGGCGCCGGTGCCTCCGGCTGGAGTGTCCCCGCCCGGCCGCCTCCGACCCGCCGCCGCCGCCGCCGCCTGCGCCCTCGGCCCCGCTAGGACCCTTCCGCGCCCGCTCGCCGCGAGGCCGGTCTGGGACAGGGCTGCCCCGGCCAGACTGCCCGGCCCGGGTCTTACTTTCTCTTTCGCTGCGTCTCCGCGGAGCCCGGGCTCCTGCTCCCAGCCCCGCCGCCTCTAGGTCCTCGCCGCCGGTCTCCGCCGCGGGCCGGGCCGGGCGCTCCTGCGGCTGCACGGCCGCCCGCCCCCAGCGCCCCGGCCGCCCGCCCGCGCGCCCTCCACCCCCAGCGTCGGCGCCATCGGCCCGCGAGGCCCCTGGGCCCGGGGCTGCGGCCCGAGAGGCGGCAGGTGGGGGCGGCGGCGGGCGAGTGCGGCTCCCGCAGCCCTGGCCCAGGCCCGGGTGCAGCGAAGCGGCGAGCGCCGCACCGAGTGGAACCCGCGCCTCCCGCTCTCGCCGCCCCCTGCGCCGCCATCGTCGCCCCCGGTGGACAGGGAGCTCGGCCCGCTGCCTTGGGGCTCTCTGCCGACCACCGCGCCGCTCAGCCCGCCGCCGCCCTCGGCCTGACCCTGCCGGCCCGGCCTCGCTGCACTGGGGCCAACCCCAAGCGTGAGCTGGTGGGCGGACACTCGCCACAGTTTTCGGAAGAAGTTCTGTTCTCCGGGTTCGGCATTGGGCCCAGCTCCGCCGGACCGCGGCCGCCGTCACAGCCGCAGCCCCCTGCCCTGTGCGGCCGCCGGGGAAAAGCAGCTCCCCGCTCCAGCGGGAGGCCCGGACCCCGCGCGCCCGTTGGGGACCTTCCTGGAAGCGCCTTCCCCGCCGGCCTCCGCTCCCCGAGCCCCGGCTGCAGCCTCCCTGGCCTCCCGGGCCTCCCGTGACCTCTGGCCCCTCTTGGTGCGAACAAGGCCTTGGTTCCTCCCCGGCCGAGCTGCCCCAGTGCTCCCTGCGTTCCTGCGGGCGTGGGGGTGCACGTGTGTGTGCATTTTCGGTCTGCGTGTGCGGGGTCCACTGGAGCCCAGCCTGGCCGCCGTGGCCACCTCTCCTGGCCTTCGCCGCAAGCGAGAGGCAGCTGAAAACTCCCGCAGACAGCGGCCTGGCCCTCGGCTCTGTCTGCTCCTCCAGCAGGTGGAGGAGGTGCGGATCGCTGGGGCAGCAGGGCCAGGCTGTGCTCAGGCCCCAGAGAGGTGCCTGGCGCTGCCCTCTGGCCCACAGGGCCTGAGGCCCCAGGCTGGGACCGGGACCGGGACCAGGGAGTGCTGCTTCCCTGCTTTAGGTCCTGGGTGTGGACAGGCACCAGCGAGCAGGTCTGTGAGGCCCAGGCCCCGCTGGAGCCCGCAGCAGGGCTGGAACTGGGGAGCCCTCCCTCTGGGGCCCCATGAGCCGGGTCGCTGCCCCCAACCATCCCCAACAAGGTGGCCCAGGCAGGCCCAGAAAGGGTGGCCTGCCCTGCATGGAGCACAGGAGTCGCTGCGGAATTTAATGTGACAGGGCTTCCCGCCGCCGACGTGGGTGTCCCTGGGGACCTGACCCCATTACTGGCATCTGAGGCAGGGACAGCCATGCCTGCCATGGACCCTCCCCTCCAGGCCACCTCCCAGCAGGGGGCAGGGGCTGGGTCTGAGGTTACAAGGCCAAGGCGAGTGTGAGTGTGCAGGGCTGGGCGGCGCTGCAGCCATGTGCTGGGCAGGGAAGGACAGTCGGGTCAGTGGGTGTGACCCCCAGGCACGGAGCTTGGGGGGCTGCCCCGGCGACCCCCTTCAAGGGGACCCTCCTGCCAGCCTGCATGCTGGTAGCACCTGGGGGGCCCACCCTGGGGGCTCTGAGTGGAGCTTTTCCAAGGGCAGAGGCGACTGGGGCGCCCAGGCCTGCCCTCCAGTTGCTGGGGACCCACCACGTCCTCAGCCTGCACCCGGGAGGCAGGGGCAGCTGGCTCAGGTGGCCAGCCTTCCCTCCCACAGGCCTGCCTTCCTGGCCGGTGGGGAAGGGAGCTGCCCCTGCCCCCACTGAACAAGGAAACGCCTGATGAGAGCTTTGTTTCCGCCTCTGTTGTGAGCCAGGTGGGCAGGTGGGGGGTCCGCACGGAGGCAGTGCCCTCCTGACCTCTGTGCTTGGGGGGCGGGGGGGGGGAGGATGGGCCAGGAGACTGAGAGACTGTGCCCAGCCAGGGCCTGACCCGCGTGGAGGGGACACCCCAGGTCTTAGACGCCACTTTTCTCAGCGCTGGGATGCCGTCCGTCCTCAGGGTGCCGGCCGCCAGCCCCTGGGTGTGCCCGGGCTGCTGCCTCCCCAGACCAGCACTTGTGAGTCTCCTGTGTGTTCCAGGGGGATGTGTGCGACCCGCTGGGGGGATGTGCGCAACCGGCTGGGGGAGCGCGCCGGGCTGGAGGCTGAGCGCCTAGCCCATTCTGTTCCGTCTCCCCACGAAACAGGCCAGGCTGCGTCTCCAAGGGCCCTGCCTTCCCCCTCTCCGGTCTGCCCGGTCCGCAGGGCCTCGCCCCTGAGCCAGGATGCAGCCTCCTGTTTGGATGCCGGCAGCCAGTGTCCCAGGAGTGGAGCCACTAGCCCGCTTCGGGCGAAAGCACAGGAAGAGGCGGAGGGGCGGGGGCAGGGCTGGCGGCCAAGGCCAGGTGCCCCGCGGCGCGCAGAAGCCCGCGGGCTCTCATTTCGCCGGGCGGCCGGTGGGTGTGCAGTGCCCAGGCCTGCGGGGGAAGGCGGGGTGGCCGAGTCCTGTTCGCCCAGTGACCTGCAGGCGGCCGCCCCCGGGAAGGGCACCTCTGCTTTCCAGGGTCCGAACACAGAGCCCCGCGGCTGCTCCTCCTGCCCCCGCTTCCCCGGAGCAGCAGGCTGGGCCTCCCCCACGGCAGCCTGGGCTTCCGGGTGCCCTGCGTCCCCCTCTGGGCGGAGCGCGGGGCAGGGTCCTGGTCCCCGTTGGTGTTCAGAGGCCAGGTGCTGGCGGTGGGGCCTGGGGGGCTCCCCCACTGGCCCCTGGGGAGGCGAGCCAGCTCCCTGGGCCACTTTGGGCGCGATTAGCCCCCTGTTTTATTCAATTAGGAGGCAATTAGCGAGGCTTGGGGGGCTGGGCTGGTAATTAAGGTGCTGTGTAATTAGAGTTTCAACAAAAATTATCCAGGATTAAAAATCCTTTCAGTGATTTCGTTTAAAAAATTTCAAATAGCGCTAAATGCAGTTTATCAGGTTTTGAATCAAACCCGGTAACAAGTCTTGGACGCTACAGCTCAGGTCTCGGGCGGGAACTGCCTGCGCCCCTGAGAGAGAAACTTCTCCCAGCGAAGGGAACGGAACCGAGAGCCGAAGTTCCTCACAGCGGGTACGGGCGGCCGAGGGCTCCAGGCGGCGTGGGCCGACTGGGGCGCGGGGCCTGGGAGCTGGGGCTGAGCCCCTGGTCGCCGCGGCGGCTCCCGGATCTCCGCACAAAAAGTTACGGCCAATTATCACGCGGCGGCAGCCTCCCGTCTACCCGCTCAGCGGGTCCTCAGCGAGGGCTGCCCAGCGCCCTGGTCCCATCCCAAAGGCCTTAGCCTTTTAGCTTCCAGGACGGGTGGGGTCCGCCCCCCCCTTTGGACCCTGGAGGTGGGGGGCAGGCCGGGGACCCGTTCTCAGTTGCTTCTCCAACAGTGACCCAGGCTCAGAGAGATGAGGGAACCTCGGAGCCGGAGCCGAGCCTGGGCTAAGTGGGGGGCGGGGGAGGGGGTTCAGAGGTGGGGGCCTGAGGGGGAGGGTGGGGTCAGGCTCTCCAGGGTTGACCCCGCCTCCCTGGGCCGCTTGGCCAGCACAGCTCAGGCAGGTGGCCCCCGCCCTGTGCATGGGCTCCACACACCTGTCCCCCGGAAGCCTGGAGCCAGCAGCAGCCTGAGCCCTGCCTGTCCCTGCCCACCTTCAGCTGCGAGGGAGAAGGTCAGGGTTCCCCCGGGGGGGTCCCCTGGCCCACGTGGAAGACAGGACCCCAGCCCTTCCCCGCCCTGCGGAGGGTGCAGTGTGGCTGCTGGCCCCACTTTTAGGGGTAAGACATCCAGGTCCAGACACAGAGAGGTCAAGGAACCATGCAGGTCACACAGCAGGTTCAGGCTGCGGGGGAGGGTCGCTTCCATGAAGGCCCCCGGGTTTCTTGTTTAGAAACCCACAAACGGCAAAGCGCAGGTCTCCGCAGGGCGTACTTCTAATGCGTCGGCTTTCAGCGTTTTCCCAGGCCCAGCGCTCAGCGTGTACCAGGTCCGCTCTCACTCAGAGCGTAGATGAGACCTCCGTGTGCTCAGGGCCTGTGCGCCCAGCCTCCTCCCGGCTGGTTCCTCCTCCTCCCGGGCGGGCGGGCGGGCGGGCGGGCTGGAGCCTGGCCCGCCTCCTCTCTGCCCCGGAGCTCGTGTCCTGTTCCAGGGCAGGTGCAGAACCCCCCACGGAGTGTCTTTGCCTGAGCAAATGCAGGAGGGGCAGGCCCTGTCTGCTCCCCCTCCCCCCAAACCCCGAGGTCCCCCTCCCCCAGGCCATCAGGGAGAGGTGGACCTGACCCAGGGAGGGAGCTGGGGCTGCAGTCACTGGTCCAGCCTGGACCAGGCCCCTCCGCGTGGACGCCAGGCCCCGGTGGCCTTTCTGGGCCGCTGGCTCGCGCTCCCGGCTCCTGTGGCCCAGGCAGCGGAGGGCCGGCCGCTTCCTGCTCTGACCGCACTGCTCTCGGGGCTCGGCTATCAGATCCGCTGTGGTCTGGAGGTGCCCGCTGCCCGCCTGGCCGGCATCTCAGACTCTGAGGGACGATGCACGCAGCCCACAGACAGCCGTGCCGCTCGGAGAGGCCTATTTGTTTAATAGTTAACATTCTGGGCAAAAAAAGGGAGGGAAGTCAGAATCTGGGGAAGGCTTTGCTTATTTTATATCCACTATAACTATTTATGTCCATGAAAATTGGCTTAATTATATCAATGGAATGTTTCTTTTTCAATTCTGTATGCAATTAGTCCATCTTGCCGGCTGCAATTTATTTTAATAAAAAAATAAACCAGTGGTGTGTTCAGTTCCTCGTCCCCTGGGGACAAATGCGATTGGTGTGTTTAATTTCATTAACTACAATGCGGCCTACTGGAAAAATGTATAAAATCAGCTTTATACAGCTTAAACACTGGCATTTGAAACAAATCATTATTGCATTAGCTGTCACACTGGTAATTCTAGAATCTGAGGGAAAAAAATATATTATGGCTGTTTTTATAACCCTTTGCAAATGCACTGTTAACATAATTTATAATCATTTGAAAACATGGCTGGGTCCCGGTGAATATTTTATCTCCTCTCGCGGAGGCTCGGTTATCCGCGCATTTCACATCCTCACGCCTGTGCTTCCGACCCCGAGCGCTCATCCTTCAGGGCGGAGGCGGGCGGCGGCCTGACAGCCCTGCGGGCCGGTCCCCGTTCATCCCCGCCCGGCCCTGCTCCTGAGTCGGACTCTTTGGGGCAGCGTCAGCCGCGTCTGAAATACCTTCACCCGGGGCAGAGGGGGGCGGAGGGGGCCGGCAGGCGGGTGCTGCGCCCAGAGGCACCGGCCTCCCCTCGGCCCTCAGTGGAGGGAGGCTCAGTGACCGCGCAGGGCCTGGCGGGAGCAGAACCTCCCGGACGGTGTCCCCGGCCCCAGCCCGGGCCGAGCAGCCTGCGGAGCTGTGCCACTCAGCCGTCCTGCGCAGAAGCCAGAGCAGGTGCCACACCTGCTTTCCGAGCGCCCAGAGCTTCTGCCAGATCAGCAGCGTCAGGGCGCTCAGCAGACCGGCCGCTTCTCGGGGGGCTGTGCACCTGCCGCCCGCACCCCGTGGGGCTGGGTGCAGAGGGTGCGCCTGCGTGTGTGCGTGTGCATGTGCGTGTGTGTGGGGGGATCAGCTTCACCCGAGAGGCCCTGGCCAGGGCGGAGGCTGCGGCCCTTGAGGCAGGGTGGGTGCTGGCCCCTCGCTCCCTGGGCATGCGGCTGGAGATGGTTAGCGGGGCCCCGGGGAGGGGTGCCGGGCAGAGCGCCGTCCGCCTCCGGGTTCTGAGATGGGCCCCTGCGGCGGCCGCTGGCCTGTCCCCGTGGAGGTGACATGGGCCCTTCTGCTGTGAGGGCCCAGCCTGCGTGGCTCCTGCCCCCGCCCCCTGCAGGCTCCTGGGCGGCTTCTAGGGGCTCACCCCTTGCCCATGCCCAGGTCGTGCCCACGGGCGTGAGCGGGAAGCAAGGCCCTCCATGGCTTGGCCTGAGGCCCGAGACCAGGGCTGCTGTCTTGCCATGTGGGGGGAGAGGCCCCCAGTCCCCGGGGGTTTCCAAGGGGCTCCCACCGATGTCCTTGGTCCTTTCTGGCTGAACTGAGGCCTGCCCGCGCCTGCCACTCACCCCCACACACCTGCCTGGATGCAGGTGGCCCTGCTTCTCTTTAGACACGATTTCAAAGTCGGGGGCTCGGGGGGCCCCAGGGGGCTCACTGTTTGGGGGTTTGAAGCCCCTCCTGCTTCTGAGGAGGGCGGCCGGTGGGGCCGGACAGGGGGTCCTGGCCAGGTCTCCCCAGTTCCCTGGTTCGGTCGGGGACCAGGCCCTGCAGACCTGACCTCCACGTGCCCGGGGCCGGTCCTGGCTCAGGCTTGCTTTCCGACCGGCGAGCGGCTGGTCGAGCAGTCGGTGGCTTTGTCTCCGCTCCTGCTTTAGAAAGAAGAACAAAGCCAATCTCAGTGCAGATATCACTGCCGGCCCTCGGGGGACCCCCGCCCGGCCTCAGCCGCCGGGCCCAGGCCAGGGGCGCGGCGTTCACTCCACGGCGGGCTGCCGGGTCCCCACCGTGGCCGCCGGTCGCCTTTGCGGAACCGGGGAGAGGGCGGCATTTGGGAGAATAGCTGAGCTGTAACTGGGTCGCAGTGTGTGAACAGTGAGCGTTCCCCTGCCCGCCTCCAGCAGGCATGACCGCGCGGAAGGTTCCGGAAGGGTCCCGCGTGAGTGCTCTTGCCTGGCAGGTGAGGGTCCTGGGGCAGGTGCGGGGGAGCATTATGGCAGGTGAGTGCTGCTCCAGGGAGCTTGGGGCATGCGCCCGACTCGCTGCTTCTCGGACTCGGCAGCCATGCCCTTGGCCTGTATGGGAACCTATTTTGTGGTTCCAGCCTCCCGACCTTGACCTTCGTGGGGGCCCTTAGGGGGCCCTGCAGGGGGCGCCCACCCCCAGCCCTGTCTCTGGCTGCGGCTGCCCAGGCCTCAGCATCATAGAGCCCTGCCTGCCGCCCGCCGGTCTGCGGGGCTCGCTCAGGGCTCCCCGCTTCCTGCCGCGTGGCTCTCACGGTCCCTAATTCAGGTTTCATCCTCAAACGGGGACACAGGTGCCCGGTCCGTTCTGGCCCCGCTGCCCTGTGGCCAGATGCTCGCCGTGCCCAAGGCCAGGCCCCTCCCGTGCCTTCCTGGCCCCTCAGCCACGCCGGGCCCTCCGTCCTGACGTGTCGTCAGGGCTTAAACAGCCGTTGGCATCTGCCGGCTCCTCCTCATCAGAGGCCTCCCTGCCCCTGCAGGGACGGGTCGTCTGTGGTCTGGGCGGGTCAAGTCTGTCTGTCCCTTTGTCTCTGCCCCTGGAGTCCAGCACGTCGCCCGTGGGCCTACTGTGTGCAGGGCCCCAAGACGGGTGAGGGTGAAGGCAGTGGCAGGATGCTCGGCCGGGCAATGGGGGGCATTCACAGGAAGACGCGGTCCTGCCACAGTGCTCTGGCCAGTGAGGGGTCTGGGGGTTCACCTTTGCTCCTCGCTGGCCAGCGGGTGCTGGTCCCGGAGTCTGTGCCTCTGTCCAAACTGTTGGGAAGGGGACAGGCCAGCCCCAGCCCACAGGACCCTCAGCCCCAGCACCTTGGGGATCCCAGCCCCCCCCCCGCCCCTCCCCGACCCTCAGATTAATTTCCGATGAGACAGGCCCGGGCGGGAGGGAGGCCGGAGAGGAGGCGGCGGCGCTGGCGTAGCTTCTGTGCGTCTCTCTCTCTGATTTAAATTCAGCGGCTCAAATGCGATCCGTGCAGCCTTCCCGGCCCCTCGGGCAGGCAGGGCCCCGCCAGCGTCGCGGCCCAGGAAGAAAATGCCGGGCGGACGCGTGAGGCAGGGACGGAGCGAGCCCGGGCACCCTCTCCCGTGACACAGGCTAATCCCATCTCTGCTCCGGGGCTGGCAGCCGATGCCGAGTGGAAACACGATTTACAAAAACCGATCCCACCGCTCCTCCAGCGGCCGGGCCCAGGGCAAGGGCGCGTATAAACGGCTCAGGCATTGTGCCCGCCGGCCTGGCTCCGTGGTTGAGCGTCGAGCTATGAGCCAGGAGGTCACGGTTGGATTTCCCGTCAGGGCACATTCCCCGGGTTGCGGGCTCGATTCCTAGTGTGTGGGACGTGCAGGAGGCAGCCGATCCGTGATTCTCTCTCAGCATTGCTGTTTCTCTCTCTCCCTCTCCCTCCCCCTCTGAAATCAATAAAAAATAAAAAAGTAAAACGCTCAGACATTGGTATCTGTGCAATGGGCTGTTAGGGCCGCTTTGGAGCATTTAGCATAACTGAAGGTGGGGCTCGCGGAGGCCCCGGGGGGCACGGACAGCCGCCGCGCTCCTGGGCACAGAGCTGGCGTCAGCCCTCGTTTGCCCGGCTCCTCCTCTCTGCGGCCCTCGGTCAGGAGCCGCACTCCCTGGCACCGTGTGCCCTCCGGCGCCGCCCCCTCACGAAGGTCCAGAGGGTCCCGCGTCCGTCCCACGCGGGCGTCCCCCAGGTCCTGGGAGATCGAGCTGATTAGCTCCTTCCTCGCCGCGTGGGAAACCGGCATCGCTGCCTGGCGCCGAGCTGACACCATTTCCAGCCCCGAATCGGAAGCGGCTGCGGGTCCCCCCCTGAACCCCCCTCCCTGCCCCCCCCCCTGCTGCCCGGCCTCTGGCCCTGGCGTCAGGGTTCAATCGCAGGGGGTGTCAGCGTGGAGGAGCCACAGCGCTGGGGAGGCCCCAGGGTCCCTCTGGGAAGGGAGCTTCCGACCCGCAGGGCATCTCCGGCTGGGGAGACCCTGACTGAGCTGCTTTAGGTTGCAGCCCGCGCTCCCTCCCCGCCACCTGCTCACCCCCCGGGAGTCCTGGCTGCCCCTGCCCATCCCCCCCAGCTCCCCGTCCAGTCCCGGGAAGCCCTGCATTCTCGAGGCCCTTGGAAACCGGGGGCGTCTCCTGGGCCAGAGCGGACGCTGCTCCGGGGAAACCCTGCCCTTCGCCTGCTCCGTGTGCAGGGATGGTGCTCAGAGAGGGCGCAGACATGTCCACGCGTGTGCACGAGTTCTGCGTGTCCATACATGTGCAGTGCTCTGTGTGTTCACATGCATGTGTGCAGGCGTGGGTCTGAGGTCCGAGACCCACCCGTGGGCTTTTCTGTTTTGTCAGTGACGTTGCTGCTTTTTGCAAAGAGCCCCCCAGTCTCACTGCCCCCCGCCCCCCACTGCTGAGCTCCCCCGTGTCTGTGGCCGCAGCTGCAGCAGCCCCGGCCGGCCGGCCCGGCCCTTCGCAGCTGGCCGCGAGGGGAGAGGAGACAAGTTCAAAGGTGGCAGAGGGCGGCTGCGAGCACTTTCCGCGTTCATAACCCCAGAAGCAGCAAAGACGAGGGGCTGCAGTGACCCCGGGCCCAGTGCTCACAGTTAGAAAAATTAGGCCTCTTAGAAAATGACAGGATTACGCGGCCAGTGTCAGGTTCCGAGCTAATGATGTGTCTGTGTGCGAGAATATTAAATTGCAACAACTCGCCCGCGAGCCCCTCTGAATGGGTGTTCAGTTCCAGGGGGGCCGCGCAGGCCAGTGACTGACGGAACACACGTGCTGTCGGGGCGCGGGGCTCGGCGGTCTCACCGCCTCTGCCGCGGCCCGGCCCGCAGCCTTTCATTTCAGGGAACAGCCCCCCCCCCCAGCGCGGCTGACTATGTCTGTCACATCGGCAGGAGGAGAAGCCGCCAGGCGGGCCAGCGATTCCCTGGGAGTGATTCCACTTGATTTTTAAAATTAGACCCTCCCCGAGACGCGGCGGCCTCCTCGCATCCGCCAGCGTGCGTGTGGTGACACTGCTGGCCTTGGCACCCGCCCGCCCCCCCCCCAGCCCAGCCTGAGGCAGACTTCCCGCGGCCGGCACCCCTCCCCACAGGGCCCGTCACCGGGCAGAGGCCTGGGGTCTGGGTCCGGGGCTCCTTCTGGGCACATGGGACCTGAGCAGCAGCAAGTCGCCTGGGTGGCAGGAGGTTTCTATGGGGCCCAGGGAGACCCGGTCTCTGATAAGGAGCCGGGTGAGATGGGGGTCGCAGCGCCCCTCCCCACGCCGATGCTCCGTGTTCAGGGCTCCTGCGTGTGTGAGCGTGTGTGAGCGTGTGTGCCGTGGGGAGGGCTGCGGTATTCGTGGCTGCACGTTTGGCCGGGTGTCCTCGGGAACAAAAGGGCCGAGGAAAACGGTGGGAAGAATGAGCGCTCAGAAACCAGGGGGCGGCGAGCCGGCCCGAGGGGGCTCTGGTTTCACGCTCAGAATCAGGATCGCAGAGCGCAGGGGCCCCGTCTTAACTTTCTCTCCATCGAAGGTGTTAATCTTACCTTCCAAAGGTTAGATAAAGCCGCGCAGAGCTGCCGGGCGCTATTGAATCTCCTCTGCTAATTACGCAGGGATCGCCCCGGCCCAGCGCGGCTCCCCGCGTCCCGCTGGCAGCGGATAAGGCATCTTTCTTTGCTCCGACTTCTCTCTTTACCCGGGTTTTGGGTTGCCTGCAGGCCTGACAGACTACCCTCGTTCAAAGGGGAGGGGGCGCGGGTGGCCACGGCGAGGGCGAGGGCGAGAAGGCTGCCCCTCGGGAATCCCCCTCCTTGACCCACAGCCTCCCCGAGCCGGGAGGGGGGGCGGGCGTGGAGGAATGTGGCCTCGCGTTGTTTTCGGACAAAGAGCTCCGGCTCCCTATTCACGGGGAGGAATAATGCTCGGCCTCACCTGCGGCCTGCGGCTGGCGGAGGGATCCGGGGACGGGCATCGGGACCTCGGGGACGATCTGACCGCCTGCTGGTTCCCATCACGGGGTGTGACCGCCAGCCTGGGCACAGCCTGGGCACAGGGCCCGGGGGAGGGGGGCACCTCGGGGCCAGCATCACCAGGACGTCCCTCCTCGCGGCCTGTGACACTCAGAACGGATAAGAGCAAAACCCCGCTTCCTGCCGGGCCGGGGGCGGAGGCCCTGGGGTGCTGGGTCAGGGCAGGGCGGGTGCTGGTCTGAGCGGTGGACACGTGGGCCGCACTTCCCCATTCCACGTGGGGCGAGCGGCTCCAGCACCGTAGCCGACCGTGGGCCAAACCACAGGAACCTGCCGGCTGAGGGTGTGAGGGCGTGGGTGCCGGGGTGCGAGGCTGGTCCTCGGGCCCCCCGTCACCGGGCAAAGGGGGAATGCAGCCAAGGAGTGGCGGGGAGCAGGTGGCAGCCTGGGGGCCCCGCCCAAAGGGAGGCTTTCTGCTCCCCGAGACCTTCAGGAACAGGCCGGCCTCCTGCAGGTCCCCCGGGAGCACCCCCAGGCCAGCTTGATTGGTCGGAGGGACCATGGCTGCCCTGAATCTGGGGTCACCCTCGGCCAAGGCTGAGCCACACAGGACAGCGGCAGAGAAGCGGGAACCTGGGTGGACGGGACCCCTACCTTCTGAGGAGGCCTGTGGCTGAGGGTGAGACGGGGTTTAGAGTGGAGATGGGGTCCCCAGGAGGCACCCTTCACCCCGGTCAGGGCTGAGGTGGGGGACACACACCAGCGCCTGGGCTCCCTGTGTCGCCTCTGCTGGGTCAGACGAGCAGCCCCATTGGCGATGCCATGTGCTCCTTCGTGGGGACCGACGGCCCGGCCCGCAGCGCTGGGGCCTCGCTCCCGCCGTGGGGTCCAGTTCCGTGTCCGCTCCCTCTGAGCCGTGGCAGCTGGATCGGGTGCCCTCGCCCCGTCGGTCCCGAGGGCAGCCTGGGGGTGGTGGGGACAGACAATGAGACCTGCATGTTGGAGGGGAGGGGGCGAGCCGGGGCCCCCCCACTGTGGCCCCATGTCTGCCTCCTCTGCTCCAGGGCAGGGCGCTCCCCCGGCCCCGCTTCTGACCGGCTCAGTGGGAAGGGATGTGGGAGGTGGCGGCTGGAGAGATGATGCGGCCGAGGCTGGCATTGTGAGCAGCTACTCTGGGTTTCTGGAACCTGCTGGAACCTGGCTGAAGCAGATGTGCTTGCGAGTGTGTGGCCGACAGATTTACGAGCTCGTAGGGGACGGTATTTGATGAGTAGACAGCAGGCAGATCTGAGCAACATGGGTCCTCCTTCAGGCCCTGGCCCTGGGCGCAGGCTTGGGGTCCACGCGTGGGGGGGGCGGTGCTTGCCCGCCCTGCAAGCGCCAGCACCCGGGAGCCCTGGGGAAGGGCCCTGTCTTTTGGGGTCTCTTGCTCAGGGGACTCGAGGTGCTGGCTGACAGGTCTCCTCGCCTGTGGCTGCCCAGTTGCCGTTGTGAGAGCGTCTCTGATGCCACCCAGGGGCTCCCGGGACCTAGAGTCATGGGGCCTCTGTAATCAGTGTGCGCACACATGTGACGTGCATCCACACAGGAGCACACACATGGATGCATACCCACACACTGCACACGTATAAGGCACATGCACACACATAATGCACATGTGTGCACACGTGTACACACAACCAGCACATATACCGTGCACACTCACACAAGTCACACAACGTAGTGTGCATGCATGCAACACACACATGCGCACAATATGCACACACGTACGCACACATATATATGTGCACACATGTACACCTGCACAAAGAGCGCCGTGTGCACACAGACACGATGCCGTGAGCCACACTCGGGCTCTGGTCTTGGACTACTGAGGAGAAGGACACATGGCCAGAGACGGCGCCCACGCTGACGGGGGAAGGGGCCGGCTCAGGGAGCTGTCGCTGGGCCCCCGGGTCCCACAGGCTGTGGAGCGAGCGGAGAGGAGCTGGGGCGGCAGAGTCCAGCCCGGCCGGGCCTCCCTGTCCCTCCTCCCTCGTCGGGACGCTGGTCCGGGGCCCCGGGGTGGCGGCTGTCCCCTGGGTGGGGCAGGCCGCGGCTCCGACAGCACAGGCGGGACGGGCTGGATCTGGTGTCGGGCGGACCCAGGGGCAGGGGCACGGGGTCCCGTCTGGCTCTTTCAAAGGGACATTCGATCTGAACCCTGGGGCCCAGTAAGGAGACTCCTCGCGGGCCTGCGGGACCAGAAGCTCTCGCGCTGCAGAGGGCACTTCGCTCCGTCCGGCTCTGGCAGGAGGCCCTGCGCGGATTATCTGCCCCCTGGGAGGCGTGGAATTCGGGGCGGGGGGCCACACGCACAGGCTCACGCGGGCCTCCGGTAACTCGGGCTGCTTTCTGCTCCCGGGCTGCCGCCGAAATCTGAGGTGCAGCCGAGAGGAGGCCGCTGGCCCAGGACATTTGAGCAGGAGGCCCGTCCTCTCTCCCTCGCCCGTGGGAATTCGAGTCCGGGCCGCGTCGGCGGGGCCGGAGCCAGGGCTTTGCCCTGCTGCAGCACACAGGCCGCCTCCCTCTCCGCCGGCGTGTGCGGGGTCCCGTGTGAATCCCGGAGGCCGCCTCCCTCTCCACCGGCGTGTGCGGGGTCCCGTGTGAATCCCGGAGGCCGCCTCCCTCTCCACCGGCGTGTGCGGGGTCCCGTGTGAATCCCGGAGGCCGCCTCCCTCTCCACTGGCATGTGCGGGGTCCCATGTGAATCCCGGAGGCCGCCTCCCTCTCCGCCGGCATGTGCGGGGTCCCGTGTGAATCCCGGAGGCCGCCTCCCTCTCCGCCGGCATGTGCGGGGTCCCGTGTGAATCCCGGAGGCCGGGCCCCGCGGCACAGGGAGGGCAGGGCAGAGGCTGGCAGCTCCTGGCGCAGTTTGCGAGCTCATTTGGAGCCGCTGGGGCCCGGGGTGGAGGTGCCACGTGGGCTCTGGGACGCACCCAGACCCTTTGTCCTGCCCGCTCCGTCCCCAACTCATTCCCCCTTTGCCAGTGGACATGGGCACAGCTACTGCTCTGGGGCCCGTGCCCCGACCCACCCCTGACCCTCTAGGACAGTGATGGCGAACCTATGACACGCGTGTCAGAGGTGACACGCAAACTCATTTTTTTGGTTGATTTTTCTTTGTTAAATGGCATTTAAATATATAAAATAAATATCAAAAATATAAGTCTTTGTTTTACTATGGTTGCAAAGATCAAAAAATTTCTCTATGTGACACGGCACCAGAGTGAAGTTAGGGTTTTTCAAAATGCTGACACGCCGAGCTCAAAAGGTTCGCCATCACTGAGCTAGGATGTGACTCCAGGGCCACCTGAGCACAGACCACACGCGTGCAGGTGGCACCGCCGCCTGGAGAAGATGGGGCGTCCACGGGCCACCCAGAGACTAGGCGGGAGCTTCGGAGGACGGGAGGGCGGCCTCTGCCTCGCTGGGCAGTCACCTCGAAGCTCAAGGATGAGGTTTGTCCACCTAGCAGGGCCTGGAGGACCACGGATTGTGGGGTCCAACTCGCTGAGCTCAGTGCCCAGCCGCTGGGTGGGGGAGGGGAGGAAGACCTGGTCCGGCCCGAAGCTGGACGGCCCCTTTGGGAGGCGGGTGCGCCCTGACCCCGGTCCCGGTGGGGCGCCTGCACTCCCGGCCTGACTGTGAGCCACTGGGCAGCGCAGGTTTGGGCTCAGACAGACCCTAGTGAATCCTGTCGCCCAGGGCTGTGGCCTGCTGTGCTGGGCCTCTGGGAGGCGGGAGACCCACGCGTGTGGGCTGTGATCGCATCGAGAGCGGGCTCGCCCTTCTCTCCTGGAAACCAGTGTCCGTCTCCCCTGAGCTCACTCTGGGGGCCTGGGGGGCCGCCTGGTCACAGGGCAGGAAGCAGGGGCCTGGGTCAAGGTCTCCCCAGGCCTGCGGGGGCCCTGGGTGTGGGCACGGCTGTGGGACCTGCCCAGGCCTCGCCGGCCGGGCTTCCCCAGGCCGGGAGCGTGTCTGGCCCCGAGAGGCGGCCCTCCGTGCGCTGGGTTGGCTGGCGGTGGGCGGTCAGCGCCTCCGGGGGTCGGAGGCTGCCTGCGCCCGGCCACGAGCCCGCCGGCCTGGGCGTGGCCTCGGCAGTCCTTTAGCGCGGCCAAGGGGCCCCCACGGGCGCCGTCAAAGGTCATGGTGTCCTGGATGCCAGGCAGCCACCTGCCCCTGTGTCCTTTCCCTGTGCTCACCTCCAGTCGCTTCCTCTCAGGGAGGTCAGGCGGGGAAACTGAGGCGCGCTCAGGGTGTGCTGGGGCACCCGGGAGTCTTTAGAACTGTGAATTGCCTCCTGGCCAGGTGCACACACAGGGCCTCAGAGCCAGGGTGCCAGCCTGGACGCGGGGGCGTCACCGGTGCCGACCCTCAGGCTCGGGGTCCTGGCGGCCTGGAGTCACTGCTATGGCCAAGGGGCGCCTTGCACTTCCTGTCCCGGGATGGAGGGGCCGCCCCTACCTCTGCCCCGTGCACCCTCTGAGTGGAAACCCCGAACCGCCCAGCTCCTGACCTGCCTCCCCACGCGGGCACCGTGGTCCTGTGGGGAGCAGGAGGGCCAAGTGGGGCCCCTGGGGGCTCGTGTCCCCGAGCCGTGGCAGAGTCCACTGGCTCCCGTGGGCGCTGGGTCCAGTGGCAGAGCAGACCCTCTGTCCTCGCAGGGGGGGGCGCGACGGCGGGGCGGGGGGGGAGGCCTCACACGGGGCGGCCTTGGCCCCAGCGGCTGGGGCCGGAGGGCAGGTGTCTGCGGGCTACAGAGATGGAGCCTCTAGCCCACGGCAGACAGACACCCCGTGGTCCCAGCTCCTGCCTGGCCCACATCAGGGCCCAGAAGTGGGGGTGACGCCCACGCGCCCCCCTTGGGGCCAGTCGCCCGCACGCAGCCCGGGGCCTGCAGGGAACCGCCGTCCAGTCGGGTCAGGTCGGGCCCTTCCTTGCCCTCCCAGGCCACTCAGCGCCCAAGGAGGAGATGCCCCTGTGGGCTCTGGGAGGGAGCTTTGATCCAGGGACAGATCACACCGTAGCTGAACCGATTCTTATCTCGAACGCCGTGCCCCGCCCCGCGGACCCATAAATCCGAGATTTCCAGACCGTCCGCCCCGAGGCCGCAGCTCCCAGCGCTGTCCTCAGAGGCGTCTCCGACCGCGCGCCTTTGCCCAGTTCTCTCCTTTCCTTTTTTTTTTTTTTTTAAAAACAACCTTGAGATGCCTTTGGACAAATCTCTGGCTGTTGACAAATCAATTTTCCGGGAAGGGAAGCGCGTTTCTGTTGGTGGCACCGGGCGGCCTCCCACGTGCGGGGGCGATTAGACGGAACTCCGCGGCGGCGCTTGCCGGCCCCCCGCCACGGCCCTCTCTCTGGCCTTCGTGCCACATTCTTTGTGCCTCGTAATGTTGTTTCTCTCACCTCCGGACGCCAGCCGGCAGCGCGGCTGAGATTTATGAGGCTAAATGTCTAACAGCGTCGCCCATTTTCTCCGCTCTCGGCTTCCCAGCTCCCCGCGCAGCTGCAGCAGAGAGGCCTGCGGGGCTGGGACACCTTCCTCGCCTCCAGTCCGGGAGCCGGGCCTGGGCCCCGGGGAGACGGATCCAGAAACCATCACCCCCCCACGCCGCCCCACCTGTGCGTTTGAATAGACTCTAAGCTGGACCCCGGATTGGGGTGGGAGCTCGTGGGGCATGAAATGCATTTACAGACGTCCACCCACAGTCCCCACTCCCCCTGGGGGGCAGGCCTGAGGGATGTCACAGGCTGGCCCACAGTGCCCGCCAGCACCGCCTCTGCCTGGAGAAGCCCTGTGTGCGTGGGACCCGCCGTGTTTGCGCCCAGCTGCCGGCACGGACGCACCTGGCTGAGAGCTCACCGTTCTCTGAGAGGCGTGGGCCCCTGGGCCCCCTGGGGACCACCTGCGCCTGCGTCCTCTGGGGAGCCCAGTCACCTAGTTGGAGCCCAAGGGGGTCTGTGAGCGCTCGCTCCGGGCAGCCGGATGGCGGGAGCCCTCTGGGCACCGCGGGCTGGCCCTGCTCCTGTGCAGGGACAATAACACGCCTCTAAGCCATGAACCGCAGGTTGTCCAACTGGCCTTATATGACGGAGTTTGCGCATCGGACAGAAGTGCCCCTGCAGACACCCTTTCTCGGGTGCACTTGCACCCCAAGCGGCTTGTTCCCAGGGCAGCTGCTGCTGCAGAGAAAATCCGAGGCGGCCACATGTCTGCGCCTGCACATCCCTCCTTTCATGTGTCTCCTCCAGGCCCAGCTGATCAGACATTTGTCCCCAGACCCCAGTCTCTTCCCAGGGGGGCTCTGTTGATTTTAGTGAAATAGGAACATCTGCCTGTTGACTTGTCATGCCGTCTGAGTGACTGTGACCCAGGCTTAAACCACTCCATCCACCATCATCCATCCATCATCCACCCATCATCCATCCATCATCCATCCATCATCCATCCATCCATCCATCATCCATCCATCCATCCATCCACCATCATCCATCCATCATCCATCCATCCATCCATCCATCCATCCATCCATCCATCATCCATCCATCATCCATCCATCCATCCATCCATCCATCATCCATCCATCATCCAAATATCCATCCATCATCCATCCATCCATCCATCATCCATCCATCATCCATCCATCCATCCATCCATCCATCATCCATCCATCATCCATCCATCCATCCATCCATCCACCATCATCCATCCATCATCCATCCATCCATCCATCCATCATCCATCCATCATCCATCCATCCATCCATCCATCCATCATCCATCCATCCATCCATCATCCATCCATCCACCATCATCCATCCATCATCCATCCATCCATCCATCCATCATCCATCATCCATCCATCATCCATCCATCCATCCATCCATCCACCATCATCCATCCATCATCCATCCATCCATCCATCCATCATCCATCCATCATCCATCCATCCATCCATCCATCCATCCATCCATCATCCATCCATCCATCCATCCATCATCCACCCATCATCCATCCATCCATCCATCCACCATCATCCATCTATCACCCATCCATCCATCCATCCACCCATCATCCATCCATCATCCACCCATCATCCATCCATCATCCATCCATCATCCATCCATCCACCCATCATCCATCCATCCATCCATCCATCCGTCATCCATCCATCATCCATCCATCCATCCATCCATCCATCCATCATCCATCCATCATCCATCCATCCATCCATCCACCCACCCATCCATCCATCATCCACCCATCATCCATCCAACATCCATCCACCCACCCATCCATCCTTCCATCCACTATCCATTCATCCATCCACCCATCCATCCATCCACCCATCTATCCATCCACCATCCATCCACCCATCCACCCATCCATCCACCATCCACCATCCATCCATCCATCCACCCATCTATCCATCCACCATCCATCCACCCATCCACCCATCCATCCACCATCCACCATCTATCCATCCATCCACCCATCTATCCATCCACCATCCATCCACCCATCCACCCATCCATCCATCCACCCATCCATCCATCCATCCATCCATCCATCCATCCATCCATTCATCTATCCATCCATCCATCATCCACCCGCCTGTCCCTCATGTCTTAGTGTATGTTACAGGGCGCCCATCCTGTCTCTTCCAAAGTTCTGAGACGCTCTGTCCTGGCTCCGGGTGCTCCTGGGCAAACTGGACAAGAGACAGAAACATCCCACAGATAGGAGCCCGGGGCTCAGGACGGAGGGGCTGCCCCTGCGTGCGGCACCGTTAGCAATCCAGACCTTGCACCAGGCCGCCTGGGATCCAACCCCAGCTCTGCCACCTCCCGCGGGGACATCAGGGTCCCCTCCCACCGGGCCCTCCCGGGAACCGACAGGAGAAAGCGGATGAGTGTCCCGGCCTCCAGGAGGCAGCCGAAGATGTCACTGTCACGGAGGGGCCATCGGGGATCCCCACTGCCCAGGGGCAGCTTGAACAGAATGGGGTGACGCCAGGGGCTGTGGCCACCAGGTCCCCAGGAGCTGCCTGTCTAGATGGAGTCCACCTGGGAACCTGGCCTTGCACCTACCCAGGCCCCAAAGGGTCAGGGAGAGGTGGGCTGACGGGGAGATGAGGAATGAGGCCCCCAGCATGAGCCCCAAAACAGAGGGTGCTGCCTGCACCCCAGGGTCTCACCATCACTTACAAACGCGCCCGTCTCCCCCATCACACACCCTTAACCCTTCCCCGTCACCCGTGCCCGCAGCCTTTGGGCCTCATGGTGGCCCCAGCACCCAGGGCCGCCGTCCGGCCCCAGGAGAGGGCTCTTTGGTCACTGGCCCAGGGACAGCCCGGGAGCGTGGGTGAGCAGGCCGGGACCCTGTTCAGGAACTCTCTTCATTTCCTATAAAATGTGCCCTTTATTTTTAAAAGCTCCTCTTACCAGCTGGCAGGGGGCATCCTCAGCTCCCTCCGGGGTCAGGCCAGCCCGGGTCAGGGCCAGGGCCTGGGTCAGGGGTCAGGGGCAGGGCCCAGGTCAGCCCGGGTCAGGGGCAGGGCCCGGGTCAGGGGTCAGGGGCAGGGCCCTGTCACATCTCCGGGGAAAGTGCGCTCCTGCCTGGACAGTAGCCGAGCAGTGGCTGGTGTATCCAGGCTCCAGGGTGCAGGGCAGGGCCGGGGGTTGGGGTCTGGCGCGTGCACCCCCAGTGCGCCCCCGCTGAGAGCAGGTGGGACGAGGAGGGCGTTCTGGTGAATTCCCCGAGCGCGGAGGGAGTTTACGGGCCGCCCTGGCGTGTGGACTTCTGTGATCTGTGGTCAGGCCGCTGGGCCGCAGGGAGTGCCAAGCAGAAGTGGTGACTGACCAGTGACCTTGTCTGGGGAGGCAGGGCCCCGGCCAGTGTGGTCTGTGGCTGTGGTGACCTAGAAACCAGCCGTGAGCGCTCGGGGGGGGGGGGGGAGGAGGCAGGGGCCAGGAGCCATGGGCACCTGGGTGGGTGGGGGGTGGCGCTGAGGGGGGCCTGGATTGGTGAGGGGGCAGGGCTGGGCACACGGGAGGTGCCTCCTGACTTTCTGCCCCCACCCCCCCGCCCCCGTCCTCGGCGTCTCTGGGCGGCTGTGGAATTCTCGGAGGGAGCGACATAAAATAAATCCTCATGACGTGAATGGTGGGCTCCCCGCCCCGTCCCAGGACCGGAGCCCGCGGGTCGGGGGCAGTTTGGGCAGCTGCGAGCAGGGTGGCGGGAACGCAGAGCCCCTCGCCGTTCACTCTGGGCCGGGGCCTGCGGAGAGCGGCTGTCACTTCCACTGGGCCCTGGTGACGGTGACGGGAGGTGACTTTCACGCTGGTGACCAGGAGGGCGTTCTGCTTTCGGCGTGACCGGCCTGGCTTAGCGGGGAACACCGGGTCCCCTGAGCTTGCTCTGGTGGGGGGGGGGGGCGGCGCACCTTCGCAAGGTCCCCAGCCTGGTGGCTCAGGTTCCTGCTGGGGGACCAGCCAGGGAGCTCTGGCTCCTGCGGTCCCTGCTGGGCCTTGCCCGGTGCTGCCCTGTGGGGAGCCAGGAGGGGCCGGGGCTGCGGGTGTGCGGGCGGGGGGCTTCCCTGGGCTCTCCCTTCGGGGGGGCATGACTTAGGGCGGCGCAGGGGATGTTCTGTGTTGAGATAAAGCCAGGACGGGGTGCCGCTGGAGGCTGGGGCCCTTCTGCCACTCCGTCCCCTCCCCCGTCCCCACCTGGCCATGTGCCAGGGGCCGTCCTGTTGGCTCTGCTGCGCCCGCCACTGGGGAGGTGGGGACCGGGTGCCCAGCCTCGTCCTCGCTGGTGCGGCCGGAGTGCTGGGCGCGGCGCTGCGGGTGCTCAGGGCCCGTCTGCCTGTCCGCCTGCCGTCAGGAGTGACCAGGCTGCCCCTTGGCCGGAGCCCTGTAGGGGTCACGTGGCCTGTTCACCCACGGCTGTCAGGAGGCGTCCCGCGGGGGAGACACCGGGCTCACCCCTGGGGTTTGCGGAGAACAGAGTGGTGGAGGACCCGGGGTGTCTGTGGCACTTTGGGGTGCAGCGAAGTGTGCCAGCCGTGCCTCGGTCCCTCATCCCGGGCACAGAGTGCAGGGGTGAGCCTTCCCGGATGAGAGAACCATGTCCCGGCGAGCGGGAAGGAGAGGCATGAGGACCTGAGGCTGGGGAATGTGCGGGTCAGTTCTGGGAAAGGCAGTGAGGCCGTGAGGCAGCCGGGGGGCCGCGGGGGGCGGGGGCGGAGGCCCAGGTCCTGGTCCTGCCCTGTCCCCCAGCCTCTGCAGGGAGGATGCGGGTGGCCCTGTGACCCGTCTGCTGCTAATGCCATGGTGCTGGGTGGGCACCTGTGGGCTTCGGGCAAGCTGGGCTCGGCCTCCTTGTCCCGGCAGCCCGGGGCCCTGTGCCCGCTGGAGACCCCGCCGGCCCCGCGGGGGCTGTGGGCAGCCTTGGGCCGGGCCAGGGAGCAGGGCCAGCACAGGGGAGTCTCCGTGGCGTCAGGGGTGACTCCCGGGAGTGCATGCGTCATTGGGGGTGTGCTCGGGGGAGCTGGGGTCTGGGGCTGCTACCGACCGTTCCCACTCCACCGCCCACGGCTCAGAGTCGAGGTCCCTCCCCTGGGAGAGGGGCTTTCTGACCGGGACCGTGTCAGCGTGGAGCCCGCTCGGGGGACGTCCCCCCCCTCCTGTCTCACAGCTGCACCCCCAGCCCCTGACCCCCGGGCTCGTGTCCTTCCACTCGTCTTCCACCCTGGGGGCTCCCAGCCGCTGGCGCTGGCCTGGCCCCGGCTGCGGTGGACCTGCACGAGGAGGAACGAGGTCACGGGGGGGGGGGGGGGGGGGCGGGACTGACAGGAGAGGGGCTGCTTTTAGAACCCACACCCCAGGCCGCGGCCAGAGCCACTTCCCAGCCCCTCGGCGCCTCTTCCTCTTTCACCAGCTCGGCCCCCTCCCCGCCAGCCGCTCCGCGGGCGAAGCCGCCTTCATACCCACAGCCTCTGGGGCCTCCATCCGCTCCCGCGGGCCAGCGAGGGAGGCGCGGGGCTGGGAGCGGGCAGCTTCGCGGGGACAGCGGACTTGCCGGGAGCCGGGGCGGTGAGTAGGCGTCCTCCCGGGTGACACACGGCTGGCTTCCTCGGTTTCCCCTCGAGGCCCGTCCTTGCAGCTCCACTCTGGGTCGCTGGGCCCTTTGCCTCCTCCGCCTCCTCCCACCTGGCCCCTCGCTCCATCCCTCATGTCCCTGGGGCGTGTCCCTTCCCCACACCTGCCCAGGTGGGTGCCTGGGGTGTGGGTGCCCTGGGGACCGTGAGGCCACCCCCTTTCCCGGGTGAGGATCCAGCCGTTCAGAGAAGCTGCCCACGTTGCCGAGGTCATGAGAAAGGTCAAGGGTGAACTGGCTGAGCCCCTGGATGAGCCGCGGGGCGAAGTTTGGCTCTGCCGGCCACGGTGGGCTCCGATGGCCCTCCGTCGGCTGTGTGACCTCGGGCAGCATCCTGACCTCTCTGGGCCTCTGTCCGCACCTGCAGGGTGGGGTGAGGGTGCTCGCCCAGCGGGAGCCGAGCGGCACCTGGTGCGTCACCCTCAACGTAATAATAATTAATAACCATCACAGCGAGCGGCAGGGCTGCACCTGGGCACCTGGTGTCTCCGGGCATCACTGAGGAGTCCCTGAAGGGCACACCCAGACTCCCCGCTGGACGGGGGCACTCAGGGCTCCACCCTGAGTCACGCTGAAGTCCCTCGGCCTTAGAGGGAGCAGCCCCTAGGCCCCCGCCGAACCCCGTTGTGGCCGGAAGGGTGGGGTGTGCCAGGGCCCGGAGGGGAGCCGGGTCTCGGGGAGCAGAGAGCTTCCCCAGCACCAGGTCCACTCCCCAGCTTCCCAGCCGGGCCTGGCCGCTCGGGGCTGCTGGACGTGGTGCCCAGCACACACGGAGGTCCCGGCCAGCGCAGAAGCCAGCACCTTTGTTGCTGGGATGGGGTCAGAGCCCCCGGTCGGGAGCCCTGCCGAGTACCAAGTGTTAGAATGGCGGGGTGGGCATTGGGACACTGAGGGGCAAGGTGCTTGGGGCGCCAGGCTGACCCCACCCCCAGGCCGCCCAGGGGAAGGCGTCGGCTTTGGGAACGTCAGGAACCAGCCGCAGTGGCCGCGCTCTTAGTGGCGTCTGAGATGAGGACGCAGAGCCCGGAGCCCGGCTGCTCGGCACTGGGTCCCCACTGTCCTGGGCGTGGTCTGTGCCAGCACCTCAGCCGCCCCTGCTCTGAATACCCCCCTGCATCACAGAGAGGTGCTCCCCGAACCCCAGACCTGCGGGGCCTTCGCTTGTCGCCGGGGCGCACAGACACCAATGAGTCCGTTTGGAAGGTGGGGCCGCGTCCTCTCCTGTTCTCGGGGTGCCGCCTGCAGCAGGCCTGGCAGCAGGGGCGTCGGAGACGGTTCAGAGGGAAAAGATGCCACCGCCCTCCCGCCAGGAGGGGGACCAGGTGCCGACACCCGGGAGGGGCCTCACTGGGGGAGGCTCGTTGGGCCAGGAGGCCGTGGGGAGGGGTGTCCTGTGTCCCTGGGGCCTGGGGTGCCGGGCCGCTCAGCTCTGCCCTCTGAGGGCGCAGACCCTGCCCAGCGTTGGCCCGAGTGCCTCCAGTGTTGGCCCACCCATTTGGGGTGCAGGCAGAGCGAGGCGCCTCTGCCCCCAGCTGTCCCCCCACTCTGGGACTGTCCTGCTTTAAGGGTTGTGGAGCGAGGCCTCATGGGTGGGGGTGCCCAGGCAATGGCCGCGTGCACCCCCTGGCCCGACGCCTCATCTCCTCCCGTCCTTGTCTGATGAGCTAAAGTCAGCTGCTTGGCTGGCATCGGTGGGCGCTCACTGGGCGCTGGGCATGAGCCGGGGCCCTTGATGGGAAAGACAGGCGAGGCCCCGAACCCCGGCCTGAGGCTGAGGGACGGGCTGTGGGGGAGGGGCACGGCCGGTCCTGCAGGGCGTGGCAGGCAGCCCAGGAGGCCAGTGGTCCTTCGACACCTGCCTCCTCCGCGTGACCGACCATCTTTAGTCACAACCAGCCGTCACCAGCCATCATCATCGCTTCCTCGTTTCTTTAATTTTACAGCCGCTGATCCTTCCTCAGCGGGAACTCCCATCTCCCCCGAAATGCGCCCTCACAGGCAGCACCCCCCCTGCAGTCCCACTGCTTCTCCGCTTTAGACGGGTCCTCCCCGCAGGTCCCGCGGTCGGGGCGGGCGGGACGCAGGGCGGACGGGGCTCCGTGCGGACAACTGGCCCCGTCTATGGTTTGGGCCCCGGGATTCGTGTCACGGCAGGGCCGGCGACAGCCCACCCCAAAGCCCGGCCACCGAACGCGCCCTCAGAGGGTGTGCATGGGGGCCACGCGTGTCCGGAGTCTCCAGCTAACTTCCACGCGTGGCCTGAGGTGGAAAGGAGGTCGCGCTCTGCGGCACGCGTGGTTGTGGGGCACGGCCACCGGCCCAGGCCTGGCTGAGGGACTGTGACGGGGCCACTGGGGGGGTAATACCGGGGACGACAACCAGCTGCTTTTGCGGCTTCAAATTCTCTGCCTGCCCCGCCCCCCCCCCAGGCTGGGCCACTCCGCCCCCCCCCCCCAGGCTGGGCCACTCCGCCCCGCTCCCCCACCCCCCCGCAGGCTGGGCCACTCCGCCCCCCCCCCCCCAGGCTGGGCCACTCCGCCGCTCTGGCTGGAGGTGGGCAGGGAGGGACGTATGTCCAGCTGGTGACGCTGGGTGAGCTGAGGCGGGAGTGGTGGCGGGTGGGGGTGACAGTGAGCCCCGGGCCTGCTCTGCGTGGCCAGGCCATGGGGGGCAGGCGGGTCTGGACCAGCCCGTCTGGAAGGAGGCCATGGGGAAGGCGGGGGCAGAGGGGAAGGTCCGTGTGGCCCTCCCGGGCTGGAGCTGGGTTCTGGTTGTGTGGGGACCCGGGTCAGGTGATGGGCGGCAGGAGACCTGTGTGTGGGCGCCAGGCCCTGGGTGGGACTGGAGCAGCGACTGGGTGGGACCAGGGAAGCACCTGCTCGCCCTGTGCCGGCGCCGCCTCAGGGGCTGGTTACGGGAAGAGAGGCGACGGCCAGCAAAACGCTTGGGGTCCACGGCGCCCCGCAGACCTGCACCGCCCTTCGGTGCTGGGACCCCCACAGGGGCCGCCGGCCGGCAGCCCACAGCCTGGAGAAGAGGCCCGGGCAGCTCTCTGGGGCGGGCCCTGAGGCCCCGCTGCCACCTGGAGCCTTTGACCGTGTCCTTGTTACGTCCCCGCGAGGGGGGGACGCCTGGACCCGCGCTGTGAGGGCTCCTTGTCGTTCAGCCGGGAGGGAGGGAGGGAGGGAGGGAGGGAGGGAGGGAGGGAGGGAGGGAGGTCTTGGCTGGCTGCGTCCCGGACCTGCCTGTCCTTGGGCTGGGACTATTGGGGGACGAGAGGGATACACCGGGTCCTCGCCCTCGGACGGCGCCGCCCGGAAGGGGAGCTGCCCCACATGGGCCTGCAGCTGGACTGGAGCCCCAGGGGGTACAGAGGGAGGCCTGGCCCGGAAGGGGAGGAGCCTTCAAGGTGACCTCTGTCACTTGGCCACGTGCTGACATCCTGCCTGGGGCCTCCGGGAGGAGGGGGGCATGGCCAAGGCCCTTCAGAGTCGGGGACCAGTGTCCCGCCGGGGAGGGGGGCGCCCTGAGCTGGGCGGGCTGCCTGTCCCGGGTGGGTGGGGGGCGGTGAAGTGGTCGGACAGAAGGCTTGGTGCTGCCCGGCCTGGTCGGGAGCCCGTGGGCACTGGTGGGGGGACAGAGGCTGTGCAGAGATGACCTCCGCTTTCTCTGCCCCCCCCCCCCCCCCCGGCCTGACGGACGCGCAGACACTCTTCCGCGCGAGATAGTGGCTTCCATCCAAGGCTCCCGCTAATCACCAGCCATCGTGGGAAAGGCCGGGCAGCGGCCGGAGGCTGCGCATTGTCTGGGGGAGATTAAAGAGCGGCCGCATTGTCTGAGCAGCGGATAAACCTTCGCGCTGTCACTCAGACGCCGAATTAAATCCCCTGCGTCCTGAAGGGGCTTATCAGCTGAATGGGCGCCACACCGCAGCGCAAGCGGCCTCTGGGAGTGGCCGCCGGCACCTTCCGAGCGGCAGCACCTGGGGAGGGACCCGGTGGCGTCCCTCCGGGCGGGCGGTTCCGTGGGCCCCGTAGGACATAGGACGCGCATCTCACGGCCGAGCCGGTGGGCGTCCCTGGCAGAGCCGTCCAGGGGAGGGGCCCAGGGAGGACTCGAACTTGGCCGGGTCGGAGGGCCCAGGTCAGAGGGCAAGCCAGGGGCAGGAGGGGCAGCGGGGAGTCCTCAGGGCAGTTTGAGGCTGAGCTGGAATTGACCCGTGGGATCCGGAACGGTCTGCTGCAAGACCCCACTTCCTCTATTGGACAGACTCGGGGGGGGGGGGGGGTGGCGCCCGGGGCTGGGACGTGGTCCCCGAGGCAGGTGCCATCTGCCAAGCACAGCTCCTCGGCTACCGCCTTCACCTGCGGATGGAGGACGGCCCCAGGGGTTTCCCGGCACTTGAGCCACAGACTCCTTTCTCCTGAAGCTCATGCAGGAGCCTCGTCGATGCAGCAGCTGGTCTGGGGGAGCCGGCGCCCCTGCCCAGGACCCCAGAGCCTGGGGACCCCGGTAGGAATCCCAGGAGACGCCCGTTGTATAGACGGGGAGCAGCGCAGGGGGAGGTGTCCGGGCCACCCAGGCGGCCAGTGGCGGACACCTGGACGGACGTGGGCTGTGCCCAGGGTGGAGCCTGGCTGAGTGTCGGTCAGCCCGAGGCCGGTGCCCAGTCCCACCCTCAGCGGGAGCGCCGCTCCCAGAAGGGACGCTGGCGTCACGTGACCTGCCCTGGTCTGGGGCCGTTTGGGGAAGTGCCGTGGGGCTGCTGGGCTGTGATGTGGTCCGTGTGCGGGACGCGTTGCTCCTGCAGACCCTGCTCGCACCCGAGCCAGTGGCTGAGTGTGTGTGTGTGTATACGTGTTTGTGTGTGGGTATATGTGTGTGTGTGTATGTATACGTGTGTGTGTGGGTATATGTGTGTATGTGTATACGTGTTTGTGTGTGGGTATATATATGTGTGTGTGTATATATGTGTGTGTGCACGTGTGTGTGGGGGGGTATATGTGTGTGTGTGTGTGTGTGCGTGTGTGTGTGCGCGCGCAGTGGGGACGGACTCAGGCTCATCCCCTCGGGGGCCGGGAAGGGCCCACACGGCGCCCCTGACCCTGTGAACTCGGGGCGCAGCCTGGGCAGGGGCAGAAGAGACAGGGGCTCCGGCCGCTTTGCTGAGTCCGACTAGCCCCCCCCCCGCCCCGGCCTGATTCCTGGGGCCCCGTTGCCGAGCGCCGCAGGCCGGGGCACCTTCATCCTCAGAGCTCCCCTCTGCCCGTCCTGGAGGCCGGGGCCCGCGGCCCAGGTGGGGCAGTGGTTCCTCTGAGCCTCCTTGGCGTGCGGACGCCTCCCTCTCCGTGTCCTCGCGTGGCCGTCCCTCTGTGTCTGTGTCCCAATCTCCTCTCCTTATGAGGACACAGGCGCCCGGAGTGGGCCCCCCCCCCCCCCCGTGACCTGATGCCACCTTCAGCTCCTCCGCACAAACCCTGGTCCACATACAGTCCCGCTCGCCTTTGGGGACATAGTTCCACCCGAAACGGCGCCCTTGGCCACCACCCGTGTCTGTGATGATGCCCTGACGCACCCCCAGAAAAGGGCGCACCCCCAGAAACGGGATGGCAGGGGGCTCCCAGGAACACCCAGCCCCCCAGGGGTGAGGCAGGGAGCGGATGTGCCGGGAGGGTCCCCGAATCTGCAGTGAGCACACGGTCCCCCGAAAGGCCGGCAGAGCTGAAAGACAGGCCTGGAGCCGGAGACGCGACCATGGAAATCGGGGCTTGACTGCGGAGCACAATTTTTCTCATTTTTGTGGGGTTGAGCCTTTTCACAAAGATTTCAAGAGAATAAAACCCACAGGCCCCAGGAAATTTGCATACGGCTACTTAACATCCATTCTGTATTTTTTTTTTTTTTTTAAAGAAATAAACACATCCTCAAACTTCCCCATCCGCAGCCCGGACTACCCTGGGAGTTAACGGTTCAAACCTTTACAATTTTTTAAAAGCCAACAGCTTTCCATAACAAAGGGCAAAATTCACAAACAAATTGCCGTCCTCCTCCCAGAGCTGCTCCTGGGCCGGGGGGGCGTGTTGACAACACACGGCTCCTTGGGCCACTGCTGAATGGCGGATCCCACGGAGACAGGGTCCCCCGCGGTCTGTTGAGAACAGCCTGGCTGGGGAGCCTAAGTGTGCACTCCCCCCTTCCCGTCTTTTCAGAGCGCCAGCTAACGGGCGGGCGGCATTGTGGGGACGGGAAGCGGCCTCCAGGGACAAGCCAGGCTGTGCAGAGTCCGCCCAGGAGCCGCCGTCCTCCCTGGAAGGTGCTGGAAGGCGCTGGAAGGCGCTGGAAGGCAGGAGCCTGCAAGCACCGGGGCTTGTGGTTCTAGGAGCGTGTGTGCCTGGAGTGGCTGCAGTCGGTCCCCGCTGGGCAGGGCCTGGGGGGCTAGGGCAGTGTCCCCTCCAGCAGCAGGGGACCCCCAACCAGGGGCCTGAGACACAGCCCCCATGACAGCCCGCGGAGAATCCCCTTCGCTCCTCGGCCTGCCCACCTGCCTGGGCCTCCTCTGTGTGTCCCTCTTAGGGGTTCATGGAGGTGGGGTGCCCCAGCTGTCCCCCGGGAGACCTCAGCCCAGACAGGAAACAGGATGCAGGGAGAAGCAAGTCCAGCCCGGGGGTCAGGGCCCAGCGTGCCGCCCCTCCCGCACGTGCGGGGCGCACACTCACAGTGGGGCGCACACGGCCTCTCCCCCACCCTCCCCCCTTCAGCTCCTGAGCTCGGGGCTCTCTCCCCTCCCCTGCTGCCCCCTCCCCGCTCACGGCCCTTTGGGAAGCCACCTGAGCCTCCCCTCGCTGTCACCCTGTCCCTCCCCGGGCAGAGCCGTGACCCAGGGCGGGGATGGCTTCCCGTGTCTCCTGGCCCCAGAGGCCCTCAGTCCGCGCTCAGGGGGGAGACGTGGGCGAGAAGTGCGGGTCCGTGGTGACCGCGGAAAGGCCGGCTCTGGGAGGGCAGGGGCGGGCGGGGCGGACTGTGCTGGACGCTGGCACCGGGCGTGGGCTCAGGAGTGTCGGGCAGGAAGTCGGGTGCTCGGCGCCGAGGTAGCCAGCCCCCCACCACCCCCAGCTCCCGCCCGCAGCATGGAGTGGCAGGAGGCCAGCCTGGGCCACAGCTGCCACCCAGGAGGGAGGGGACCAGTGTCCCGGGGCCTGTGCTGGGTCCTGGGCCCCATCCCGGCGAGGCCACCTCCCAGCCCCTGGCTTCCCAGACCCGGCCTGCGGGCCTGCCCTGCCCCGGGGGGACATTCGTGCCCTGGGCCCTGTGACCGCCCTGCCCCCTCCGTGGCCCGGCCAGGGCAGCTCATCTCCCGCCTAATCTGCCTCTTCCCACTCTCTGTTCAGAGACGGGAGCCTGGTGGGCGGCGCATCCGAGTGGCCGCTCAGGGGACTCTGCTGGGAGCTCAGGGGGGACAGGGCGCTCGGCCTTCTCTCTCTCAGGCACCGGTCCGGACCCCAAAGGGTTAAGGAGCGAGGCGGGCTTTGTTCGGGCTGCTCGTCAGCGTGCCCGCAGCCTGTCCCCAATCCCTTCCTCATGACCGATGAATAGCGTGCTGATTCCTATGGTAACCTGCAGAATGCATTCCTGGGCTCAGCCCTAATTGCTTTCCCGCTCGCCCACAAGCCGCATGCTAATTAGCCCCTCCAGAGGGCGGCTGCGGCTCCCTCCCCGAGAGGGGCCCGGCCGCCACCCCTGCTCCTGCCCACCCGTCCCCTCCTCCGTGGGGAGGTGCCCAGGGTGCCCGGGTGCCAGGCCAAGCTGCCACAGAAGGTCCAGGAGAGGGCAGGGACCGGACAAGGGCCCTGGAAGCCCCTCCCCTGTCTGTGAGGGTCCCTCTGCCCCGCCCTCCCCGCCCCCGCACGGGGAGGGGTCCTGCAAGGTTGGCTCAGGCCCTTGCCTGGCTCAGGGGCAGGACCCGTCCGTCTGGGGGCCTATGTGCCGCCCCTCCTGCACTTACGGGCTCACACGGCGGGCACACACTCACGGCGGGCACACACTCACGGCAGGACACACATTCACGGCGGGCACACACTCATGGCAGGACACACACTCACGGTGGACACACACTCACGGTGGACACACACTCACGGTGGACACACACTCACGGCGGGCACACACTCATGGCGGGGCACACACTCATGGGGGGGCACACACGGTGGGCACACACTCACAGCGGACACACACTCACGGCGGGCACACACTCACGGCGGGCATACACTCACGGCGGGCACACACTCACGGCGGGCACACACTCACGGCGGGCACACACTCATGGCGGGCACACACTCACGGCGGGCACACACTCACGGCGGGCACACACTCATGGCGGGCACACACTCACGGCGGGCACACACTCACGGCGGACACACACTCACGGTGGACACACACTCACGGCGGGCACACACTCATGGCGGGCACACCCTCACAACGGGACACACACTCACAACGGGACACACACTCATGGGGGGGCACACACGGCGGGCACACACTCACGGCGGACACACACTCACGGCGGGCACACACTCACGGCGGGCACACACTCACGGCAGGACACACACTCACGGTGGACACACTCACGGCGGGCACATACTCACGGCGGGCACACACTCACGGCGGGGCACACACTCATGGCGGGCACACACGATGGGGCACAGGAAGCCCTCCTGGGGTGGACGCGGGGGTGCAGGGGGAACTGCCTCAGGGAGCAGCTGCCGGAGGCCAGGGCCGTGTGGGGGGTGGAGGTGACCAGGCCTGGGCAGGCGCACCTGGTTCGGGTGACACGGGTGGGGGTGGGGTGAGATCCATGTGGAACCTGAGCAGAGACTCAGGTGGGAGAGGGAGGAACGGTGCCCGCAGGGGCGCGGCGCTGGCCCTGAGGCTTGAGAACCTGGTGTGTCGGGGGCGGGAGGGGCCGGGGGGCGGACCCGGTGGCTTTGCCGGGGCGCAGAGCAGCACAGAACGCACCTCCGGGTAACGTGAGCCGTCCTGCGTGTCACCGATCCCCCGGCTTCAGCACAGAGAGGTGCCCGGGGGCGCCAGGGAGGGGCTCCTGCTGGGCCTGGTCGGGGGGCGGCACTGGCAGGAGTAGCTGAGGGGTGCAGGTGGGTGCGGAAAGGGAGGACACCCCAGCTGCCTGTCCTGACCAGGGGCCCACGCAGAGAGGAGGGGGCCTGGCGGGCCTTCGGGCCACACAGGGGGCACCGCCCTGTGGAACCAGCCCCGTGGAGAAGGGAGGGCGGGTCTGCAGGTCCAATCTGGCAGCCCCGGCTCCACGGGCGCTGCCCGCCTCCAGGGCAGGTGTGGGGCCCTGAGGGCTGTGCCTGTAGGTTGGGGCCAGCCCGGCCCACAGGAGGCAGAGGGGGCGAGACCTCTGTTCCTGCCCTGGCTGGAGGGTCTGGCGACGCCTGGCCTGGGGTGCAGCCGCAGTGTGGTCGCGGCGGGCGGCTCAGACCTCCTCGGGCTGCTTGGTGGACACGGTGCTCTGGCCCCGGCGCCCAGGTGGTTGGCGGAGGCTTAGGGAGGATTACAGCTCAGGGTTTGAGGCCAGCGGCTCCGCGGTGTCGGCCGGCTCCGCTAATTCTAATGTAAACACAACAATCCTTTCCGTCTGTATCGCTTACCCCGACGGCAGCCCGCGGAGCCGAGTGACACCCCACGCCCATGCGAGCCGGTCGCTCCTCGGGTCTGCGCCCATTTCCCGGATGGGACAGGTGGAGCCGGGCTGACCCGGCAGCGGATCAGGATCCTTATGGGAAGAGCCCGGCGGCTCTCACCCCCATGGCTCTCCCGCCGGACGGACACTGGAACCGTCTTCCTCACTGGGACACACGTGATCCCGGGGCCTCTGCTGTGCAAACCCAGCCGCCGCCTCCAGGCCCGGCCCCGGGGTCTCCGCTCACCCTCCATCCCCAGACCTCAGCCAGGTGCCAGACCCTGTGGCCGCTCCGTGTGGCCGGCCGGGGCTGGGCTCTCCTGGGAGGTCAGGAGCAGATTGCCTGTGCGCCCCCCCCTCGCCCCGCCCCTGCAAGGGGACAGGGGTCCCCGGGAGGTGGGGGGAAAAGACGGGATCGGTGGCCAGTGGCCCAGCCCCACGTGGTCGCCTGTGTAAGGAACCCTGCCTCACACCTGCCGAGCTCTGTCCTGGCTCCGGGGACCCGCCCTCAGCACGAGTTGGAAATCCCAGGCTTGTAGGATGGAGGGAGGCAGCGGTGGAGCCGGAGCGACGTCTGTTCTTTCGTCCTCCGCCTCCTCCTGGGACTTGGGAAGCTCTGTGCCCATCTCTAGACCCTGCGGTCCCTGTGGTGAGTCGGTGTGGGCGGTGTGAGGCAGGGATCGGGCGCTATTCTGTGCCCCTGGGGGAGCCTGCCTCCAGCCTGGGGTGTGGAGTGTGGTGCTGGTCTCTGGGGTCTGAGACGTCCCCAGGTACCTGCAGCGACCCCTGTGCCGGGGCAAAGTCCTGAATGCGGGAGTCTCTGTTTCTGGGACCCCGTCCCTTCTCATCGGTGAGTTAGCTGGTCCTCGTCTGGGCAGACGCTCAGCCCCGGGTGCAAACGTCTCGAAGACCAGGGGAAGCTAGTGACAGGCACGTGCACGGGAGTCTACATGGTGCCGGCGCTGGCCAGGCCCAGAGAGGGCGGGTGAGGGGGGTGAGGCCCAGCCAGGGGGTGCAGCCCAGGGGCTTGAACCCCGAGCGGTCTGTGCAGCCTCACTCTGTACTTTCATGTCTAGAGACTGAGGGGCCTCCAGTGCGAACCCCCTGGCTCCGGGGCAGCAGCCCAGCCCGGGCCACGCCCCCAGGCCTAGCCGCTGTGCCCCCAACCCTGCGAGATGTGGATACGGTGACAGGCCGAGCCACCGTGAGGCTGGGCCAGGCCCAGCTTCCTTCTCAAGGAGCAGGGGGCGTTTGAACAGGAAGGTCTGGGCACCGCGGGTTGTCACAAACGGGAGGTAACATTTAGAAGAGAATAAGCCTGGCCAGCGGGGCTCAGTGATTGAGCGTCGACCTGTGAACCAGGAGGTCAGGTTCGATTCCCGGTCAGGGCAGAGGCCCGGGTTGTGGGCTCGATCCCCAGCGGGGGGCGTGTAGGAGGCAGCCGATCCATGGTTCTCTCTCATCATTGATGTTTCTATCTCCCTCTCCCATCCTCTCTGAAATCAGTAACAATATTCTTAAAGGATAAAAAAGAGAACAGGACAGAGTTGCCTGCGCTGGCACAGAGGTGTGTGCCGTGTGCCACCCTGAGGGGCTGGGGGGGCGCGGGCTCTGTCTGGCTGCTGTGGGCCGACTCCGCTCCGCGTTCGCAGGTGGGCGGGCTGCCGGCTCCTGGAGGAGGCTGGACGCTGAGGACGGTAACCTGTGTTTTCTGTCGTGAATGTTTTACCGTGAGCCCAGGGATGGCGCCATCCGGGAGCAGCCACGGCCGTATCGCCCCCGGGGACGCAGCGCCGTGGATCCCTGCCCCCTCGGTGCCAGCGCTCAGCGTGGCTCCCCAAACAGACGTTGAAATGGCCCGGCCCCCGCGCCCCCGGAAGTCAGGCTCTTTTCCTAACTGCCTGGGACTGGGCTCCGGGCCCGTGAGGCACCCAGGCCCTTAGACCCGGCTGCGCCCAGGATGGATTCACGGCCATTAGGCAGCGGTTTCACGTGGGGCGGCGACCGTGGCCGTCAGTGACCAGCGTCGACTTCATCGCAGGGAGTGGGGGGCGCAGGAGCTGACCCCGCGTGATGGGGGGCTGCCTCACACGCCACGCGAGCACCTGACCAGTGGCTGGCCTGTTGTGGGGGGAAGCGCATCTGTCTTGGAATCTGGCCCCAGGCTACAGGCTGGTGGCATCGCCCCTTCTGGACACAGACGCAGATGCAGCCCGCCTGTCCCCGGAAGGGGCAGAGCGGGGGGTGCAGTGCCGCGGGGGGGGGACGCAGTGCCGCGGGGCAGGGACGCAGTGCCGCCGGGGGGGGGGGGACGCAGTGCCGCGGGGGGGGGGGCGCAGTGCCGCCGGGGGGGGGGGGGACGCAGTGCTGCGGGGGGGGGGGACACAGTGCCGTGACCGCCCCTCGCCCTTGCTCTGGATTCGGGGGACACGGGCATGACCTGCACGCGTTGATGTGTGAGGAGCCCCGGGGCGGGTTCTTGGCTCATGGTCACCCCCTGCCCCTGGCAGGTGGAGGCAGCGGGGAGGGTGTGGCTGACCCTCTCTGGGGCGTGGGGCTCCGTGGGCAGGGTCAGGCTGCGCACTGGGTTTGCCGGACTCCGGGCCCAGGCCCAGCTGGAGCCCACGGGTGTTCCGATGACACGAGGCTCTGCTCCCTTTCGATCCGGCCTCTTCTGGCTGCTCCCGCCAGGAGAGCCTGCCCCCTGGGAGCCGCCGAGAGTTGGGGACCAGGGAGAAGGAGAGCCTCGGGGTGCTTAGCGGAGGGGGAGGGCCCTCATCTGGGAACCCCGAGGTCTCCAGCCATCCCGGTGACCCCCAGGACGGCGCTCAGGGCTCCAGGAGGCAGTGCCTGGGGTGGGGACGTGCCCTCTGCGCGGCCTGGTGCTGGCATGCAGACGGGGCGGTGCTGGGGGTGTCCCGGGAGCCCCGCGGGAAGACCGGGTCCTCGGCGACCACGACGGATTTCTCTGTGAAGCGGGGGCTGGGCTAGCTCACTCCGGCGGGCCTGCCCTGTGGGCCCCCGATTCCCAGGGCCACCTGGGCCTGGTCCCTGGGGTGGCGGGTGGGGAAGGGACAGGAGCTCCAGGACACACCGTGTGCTCTCAGGGCACGGCTTTGTGCTGGGTGCTGGGGTGGGAATGAGGGGCAGCCACTCCATCTCCTGGCCCCGCCCACACCTCCATCCCCTCTTCCCTCAGGAGGGGTCCCAGGGCTGTGCCCGCAGGAGGGGGCCCTGCTGGAGGCTGGCTCTGTCCTCACCTGTCAGTCGCGTACTCAGCGGTCCCGGTGCTGACCCCGGAGAGACGGGGTGGGGAGCCTCTGTTAGGCTCCACATTGGCTGGGGGTGCATTTTCTTTGCTTTCCTGTGGCGTCTGAGTCGTGGGGTGCTGGGGTCCTGAGGAGAAAGTTCTGGATGGGGCAGGCATGGCATCGCTTCAGCCGGGAGCCGACGCTCCAAGCAAGGCCGTCCTGGGCCCTTGGTTCTTGGGCGGCTGCGTGCGGGGCCACAGATGGGAGACCGATGTGGCCTCTGTGGACAGCGTGGCTGCTGGTCAGTCCTTGCTCCGCCCAGGCTCCTGGGGGGCCCATCAGAGCACCGAGAGGCAGAGGGGCCCTGTCTGGGTGGATGGCGGACGGTGGGCTGGCCAGGACGTGGCGTGGGCGCCCTCGGGACCGCTGACCCCGAGCCAGCAGGCCACTGTGAGCGCTGGGCAGAGGGACTGGGGGCCGGGGGCCCCATGTGTCTGTGCGGCAGGTCCTGGCCTCCGGAGGGCACCACCTGGCCCGTGTTCACCCCCAGCCCAGGCCTTGCTGGCCCATCTGGAGCCCTGGCCCCCTGCTCCCTCATCCCCAGGGGAAGAGGGCAGGAGAAAGGGCTTTGCTCTTCGAACCCTCAGGGGTCTGTACAGGCCTCCACGTCCCCTGCGATGGGGGCACGGTGGACAGGACCCTCCCTCGGCCACGGGGGCCAGATTCTCGTCACAGAGCGAGAGCCAGGCAGTGACCTGAGTGCAGGACCTGGGCTGCAGGGGGAGGGGGAGGGAGGAAGGGGGAGGGCGAGAAGGGGGCACGGGGAGCAGGAGGAGGGAAGAGGAGAGCAGGGAGGGAGGGAGGAAGGAGGAGATGGGGGACAGAGGGGCAGAGGGACGGGGGGGGGGCAGAGGGGGCAGGACCGAGGTGGGGAGCAGCAGTGGGTCGGGGCTCCCCCGGGGGCTGCGGGCGGCTTTCAGGTGCCGGCCTTTGTCTGCGGCCCTGAGCTCGCCTGTCAGCCCCGCCGTCAGAGGCCTAATCTTTTCTTCTTCGCCGGCTGAAAAGGCCCAGCGCCACGTCCGGCGACACACTGCTGCCTATTCTCCGTCCCCGCGGAACCCAATCACCGGCCAGCCCGCGATAATTCACTCCCCGCCCGCCCTTTGAAAAGGTGGGCCGCGCGGCCGCTCGCCCAGCGAGATAAATCATGTTCTGGAAATTAGCTTCCATTGAGGGAGGCGGGCGCGGCTGATGGCCGGCGCGGGCGCGGGCGGCGGCCGTGATAAATGTCAGGCGGGTAATTGGGGGCCGTGATTAAGACCCGATCGAGGTGAGGTAGATCGGAAGGACTCGCATCAAACTCCGGCCCGAGCCCTCGGCCTGAGCCCCCGCTCGTCCCGTCTTTGTCCCCGTGATTTGGGCGGATCCGGAGGGAGTAGGAAACGTCTGCGTCCGGGAGCAGTGGGACCCGGAGCCAGAAGCGTTTAGCCAGACCTGGGCGGAGCCACGGCGTTCGTCCTCGGTGACAAAGGGCCGAGGGGGCGGACGCAGCGCCTTTGTGGCCAGTGCCCGTCCCTCGGGGCGAAATGCTGGAACCCGGTGGGCTCGTCCGCCGTTGCCCGCGCCGCCGCAGGCCCTGGCATCTGGAGCCCTCTTTGGCTGCAGTAAAAGTTTTTCTCAAATAAAACGAAACCGAGCCCCCACGTGCGGACAGGACGGGGGCCGAGCGCTTGTGAACACACTCCCGGCCGCGGGGCGCGCGCACCCCTCTCACAGGCGTGGCGGCCGCCGCCGGGCCGTTGCTTTCGCTATGGTGACTTCACAGACCTGCCCGGGGCTCAGTCTCTGGGCCTGGCCGCTGACCGCCGCCTCCAGGCGGGGCCCCTGCTCTCCGCTGGCCCCTCCACGCGGGCAGCTGGCTGGCTTCTGCCGGCCCGGGAGGGAGCACATGGCGGGAAGGGCCGGGCAGGGCGGCTCAGGGGCCAGCCCGGGGCCTCCATCCCTCCTCCGGGACCGATGGCCGGCAGGGCCTCCCGGTGGAAGGGACCCCGGGGACCCTCAGGAGCGCACAGGGCTCAGCCCAGGGCCTGCTGCTGGTCTCAGGCTCAGGAAAGGGGTACCAGACCTCTGCACCCCCAGTGCCAGGGCCTGCCAACACCGGGCAGTGCCAGCGATGGTCACCCGGCCTGGTTCCTCACTGGACACATTCCCGCTGGATGCTGAGACGGGGGCGGGGAGGAAGGAGAGCAGAGTGGGGGGCCAGGGCCGTGGGAGGAAGAGGGGTGCCTGCCGAGAGCAGGCTGGGTCGCTGGTCTGTTCAGCGGCCCCTCTGGCCCAGGACCTCAGCTGCACGCAGTAGGTGCTCAGGGGAGGGCACCGGTAGCCAGGAGGGAAGGAGGGAGGGGGTGGGAGCAGGCGCGGTGGGAAGGAAGCGGGGCAGAGGTGCAGGGAGCAGCGAGGGGGCCGCGTGACCAGGCTCCTCCAGTCGACTGTTCCGGAAAGTTCCTCGTCCTGGGCATCGTGGGGTGTCGAGCAGCATCCCTGGGCTCTGCACACTAGGTAGCCCCCCACGGCGCTGGCACCCGCGATGTCCCAGGCGCGCCGCTGCCCCTGCCCTGGCCCGGGGCTCCCTGCGCCCCCACGTGTCTGAGCTCAGCCCGGGTCCCAGGAGTGGTTGTCACTTGAGAACATTCCCGAGTTTCCCTCCTTTGTTTCAGCTCAGAAAGTGAGGGGCAGACCCGGCGGCGTGTCCTCCGCCTGCCGATGCTCCTGGTCGATTTTGTTTCTGAGCCACAGTCCTGGGGGCCGTTTCGGCGCGAGGGGCCAGGCGGTAGGATGACTGGGCTCTAGACGTGCCTTTCCCATGTCCCGGGCGTGGCTCTGAGACATCAGTTCATCCCCCACACGCACCAATTCACACTCGCACACACTCAGGGAAAGCGAGCCCCCCTGCAGCCGTCAGTGGCCGTGTGGGGCACCCCGACAGGGACCCCACGGCGGTCCCTAGAACCGCACCAACTACGCATTACCGGCACCCCCAAAACGGGTCAGCCCCGGGAACGGCCCTGGGGAGCCATCAGCAGAGTTCCACACACCAGGTGGGGAGACAGGACGCGAAGGCACTGGAAGGCACAGCGCAGGCCCAGGTGTGAGGGCGGGAGCCCCGTCTGCCCCGCTGGTCCGGCCCCGCCCCCCTCGGGCCACACCCGCCCCTGGCCCGCCCCTGCCTGGTGGCAGCATGTCTGTCCGTGCCCGTGGACTGCGGGACATTTGGTTCCGAGCTGGCTGGGCCCTCCCTGGCTGTGTGGCTCCGAGCCAGGTGCTGTCCCTCTCTGCGCCTCACCGTCGCCCCGGCCAGGGGTCGGGGGTGGGGGGCCGTGGGCTGGCTTCGCTGTGGGTGGGAAGACGCTCGCGGAGGACGGCATGGCCACGCTGGGCCTCGCTAACGTGTGAAAGTCTCGGAGCTCCAGGCTCTGTCCTGGGGGTGGGGACCGAGGCTGTGAGAACGTGGCTGTCAGTGCCCATCGGGGAAGAGGTGTGTGTGTGTGTGTGTGTGTGTGTGTGTGCAGGGGGGCTGCAGCGGGGGTGGGGGGCGGTCGGTGTGGAAAGTGGCAGATAAAGCAAAGCCCTGGCTCTTAAACATACCCAGCGGGACAGGCCGATGACAAACGAGGGGCCTGTGTCAGCTCGGAGCCGCTTGGGCTAATGGCACGCGGACTTTGCACTCAGGGATCAATATTCCATCAGGCGCCGTGTGAGCGGCGCTCCGAGGACAAAGGGGTGACGGCGAGGGTCTGTGCGCCCGTGGCCCACAGCGCCACCCACTGCCACCCGAGAGAGGCAGGTGGGGACGGGGGCGCCCCGAGGGGACAGGGGCACCGAGCCGGGAAGGCCGGCTCTGGCCTTGGACCCTCCCTGCTCACGGGCAGCAGGCAGCCAGGGCGTCAGGTGCCGGGGCCCATCTCAGGGCTGCCTGTGTGTTGACACTGTGTGCACATACGTGTGTGTGCATGTTTAGAAAGAGTGCACATGCACGCGAGCGCACACAACACACACACACACACACACTGCCCCGTCCCTGTGGGAACAGGTGTTCCCAAAAGGCCCGTTTGGACCTCAGTGCCGACGAGGAACCCTCTAGAGCAGCGGTTCTCACCCTTGGCTGCCCGTTAGAGTCACCTGGGAATCATGTTAAAATCCTGATTTCCGGGCCTCATCCTCCGGAAGTTCTGTTTCTTTGTGACTAATGTTGTGGCCCCACCCCATCACAAAGAAACAGAATGTCCGGAGGATGAGGCCCGGAAATCGGGATTTTAACGAGACTCCCAGGTGACTCTAACGGGCAGCCAAGGGTGAGAACCGCTCTAGAAGGGAGACAGCGAGGGATGCTCCCGCCCCAGGGGTGAGAGGGCGCCTCAGGCGGGCCCCGGGTTGAGGGCACTTTGGATACAGATTTGGCGGCCAGGCCAGAGGGTGTCAGTGAGAAACTTAGAGCAGAAGGACACTCCGCTTGGTGCCCCCTGACCTCCCGGACCGTGACACCCCGGGAAGGACGCCCCACCGGGCGCTGGTCCCGCTCTGCAGATCCTGAGGCCCTGGGGCCGCGCAGGCAGCCAGCGGCCTGGGCAGCAGGTTTGGTGACACAGGAGGTTGGGCCCGGGGGGGGGGGGGGCGGCGGGAGGGGTGTCCTCCACCCCACGGCACGGCCCAGCCTGGTTGGGACGATAGAACAGCCCCGGGGAAGGGTCCCCGCAGGCGCGTGCAGGTCCGGCTGCAGTTTCGGTGCCAGAGAGACCAGCCGCCAACGGGGTCCTGGGGCCGCCACGGGTGCAAGCTCAGGGAGCCAGGCCTGCAGGGCGGGGCCTCTGCGTGCTCCCCCACACGTGTGGGCGTGTGTGTGTGCCCTGCATGAAGCACACGTGTGCAGGAGTGTGGACTCGGGTGCACCGGCCATGCCTCTGTGCCTGCGAGGGACCGAGGACTGTGGGAAAGGCAACCCCTGCCTGGCCCCCGGGCGCCGTGGTGGGAAGGGACCCCGTCCAGCCCGCAGCGCCTGGGCGGGCTCTCCAGAGCTTGACCTTGACCGGGAGGCAGGCAGAGGGGCCTTATACTTGGTCGGCCAGGAGGCCGGCGGCATGGGCGGGGACAGCCCTCCCCTGGCTCCCAGCGCCTCCCTCTCCGACCAGGCCTTTGTGGCCACAGGTGCTGCCTCGTGACTGGGGCCTGGACGCCCGTCGATCCACGGTGCTGGCGTGGACGGCCCCGCACGGCAGAGCCCGCTGGCCCCTTCGGCAGCCGCTGCCTCTGGGCCCCAGGGAGCCTCCCCTCCAGGCGCGGGCGGAGGAGAGCGAGCGCGGCCGCCTCCTGGCCCCGCACGGAGGGCCGTGGCCGCCGGCACCATGGCGGCTCTTTGTGTGGCCAGGCGGGTGCCCGACGCAGGCGCGGCCCTCTGGGGTCCGGTTAATTAATTTCCCCGACCCCGGCTTGGAAAGTCATTTCCCTGAAAGGGCGAGGGGCGGGGCTCTCCGCCGGCCGGGCCTCCCCACCGTCAGGCGGGCTGGGGGAGGCTGGCAGGTCAGTCCTCAGGGCAGCCTCGCGGCCCCAGGGCCTCGGCTCCCGGGATGGGAACTGGGGGCCGTGGGTTCAGATGCCTTAGGGGAGAGGGTTCTAGAAGCCGGGGCTGCATCATGGGGCCAGGCAGCCGAGGCCCGAGGCTGGGACGTGGGAGAGCGGGGGTGCGGGCTTTGTGCGGCACAACGGGGTTTTGATGACGGAGCCCCTTCTTGGTGTGAGCCGCGGAGCTAAGTGTTTGAAAATTGCTCCCGAAGCTGAGAAAGGCCTGCCCTCGGTCACGGCGGATTGTCTCCCTTGCAGCTGACAGCCGTCTGCAGGCAGCGGGGGCGGGCGAGGCCGGGCGGGGGCGGCACCCTGATCTCGGCAGCCACGGAATCGTCCCGCCCGGGGGAGCCCCCTCCCCAGCTCTGCCTGGTGCAGGGAATCTGAGCCCCCCAGACAGCCGAGCGGGGGCGGTGGGTCCCTCCCCGGGGGTTAAGGGGCCCGGGGAGGCCGGTGCAGCCCCTCCTTCACGGGGGCCCCTGCTCAGGCGGGGGAGGCCCCTGTCACCCCTCCTTGGCCGGGGTCCACAGGTGGCTCCCTGAGCCTCTGGGAAGATGGTGACGGGCCGGCCGCTGCCGCCGGCTGAGTTATCAGTTCGCAGCCTGAAACCCGAGTAGTGGAGGGGCTGGATTAAATCTGTAGGATGTCTCCGCGCTGGCGTGTCACCTCGTTCCACAGCTATCGTGTGTCCCCCACCCCCACCGCACAGTCTGGGGCCGCCCACCCCCAGGCGCTGGGAGATTCCGGATGCGCTCTCCAGGCCACTGTTCCCGTCCACCCTCATCGCCGGAACACGGACGGGCAGAAAGCAAGCTGTGGGAAGGGCACCGCAGGTGGAAGGGGCTGGCAGGGGGCTTGTTCATGAACTTGAGACGCAGCTGTCACACCCACAAAGGCACGCTGGTCATTCGTCCGTGTGACCCTAGGGGGTCAGCCACCAGCCCCGGAAGCCGGAGAAAGGGGAGCTGGCCGTCAGCTGAACAGGCGACCCGGATGCCAGGGTGGTACCAGGCGCCTCTGACTGCCAGCGTCGCCCCTGTGCCAGCAGACCCCGGGGAGGCAGGCGGGGTCCCGCCCTGGAGCCCCGGGTCAGGAGCCTCGGGTCAGGCGCAGCGGCCTGGGGAAATGGCCTAGCTGGGCGGGCGGGCGGCTGGCCGGGGCGGAGGGAGTGCTCCCGGGAGGACCGCTAAAGGCCCACTCCCGCTTCTGCAAGGACTTGCTCTGTGTTTAGATTAGAAACAGGATCTAATAAACTTGTCCACATGTCAGGATCTGCTGTTGGGACAACATAAGTGGGTGTTTTCTCCTCTTTTCTTTCAGGAAAACGCTGCAATTAGTGCCCAGCTCTGAGGTGGGCAGGCAGGGGCCGCGGTGGAGGCCGGGGCAGAGGGGAGCGGGCGCTGGGCCTGGCACGGCCACGGCAGCCTCGCCCTCTGGGTGCCAGGGGTCAGCTGGCCTGGGCCCCAGGAGCCCACCTCCCAGCCGGGCCCCGGGCACCAGCAGCTCAGCTCCAGCGGCCACAGGAAAATGACCGGGGACGGGGTGGGGGGGGGGAGGGGGAGGACAGCAGGACTTGTGTTTGAAAAAGCCTTTATTTTAAAGCCTTCTGTCCGGGAGGAAGGCAGCATGGAGCGGCTTTCAGGAAGGGGCTCCAGAAAGATCAGGTCTTAATTAAAACAAAACACGGGAGCCCACGCCATGGCCCGGGGCCCCCGCGGAACAGGCCGGTTCTGTGGAGACCGAGGAGTGGGGCGCCCTGGCCCGCAGGCCCCGCTGCCCGCCCTCGCGGCTCCCCCCGCCAGGCCCGGGCAGTGTGGGACAAAGGGCGGCAGTGAAAAATGACCATGGCCTCCCGTGCAGAGAACCAGATGTGAGCCCGGGACAGGACAGGGAGGACGGAGGGAGGACCACGGGGCGGCCGCACAGCCTCGGGGGCCGCGGCCGCGGCCTGGACGGTTGCCTGCTGCCTGGCCCCCCTCCGAGGGCCTGGCGAGACCTCCGTGCAGCCAGCACCCTGACCCCCAGGCGGCCGGAGACCCCGGAATTGGAAGCTGGGTGGGATGTGGAGGGAAGGGGGGGCCGCCGCCACGTCAGTAACCTCCGTGATGTAGTGAGTGAAACCTCATGAGAAATGAAAGCGAGCCCTCCTCTAATCTCCCCGAACAAAGGCCCTTCAGTTGGGCCAGCGCAGCGCGGGCGGTGGGCACCGCCAGATCTTTTATATTAAACGCGCACCCGGCCGAATGTGGATCCTATTAGGGAGCCGTGTGAGCCCCTGTTCTGCACGTGGTGTCTGAGGAGGTCGGGGGGCCGAGGCTGAGCCCCGGCCGGGCTGCGGCCACAGGCTGGCTGGGAGGGTGGCCGGCCCGCCCTGCCCACCTGCCCACAAGCCCGCCGCCCCCTCCACTCAGGTGGGAAAAGACAAAACGCGCCGTTCGGTTCTGGCCGACTCCTGGGACACCTGGGCCCTGACACTCCCTTTGCAAATAACCCTCTTTGTCTAACGGTGCGACCTCTCGGCCAGAGAGGGCAGCGTGGCTGCGGGGTGGCTGAGCCGAGGGGAGAATGTCTGACCCAGGAGCCGCCGCCGCGCTGCCTTCACGTTGATCACAAACCTGACCGAGGCTTTGCCGCAGGCGCGGGCCCCGGCCGTTCTGCGCAGCCCGTGGAGGAGTGTCGGGCCTGGGCAGAATAAACAAAACTCAAGTGCCCGCCGGGGAAGAAAGGACCATTATGCGAGCGAAAAGGTGAACCGTCTGGACCCCACAACCCCACAATCCTGCCTTCTTCCAGACTCGGCCCCGCCGCGCAAAACCGCCCAGAAAGGAAATCAAATTTAGGGTTTTCCCTCACTGGCCAGGGTTTTAATCTAATAAGGAGGAGAGATGCTGTTGTATTTTATTTTATTTCAACTTTAAACAGGTTGCATCTTCCTGAAGGGCCCGGGGAAGGCGGCTTCGGGAATGAAAACCAGCCCCACCTCGCAAATTCAAACCAGCACCCTCCCGGCGTCCAGGCGGGAGCAGCGGGCTCCGGGCCGAGGGGCGCTGGGTTGCCCGTCCGGGCGCCCCGGAAAGCTGCACCGTGGGCGGCTCCGAGCGGTGTCTCCGGGCACCTGTCCCACCTGCACCCCCAGGAGGCAGGGCGGCTGCGGTGCAGGCCTCCCCGGGACCGTGTGTGTGTGTGTGTGGGGGGGGGGGGAGGCTGCCCAGGGTGGCACTGCTCCGGGCAGGACTCTCTCTGAGGCCTTTGGTGCCAGGCGGGGGCAGGGTGTCCCAGCATCGGATGTGGCCCCCGGTCGGGAGCTGGCTGCAGGGGCCCCGGGAGGAGGGTGCCCCCCCTGAGTCGCCGCGGGCTTCTCTGTGTTGCTGCCGGCCTGGCTGGGCCGGCCGTGACCTCACCGGGGACTGTCTGCACGTGTGACCTCTGACCGTGACCCGTCGCTGGGCGGTGGACAGGGCGGGACCCGGCAGCTGTGCCCTCTGTGTCAGAGTGAGCACTCTCGGCACCAGCAGCCACGTGCCCTGTTCCCGCCTGGGCCGCCCGCCCACACTGCCCGGCCCGGCAGGAAGGACAGTGAGGGCTGCCCTGTCCTTCAGACCTGGGCTCCGTCCCTGCTGTGCCTCGAGGCAGCACCGTGACCCACCCCCTCTCCACCAGGGCAGATGTTAGCAAGGTGGGGAGCTGTGCTGCCCAGCCTGGGGCCCAGAAACATGGATTCACAGCCCCTCCCTGGGCATTCCCTTCCAGGACAGCCCCTCCCGGACAGCCCCTCCCTGGACAGCCCCTGCTCGGACAGTCCCTGCAGGGAACCAGGACCCGCTGGAGAGTCCCCGGTGCAGCGAGGGCCTGGCAATTTGGTCAGAAGGGGGATCCCGGTGCCAGGCCCCCCCCCCCCCCAGGCTCCCCCGGACCCGGCGCCCCAGGCCCTTGGTGTCCTCATGGCTCTGGGAAAAACGCTCTCACAGACCCTGAGCCCGTGCGGTCCTGCATGCCTCTCTCTAACGGCTCTCACACTCAGCGGCAGAGGCAGCGGCCAATGGCGAGCGCACCTGCAAGAAACCTGGTCACGAGAACCTTCCCCCTCCGGCCAGTCACTGACGCACAGCCTGGGCCGGGTGGACAGGAGGCCGGGCCTGGTGCCCGCTGAGGAGGAGGAGGAGGAGCGGGAGCAGGAGGAGGAGGAGCAGCAGCAGGAGGAGGAGGAGGGAGAGGACAGTCACAAGACTTCCCAGCCCCTCGGGTCTCCTGGGCCTCCTGCGTCTGCACCACCCCAGCAGGTCACACAGGGTAAACTGAGGCCCCCCAGGCCAGGCAACTTGCGCCAGGACAGGCCCCGCCGCGCAGCGGACTTGGGAAAAGGCGCCCGACAGCCCGCGGCCAGTGCCTGGGAGGGTCTCGGGGAGGCTGTGAGTTTAGGGAGCAGTTACGTGGGGCCCTGGACCGGGCAGTGTGTTCAGGGGAGAACAGCCTGGCCTTTCCTTTGCTGTCGGGGAGTTCCGGTGCGAGGGGCGCGGGCCTGCCGTGGCCCCTGGAGCAGCACGGCGCTGGCGGGCGAGGCGGATGGTGCGGTCCCAGCGCTGCCCCACTCATTAAGGGCCCGGCTCCATTGTGGGCCTTGAGCCCCAGGCCCATTGCTGTCACGGGCTGTTACAGGCATAATGACAGGCATTAGAGCCCCAGAGCAATTAACAGGCTGCTTAATTAGCAAGAGGAATTAGCGTGCGAGTGGCTGATCCTCTCTTAAAGCCTCGCTGAGCGGGCAGTTATCTGATTACGCATTGATCGCAGGGCCAGCCTCCTAGGTCATCCTCGCCCCTCGCAATCTGTGAATGTTCGCTGTTTAAATATTCCGCACCGAACCGTCTAATCAACGAGGGAGAAAGGGGCCCATTGTGGCCTCCCTTCCCGGCCCAGCTCGGAGGGACAATGTCTGCCTGGCCGGGCCCCAGGCGAGCCGGCCCCCGCTGCCCCGCGCGCCCTCCTCCCCAGCCCGTCTCAGCTCCTGGTGGCTCAGGCTGTCCCTGTGCTCTGGGGGACAGGCACGGGCAGACCCATTGTACAGATGGAGAGGCTGAGGCCTGAGGGTTTGATGGCACCTGCTCAGTGAGTGACAGGCCAGCTGGCTACCTCACCTTGTGGTGGGCGTTCAGGTCACCTGCGCATGCTCCTTCGGAAACGCGTCCCCCGCACCTGGCGTGGCCTTGAAACCCGCAGGTGGGTGGGCTCTGGATGCCAGGCAACATCCCCCTTTGTGCTCAGGCCGTTAGGGACGGGGGAAGCGGGTGGGGGGGGGTGGAGGTGGGAGGGGGGAGAGGCTCCAGCCCTGGGCTCGAGTGGAAGGCGGATCTGATCATGGGAACAGCCCATGCAAAGGCACGGAGGCAGTGAGGGGCAAAGACTGTTCCAGCCCCGGCTGGTGTGGCTCAATGGATAGAGCTTCGGCCTGCGGACTGAAGGGTCCCAAGTTTGATTCCCGTCAAGGGCACAGGCCTGGGTTGCAAGCTTGGTCCCCTGTAGGGGGGCGTGCAGGAGGCAGCCGATCCATGATTCTCTCTCATCATTGATGTTTCTATCTCTCTCTCCCTCTCCCTTCCTCTCCGAAATCAATAAAAATGTGTGTTAAAAAAAAAGAATGTTCCAGAACGGCTCCTGATAACGTGTGGATGGTGAACAAGGGGGAGGTGGGGCCTGGGCTCTCTCCGGCGTCAGGCCCCGCGCGCGCTCGCAGACCCAGGGCCCTCCCATACGCCCTGGCAAACGGGAGGGCTGGGAGCTTGCTTCACCAGACGAGGCTGGGAGTCCCCGGGGAGGGCCCCATGTGGGGGGCGGGGGGAGCAGGGCAGCGGTTGGTCGCGGACCCGTCTGCCGATTCTTCCTGACACCTGGGCTCAGCGCCGCCGGGCCTGGCGCGGGAGGCTGGCGGTGGAATCAGGCCGGGACGCTGGCTTTCGGACGAAGAGGGAAAGGTCAAAGGGGAACGATGGAGAGAGGAGGCCCAGGCCGCCTCTTGTTTTGCAAAACTCAAAATAGATTTCAGCACCGGCCTCCCCGAGACAGAGCGCGCTCCTCGCGGTCCTCACTTGACCTCGCGGCTCCTGGCCTGGGAGCTGCTGCGACTTGGCCTCCAGCTGCTGTGAACGCGGGCGCGGCCGTGCCAAGAGCCGATCTCTGTGGGTTTGGTGAACTTTGCTTTTCTTGTTTGCTACATCAGGTATCGTCTTACCCAGACGATGCCCCCAGGAGATAGGCCGCCCCGCCCTCCCGGGGGGGTGCAGCCAATGCTGTGCCTGGGCTGCGTGCGAGGCCGGTGCCTGGGGGGAAAGGCGGCCGGTCACCAGCGCGGCCGGCCGGCCTCCCGGGCGCTGGGGAATCTTTATCGAGCTCCGATGATGAAACCTGGTTTCTGGTTTCATTTTGGAAACGCGCGGCTGAGCAGATCCATTCGGCCTGTAAACCGATACGGACACTGGGCTCTCCCTTCTCTGCAGGGCAGGGGACAGTGGGACCTGGGTCGCCGGCTGCCCTGGGCGGGTCCCCTGGGCAGAGGCGGAAGCGGCAGGGAAGCAAGCGGGCTGGCCGCCGGCCCCGGTTTGGGGAGGCCCCTAGGCCCTGACTGCTCAGCAGGGAGCCGCTGCCAGGGCAGGAAGCTAGATGGTGGCCACCGGGGGGAGGGGGGTCCATCAGGGACCCCCCCCCAACCCTTCCCCGGCTTCTTGCCTACATTGCTCATTCCTGAGAAACTGGCCACGGGGTTCCCATTCCCTTCCCCGGGGTTTGAATGAAAACCCCTGCCCCGCAGTGACCCCCCCCCACCCCCGCTGGGGGTCCACCCCGCTGGGGGTCCGCCCCAGCTCCGTCTGAGATCCTTCTTAGTGTTAAAAGTGACGGGTGCTCTGGTCTGTCCACGGGTGTTCTGTGCCGTGCGGGCGAACGGTCATCAGGAAAAGGGAAGGAGACCACCTGGTGTGATGGGCAGGGACCGTCCGCGCCCCTGGCCTGGCCTTTGTCCCCCTCATCCCGGGCTGAGGGGGGCTGCTCTCCCCCTTCCTTCTGGTTCTGGGCGGCGCGTGCAGCTCTGGGGGAGGAAAGCCACCGCGTACGACACCCAGAGGGCCCGTCGACCAGGCTCCGTGGCCCGTCCGGGGTGTCCTCTCCCGCGGGGGGAGGGGGCTGCAGGCTCAGGCCGGGAGCCAGTCAGGCACCCCAAGGTGGCCGGGCGCACAGTTGGGGGCGGGCGAGCTCTGACAGGAAGTTCCCTGGCGAGCGGGAGGGCCGCTGCGTTTTGCAAGAGGCGGTTGAAGTGGGCTGGGTGGGTGGACACCCTGCGTGGGGGCCTGTGTGCGCCCAGGGAGACAGGCTGCGCCCAGGATCAGCAGCTGGTCCAGCTCGGCGCCTCTCACCTGTGGGTGCCACTCGTCAGGCTGGTGTGTGTCCCAAGGGAATGGGCGCTCAGTGCGTGGCCGCACCCAGCTCACCTGGGCAGCGCCGTCATGGGAGTTAGAGGGCGGGGTGCTTGGAGGTCGAGGTGGCCCTGCCCTGTTGCTCCCGGCTCCTCGGCCGACAGTGGTCACCCGGCCTGGCCGAGCCTGGACGACCCTGCCTTGTGGGCACTGTTCTGCCTCTCCCGCCTGTGGTCAGGGCCACAGTACCTGTCGGGTGGGCTCTGTGGGCAGACGAACGCCATGTGTGTCAGCAGCCCGGCCAGTACCCCTCCGGTGACCGGGGTCTGCTGGTCCCCAGATTGTCTCCTCTTTGCCGCCAGCCTTCGTGTCCTGGGAGGTGGGAGGGGCGTGTGGCCTGGGACGGGAGACGGGTGGGGTGTCGTCCCCACTGCCATCTCCTTCTCACACTGCGGGTTCCCCACGGGGGTGAGGGCCCCTGAGCACCCTGATGGGGTGCCAGGAGGGAAGCACGTGTGTGTGTGCATGCATGTGTTTGCATGTGTGTGCAGGAGTGTATGTGCATGTGCACACCCGTGTGCATATGTGGTGTGAGTGCGTGTGTGTGTGTGTGTGTGTGCACGCAACACATTCAGACAGGCCGGGGCAGAGGGGAGCTCTGGGCCTTGGTGGCCGGTCTCTCTATTCTCTCCGGTCACGGTGGGAGCTCAGGGCCCCTGGCGGCTGGGCTCTCCCTGGAGCCACAGAACTCCTTCCAAACTCACGCCCGTGTCCCACATCCCCACGTGTGCCTTGCAAACCACAGACCAACCTCCCACACGCCGGCCGTCAGGCTGGCCCAGCACGGAGGGTGCATGTGTGTGTGCCCGACGCCGCCGGCCACTTCGTCACCGCCACGTCACTGCGTGTTGTGTGGGCCTGCCCGGACCCGGCGTCATGTCCACCGTCCACTCCCCTGCCGCGACGTCAGGTGGAATTCTCAGAGCTCACTGGGCGGATTTCCCCCGGAGCTGCTCACCCTGTTCCGCGTGGAGTGGATCCTCCTCTCCCTGCGCCCGCGGTCCCCGCTTCACGTCGGCCCTGTCTCCCCGCTCCGGCGGGTCTGCCCTCGCACGGAATCAGGCAGAGGCTCCCGTTGGCGCCTCCCTGCCGGGTGTGCGGAGAGCTCGCCCCGGGGGCCCTCATTCTGATGTGGCACCAGGGAGAGGAAGCAGAGCCCAGGCCCCTTTCTTCTAGAACATTCTATGGCGTGTGGCTGCCCCGATCTCTGCTTCCTCCCGCCTTCACCTCACCTTGCAATCCTCACAGCTTTGTTTTCCTTTGGACCGATGGTTCTCAGCCTTCCTAACGCCGCGGCCCTTGAACACAGTTCCTCATGTCGTGGTGACCCCCAACCGTAGAATTATTCTCGTTGCTACTTCATAGCGGTAATGTTGCTACTGTTGTGAATCGTCACATAAATATCTGACATGCAGGGTGTATTTTCAGGGGTCGCGACCCACAGGTTGAGAACCGCTGCCTTGGCTGATCTCCCCGGGTCATTCAGGTTGTGAAGTTCACGGGACAGCAAGCTTCCCTCAGTCCTAACCCTTTCCCGTCACCCTTGAGGTTTATTTTCCATCCTTCGCTCAAGAAAAAATTGGCAGTTATTTTTTTCAAGTTAACAGAAGACTCCCCGGTAACCGCGTTCCCCCTCTAGGTTAACATGGGGGGGCGAGCTCGAGGCCTCAGTTCTTCATGTTCAGGCGCAGGGTGTGGCTCCCCACTTCGTCCAGGATTTTAAGACAAACGTTTTCCCTGAAATTTTATTTCATTTGCAGCCCCTCCCCCCGCCTTCTCATCCAGGTACTTCAAAGGGTTTTATAGCCTGAAAACCAAAGGGGAAACGGCAACGTGGAAATAATCACCGCGCTTCCACCGCCTTCTGCCTCCGACGCAGAAAATACACGCGGTGAGACGATGCTGGGACCCACGAGCGGACATCTGCCTGCCGCTGGGCAAACAGGGTCTGTGCCCTGCTCCCCGGGGAGACGGGGTGACCGTCCCCGCATTGGGGGGTGAGGCTGGAGCAGCTCCCGCTCCGCCGGTGTCGCAGGGTGGCCGTGGCCTCAGCTCCGCGGGAGTGAGCGGGCCCCGTGCTGTCCCTCCCTGCCCGCCGTCCAGGCCGCGGCCTCTGCCGCTAGCTCACTGCTGCCTCCTCCGCCCTCGCCCTCGGCCCTGCCCCTGCCCCTGGCCCTGGCCTGGGGAAGCTGTTCAATTAGCCCCGCGAGGCTGAAAGTGCCAGTCCCTCTAATAGGTAAACAATGGCCATTTTTTTCCAAAGGGTTTAGGATTTAAATGAGTTTTTTAAAAACCCAATTACTGCCGTTTCATTTGGAGGCGAGAGTTCTTTGTGTGCTAATTACACAGCTGGGGAAGGAGCAATCAGGGCCGTGGGGGCTCGGGCACCTCTGAAAGGTCGGAACTTGTTTCTCTGCGTTTGGGTGGGGTGTCTGCGGGAGCCGCCCGCTCGCGGCGCCCTGCGGGGAGGAGTTCGGAGCCGGGATGAAGGCAGCAGGGCCACGGGAGAAAAATGTGCCGTCATTATATCGTCTTATTATTTCAACGATGTTTACAAAAGTGTCAGAACCTGGACACGGGCCCTGGTCCCGGCCCAGATCTCTCTCTGGCCAGCAGGAGGGGAGGGGAGGCTGCTGGGTGGAGGGTGGACAAGAAACCGGGGCCTGGTCAGAGCCCCGTCTTGGGTGCCTGTGCGGCCTGGCCTCATAGAATCATCCGAAACTTTCCAGAAGCTTCCGGCGGGGCACCCATGCCCCACCCAGGAGGCAGATAGGCTGTACCAGGCATAGTTTGTTGACTTGGACCCTGGGCGCCCGGTAGACATGGGAGGGGGCCCGTCCAGCGTGGCTTAGTGATTGAGCGTTGACCTATGAACCAGGAGGTCAGGGTTCGATTACCGGTCAGGGCACATGCCCGGGTTATGGGCTTGATCCCCAGTAGGGGATGTGCAGGAGGCAGCCGATCCTTGAATCTCTCTCATCATTGATGTTCCTATCTCTCCCTCTCCTTTCTTCTCTGAAATCAATAAAAATATATATTAAAAAAGCCATGGCAGGGGCTCCTGCCCCCCCCCACCCACAGTGTCGGTAACCGGCCGGCCGGTGTTTGCCTCAACATGCCAGCCCCTCTGCTCCCTGAGCGGGAAGGATGGTTCACATGGGACAGAGCTTATTGGTGCAAAAGACACAGGACTGAGGCCAAGGGTCCCGCCTCTTGCAGACACGGATACTGTGCGTGTGCCCAGCATCGATGGGAAAATGGGGCTGAAATGGACACTCAGCCTGACGCCCCCCTCCCCCCGTGGGTGCTCACAGAAGACACGGGCACGACTCAGAGAAGCTGAGACGTCGGGCCTGCGGTAGGTGGGTGGGGGTCTGGCAGAAGACCCCGGCGTGGTGGCCACGCTCGCCCCCTCTGGGCACAGCCCAGGCCCTGGAGGTGAAACCCTTATTATCTGCAGGGCTGACTTGAGCGGCTCGGGCCACCGGCCTGGGGTAGGAGCGGGGAGCGGGGCCCCCCCGCGGGAAGGCGGTGCTGAAGCAGCCCAGGGGGTCACACAGGCACCCACCACCCAGGGACGCGATTCCAGGCCCTTCCCTGGCCGTCACCACCACCCACCCCAGGCCCCGCGGCACTGCAAAACCCAATTGCTCCACGTGGCAGAGAGGCGCACGGTTCCCCGAGTCACTCAGGGGAGCCCACGTCCAGGGGCCCAGAACCCGGGCCGGGACGCCTGCGGGCCCGAGGGGAGAGCGTCGCGGGCGGGCCCCTTGGAGCTAACGGCTGACGGACGGATGGGAGGCCGTGCCTGGGAACTTCCCAGATGATGGGGACCATGTGGGGAGGGCTGGGGGGCCGAGCAGAGTCCAGAAAGTTCCCTGGAACATGGCATCTTGGTTCTTAGAGGCAGGAAGCTGCTGGCAGAGGGAGGGAGCGCTGGGCAGGGGCACAGTCCGAGCAGCGGCTGGGAGGCGGGGACGATGGGTCCCTCACCCTCCTCTCCACCTGCCTGAGTGTCAGGACCCCTGGACGGAGGGGTCACGTCCAAGGCTGAGGCCGCAGGACGTCGGGCCGTGCAGCCGCCTCCCTGAGGGCCCGGGACCCGCAGGGCCTTGACCTGATCGGTCCAGGGAGGCCGGCCCGGCACCTGGAGTGCGCAAAACCGGGGAGATTAGCCCTAAAGCGATTACACGACTTACTTTCTTTTTTAAGACATTAGCTGGTCAAAAATGACAAAAATGTCCTTAAGCTGCGCGGGCCGAGGCGGCGAACAGGCCCCTTTTGTCTGGCGGTGGGCCTGGCCCTGAGCCTGGCCCTGAGCCTGCGGGGGGCGCCCCGAGTCCCCCCGCCCCCCGCACCGGGTCGGGGTCGCATGGGTGGCGAACTCGATGGTGTTGGCGGGGAGTAGGGGGCTGCCGGCCACCCACAGGGCCCGGGTCCGCAGGGAGCAGAGCAGGGTTGCCCACTTATTTGGGGTCTGCGGAGCACCCCACCAATAGGGGGTGAACCCCCCGCTCTGGCCCAGCCCTGGCTGGGAAGGAGGGAGTGGGCCTGGTCCCCCTCACGTGGGCCGGGAGGACCCCGCCTGCCTGGGCACCAGTCACCGCCCGGGTGTCCCCCCGGCCGGGGAGGAGCAGGTGGGGGTCCCTGGGGAGTGGGGGCGGCGGGGAGGGCGGGCGGGGGGCCTTGGCCGCGCCGGGCCCTTCCTGTGCCGCAGACGCTGACCTTGGCCCGACATTTTCTCAAGAAAAGAAAACACATGAGCCCATATTCCTTATCTGAGCGCAAACAATGAGCTCGCCGTGGCCTGGGAAGGGCCCTTCACAGCCGCTCCCGCGAGGGCGCCCCCGGCACTGCCACGGCCGGCCTGCGGGCCCCTCCCCGGCGGGGCAGGTGACACGCCAGCTGTGAGCCCGGTAACCGGACCCGCCGGCCTCAACGCGCCCGCCTGGCCATGACAATTAGAGGGTCTCCTCTCCGCTCCCCGAGCGCGGCATTGTGGCCCGCACCCCGGCCGAGGTGTAATTACGGGGTTGGGTTTCCCCGGGAAACAGGTCTGGGCATTGTTCCGCCCTGACACCCCCCCCCGCGTCCCCCCCCCCCCCCCGTGCTCCGGCTGGGCTCCTGTGCTGTCCCCTGGGACCCTCCTCAGGGCCCTGCACAGCCGGGAGAGGGGGGCGGGCAGGGGCAGGGGCGCCTCTGGGTGCTGGTGGCGAGCGGAGAACGAGCAGGGGCATCTCTTACTACGTCCCAAGAGCTAAAGGTGGCCGCCCAGGTGTGAGGACATGGCTGTGTTGCATTGTCAGGAGCCGCAGGGCATGGGTGAGGGGGGCGGGGGTCGAGCCAGAGGCCTAGGAACTGCCCCAGGGAGGCCAAGGGGGTCCTTGTGCCCAGGCAGGGCTGATGCCAGCCCTAGAGCGGGTCTGGGGGGTCCTGTGACTGGGAGTCTAGGGAAAGGCAGAGCTGCTGCCACCACGGGCCCCCTGCCCCAGGCCCGCTGCCCCAGGCCCCCTGCCCCAGGCCCCCTGCCCCAGGCCCGCTGCCCCAGGCCTGATGCCCCAGGCCCCCTGCCCCAGGCCTCCTGCCCCAGGCCCCCTGCCCCAGGCCCCCTGCCCCAGGCCCGCTGCCCCAGGCCTGATGCCCCAGGCCCCCTGCCCCAGGCCTCCTGCCCCAGGCCCCCTGCCCCAGGCCCGCTGCCCCAGGCCCCCTGCCCCAGGCCACCCGCCCCAGGCCTCCTGCCGCAGGCCCCCTGCCCCAGGCCACCCGCCCCAGGCCTCCTGCCGCAGGCCCCCTGCCCCAGGCCACCCGCCCCAGGCCTCCTGCCCCAGGCCACCCGCCCCAGGCCCCCTGCCCCAGGCCACCCGCCCCAGGCCTCCTGCCGCAGGCCCCCTGCCCCAGGCCAGGCAATGGCAGCAAAGGTGAGAGGCCGCCAGGGTGGGGGCGCTGAGCACTGCTCCCGGGGTCAGGCCTCCGCCAGCCCTCGAGCTGTCCTCACGTCTCTCGGTGACGTCAGCCCTGCTGTCATCCACGTGCAGACGGAGGGCGTAGGAAGCAGGGAGGCGGGATGTGAACAGGCCTGGCCGTGTCCCGGGCCCTCGCCACTGTTACTGTCACTGCCTCATGGAGTCCTAGAGAAGCCGGTTCCTAGTTTGGGGGCACACTGACCCCCAGGTCCCCGTGTCCGCAGCCCTGGGGGCCGGCGCTGAGGCCTGAGCTTTCTGAGGCCACAGCCGGGGTCTCTGGCCGGCAGCTCCCAGCGCCTGTGTGGGCAGGGATCGGCTTCTCAGGCGTTTCCCGTGGCCCCACCGCCCACCTCGCTGCTCTGCGGACCATTGCAGGCTGCCTCCCACCCTGGCCCGTGACCCCTCCTTTGGGCAGCCCCTGATTAACCCCGTCCCGCCAGGTGCTGGGCACCGGGGGCCGGGCGATGCTGGCCCCGTCACCACCGAGAGGCCTGGGTCGTATGTGCTGGGACAGGGCGCCCTTCTCCCTCTGGCCCTGGCCCTGGCCCTGGGCCAGGCGGGGGGCAGGGGGCAGGCTGGTGTGCGGGGAGGTCTCAGCCCTCCAGGGCTCACCCCCACTATTGGACCAGCAGACAAATGGGGGGCTGGCGGGGTGGGCAGTGGAAGGAGTCCTAGTCAGTCCATTTTACAGATGAGGAAACTGAGTCAGGAGAGCAGCCACCCTGCGGTGCAGGCACCAAGGGTCCAGCCCCAGCCTGGGATGCGCCAGTCAGACCTGGGACAGCTGCTCCCCGCTGACCCCCCGCAGCTTCCACCTGGGCACCAGGGGACCCAGAGCAGGGTCATTTTGGGGGCAGCACCCTCGGGCGGCTCCCGGGCCCCCTCCCCTCTCTCTGACCCCGCGGCCGCCTGGCCCCAGAGCCAGCATGTGAGGTGGTCACACGGTGCAGATTTAGACGCGAGCCTGTCGCGCAGGGAGCAAGGAATGCGAAGCTGGCCTCCTCCTTCCTGCAAAGCCTGGTCATGTGCGTGAGATAAGTTCTGGTGACACTGGTGGCTGCCAGGGGGACGCTCCCGGCGCTGTCCCAGGCCACCCAGGCAGTCCGAGTCCCGAGGATGTCTCTATCTCAAGTCCCAGATGTTCCCGGGCCGGCTAGCCAGAACCAGATGTGGCCGGGGCCAGGCAGGCCATCCCGGAGGTCTCCCTGGAGGAGGCAGCGTCATGCATGTGTGTGCAGGAGGGTGGAGGTTTTCCGTGATGAACAAAGAAAGGCTCAAGGCCTCCTTCTCCAGCGCCTAAGCCCCGAGGCCCCGTCTCATCCCCAGCACCTGGGCATCGGGTTTCCCCAAGGGGGTTTGTGGGAGTATCCATGACACCAGAGAAACGTCCCTTCTCTCATTTCCCGGCCTGTGGGGCCCAGTGTCGGTCATGTCCGCTGGCTTCCGGGCTGAGGACCCCTTGAAGGTGCCCTGATCCGAACCAGCCGACCCCACACTGGCTTCCGGGGCCCAGAGGCACTGAGATATGTGGGAGTCGGGGGCAAGGTTCAGCTGCAAGGCGACCGCCAGGGCCTGGAAAGTTCCAGAAGGCTTCCCCGCCCTGGCCCAGCAGGGGCCAGGACACAGACCTGCGGCCAGGCTGGGGCCGCGTGCTGAGGAGGAGGTCGCGGAGGTCCTCGGGACGAGCCGGGCGCCCGGGGTGGGGCTGGGCATGGGGCCATGGTTTCCCTGGTTTCGCTGCTGTTTCATGATCTTGGGAGAAGGAGGAGGAAGAACGAAGACGCTCCCTGCGCTGCCCTCTGACCTCCCCTCCGCGGATTCCCGGGAGCCGTGGGCGTTCAACTTTGACCTTTGGGATGAGATAATGGGGCTTCTGTTCTCGGGCGGTGCTGGGAGCCGGGCTGGCTGGTGACACGCACGGGCGCGTGGGCCCTTTCCCGGAGTCGGCGGGGCTGGCGGCCCAGTGGTCGGGGACGGGGATGTCCCACCTGCGCGCTGCCTGCACCTCGCTGCTGTTCTGGGTCCCCCTCTCCCTCCCGCCCCGCCCCCAGCCAGATGTTTCCATGGGGACCTGGAAGGGGCAGGGTGCCGGCAGCAGATTGATAAACTCGCTCAGGAACGGGTCACCGGGCAGAGAGGGAGGGGGCAGAGCGGGTGTAGGGTGGGCGAGGGGGCAGCTGGGCTCCAGACCTGCCTGACACCCTCCAGGGCGCGCCCCCAGCCTGACGGAGGGGGAGGGTGTCCCGTGTCACCGTCCGTGCCATCGCGAATGGTCCTCGTCATTGTCACCTGGTTGCTGAGGGCCATTCTCTGCTTGGCTGTCACCTGGCTGTGATGACTGATGTTGCTCGTCGCTGTGAGCACAGAGCGTTTCAGGACCCGAGGGCCCCCAGTGGAGGCGGTGTACCCCCCCCATTCTGTTAACGGGAAAGGGAGCCGCTCCCCAGAGCCCTGGGCCGAGTGGCCTGGGGGCCGGGGTGGATGGGGGACAGCGGCTGTGGTCTCTGCAGGAGGCGTGCCTGCCCGGACCCTGGCCACCTCCCGCCTCCCTGGCCCCCGACCCCGCACCCGGACCCCCGACGACGCCCCCAGAGCAGCCCGTCCGCCTCGGGCCACGCGGTCGGGCCAGCGAGGAGCCGCCCGAGGAGGGACCGTCTGCTCCGGTTTTGACAAGGTCATTAGCGAGGCCGGGGAGAAAGCCGCCGATGGGAAGCGCCCCGAGCCCGCGGCGGCGGCGGCACCCAGCGCGGTCCTCCGGCGGATGCCGCTCCGGATGGCTGCCCGGCCGTAGATCTTTGTTTAGGAACCTGGTTTTTATTAAATTTAATTGCTTCCTTTTCTGGCCTTAAATCAAGGGTGGCCTCAAAGCCGGGACAGCAGCAATTTAATTTAATTGCTCGGCGCTGGCCTTCCGAGGGGACTGTGGCTACCGGGGCTCACCCAGGCCCCGCCCCGCCTCGCCTCCCTGGCCCAGGAGGGCACGGCCCCGGGTCAGGGCTCCGACCCCTTCCTCCCCCCTCTCCACTCGCCTGGGCTGGGAGCCGCCCCGGACCCCGCCTGCCACTGGCGTAGTGACCGTTCATGTCCCACTGGCTGTTAAAGCCAGGTCGCTCCTCACTCCAGGGCAGTGACGGCGAACCTTCTGAGCGCGGCGTGTCAGCGTTTTGAAAAACCCTAACTTCACTCTGGTGCCGTGTCACATATAGAAATTTTTTGATATTTGCAACCATAGTAAAACAAAGACATATGTTTGATATTTATTTTATATATTTAAATGCCATTTAACAAAGAAAAGTCAACGAAAAAAATGAATTTGTGTGTCATCTCTGACACGCGTGTCATAGGTTCGCCATCACTGCTCTAGGGCGACTCATCCGGGCCATTTACCTGTTGTAGCCACGCATTACCCCACAGCCCGGCCCGGGGCTGCGGCCATGAGGTGCAAGTGGGCACACAGGCTGCCCGAGTGCCAGGCTGTGGGTGGGGGCCACAGCCGACAGCCCCTCTCTGTCTCCCAGGGCCCTGAAGCCGCAGGGTCCCACCTCGGTCTCCAGGGCGGCTGTGTGTGTGTGTGTGGGGGGGAGGGCTGGGCTGAGGAGAAGCCGGGCAGCGGTGGGTGAAGCCGGGCAGCGGTGGGTGAAGTCAGGCAGCAGTGGGTGCTCTGGCCGAGCAGGCGCCAAGCGAGCTCTGGCCCCATGTTCCCCCTCCCCCCGGCCAGGGAAACCCCGTGACAAAGGAGGCCACTCCTGTGCGTGCGCTTTATTAAACGCCACCGATGGCGAGAGGGCCCCTGTGGTCTGGGCTCCCCGGATCTCCGAGCAGAAGCCCTGGGAGTGACGAAGATGATTTGTTAAATAATAGACAATGTTTGCGTTTCCCGATTCCCAGCTCTTGCTGAAACCGTCCGCGGGCCGCCTGCTTCTCGCGCTTCACGCTTAGACGTGCGGCCCGTTGGGGGGGTGTCTCCCCGCCGTGATGAATGCTCCCTGGGAACAATGTCATCACCAGTCACCTACCTGCCCTGTCAGCCGGCCATCCATCTCGCTGGGCCGGGCGGAATGTATGGCCGCGGCCGGCAATTTGCAAACCTAATGGGGAGGCAGGGAGGAGCCCGGGCCCCGGCTCCCCGCTCCGTCTGCCGTCTGCAGCCCCGGCACCCCCCGCCCCCCATTAGCAGAACAAATGGTGCGGAGGCCAGACAGCATCTCCAAGGCTCGATAAATATTTTATCAGCCATAATGGAAATTGTCAAATTGATCTAATTGTACAATACGTTATCAGGGAGGTATCAACGCCGGGCCCGGCCTCCGCCCGGACCCTCCGTGCCCTCCCGGCGGCCGGGGAGCTGTGTCCGGAGTGCGGGGTGCATCCCGGCGTCTTGTCAGTGACTCGCGGGCCCCGTGACGGGGATGATAAATTCTGTTGCATCACTGCCTCCTTCTGTGCTGGTTTAGGCCTCGTTTTGAGAGCCAGAGGGGACAGAGAGAAGTAGAGAGAGGACAGGCGGAGGGACAGAGTCAGGGGTCCCTGGAGCACGGGGCCCGCTTCCGCCCTCTGGTGTGGGGGTGGCGGTCACCCTTGCACTCTGGTCACACAGCTGCCCAGCAAAGAGCCAGCCTGGCCTGGTGTGCAGTGGCGGTGGCGTGTGCCCTGGGCTCACCGGGGGCAGGGCCGTGCATCACGCGTGTGCTTCTTTGAAATTCGGGGTCTCGCTGTGCACGTGCCACCCGCGGGGGCAGACGCCGTGGCTGGAGCAGACGCGGCCCCTCAGCCTGCCGGAGCGGGGAGCACCTTGTACAAGGAAGCGCCTGAGAAACTGAAAGTGTGCGGCACCTACCCCGGGGGCCTCCGTGGGGTCTGGGCCTCCCGGAGGGGGGAGGGGCGGGCAGGGGGAGAGACCAGGCGGGGGTGGGCCGGCGTCTTTCACAGCCAGGCAAGCCCTTCTGATTTCTAGAACAAACAGCCATGTCTCAGACCTGGAGCCCATTTGCAACCCCGAGTGAAAACATCTGTGAACACGCTGACGACGAGCTGCCGGCCGGGCTAACGGGGGAGCCCGGCCCCGGGCGCCCGGTTCCGGCCGGCGTCCCGCGCCCTCCTGCCCACGTCCCCACGCCGCTTCCTCGCTGCCTGTGTCCTGCTCGCACAACGGGTCTGTGGACACCAGGAGCCGGCGTCTCCCCCAGGGCAGGCGGTCCTAGCCCGAGGCCGAGACCCGTGCCCCTCACGTGGAGGCCAGCCCAGCATCGGGCGTGTCCGAGCCACCGCGGCGTCCGAGTGGACGCTCACCTTGCCCTACACCTGTCACGGAGGAGGGCGCCGGGCGGAGCGGTCCGTGTGTGGAAGGAGCAGCGGGAGGCAGGCAGGGGAACCACTGCACCGGCCGGGGCCTGGCAGGCCGTGCCGCCGGGGGCTGGCCCAGGCGTGGCACCGCGTGGCCACGGCCTCCCCAGCTGCCGTGCCCCCACCTCCGTGCTCCCAGACGGGCGGCCCCGCGGCTCACGGGTTTCCTCGGCGGCCCCTCCGGCCAGTGGGGGCCGCAGGCAGCAGCTTTTCGTCGGGGGACCTGACCGTCAGGACGCAGGCTCGCTGTGCTCCTCCTTAGCTGTCAGGGGGCTGGGGACACGTGTGCACACGCTCGCACACGGAAGCCGGCCGTCGGTCTTTTTGGTCGCCTGTCATTTTAAATAAAAATGAAAAGGGAGTGGGTCGGTGTGGCGGGAGCCTCGGGAGGTGACGTGGCTGCTCCGTGGTCTCTCTCGTGGGTCAGTGTGGCCGGCATCGGGTGGGCTCTGGGTTCCCCGGCTGTGCGGCGAGGGGCGCAGTGAGCTCTGGTCGGCCGGGTGGAGTGGACCTGGGGCCTCGGGGCGTCCCTGCCTGCAGGTTGGGGTGTTACAACTGGGCCCCACGGGGCCTGTGCGCTCCCTGTCTCTGTCCCCCTTTCTCCCTTTCTTCTCGCAGAGGAAAACCACAGCAGCGTGTGAAACTCCCTCTCTCTCCCTTTCTCTCTCTCTCTCTCTCTCTCTCTCTCTCTCTCTCTCTCTCTCTCTCTCTTTGTTTCGTTAATCCTCACCCGAGGATATTTCTCCGCTGACTTTCAGAGAGAGAGTGGAAGGGACGGGAAGAGACAGGGAAACGTGGATGTGAGAGAGACACATCAGTTGGTTGCCTCCCCCACGCGCCCAGACGGGGGCTGAGGATCAAACCTGCAACTGAGGTCCGTGCCCTTGACCGGGAATTGAACCCGTGACCCTTTTGGTGCTCAGGCCAATGCTCTAACCACCGAGCCACCTTCCGAATAGTGAGGTCCGGGCGGGGGAGGACCCTGTCTCCTCGGTGTCTGAGGCCCCACAGGCAGCCCCATGCCTGCAGCCCAGGAGCCCAGGTGTGTGTATACACGTGTGTGTAGATGCATGTTATGTGTGTGCTAGGAGTGTGTCTGTGTGCATGTGTGCCTGTCCTCCTGTGAGCATGCCCTGGCAAGCAGTGCTCTGGAGTTTGGACTCCAGGGGCTCCCCTGTTCTTCCCCGCCCCCACCCCCCACCCCCAGCCCCCGGGCAGCCATGGGCCTCAGGCCCACCCGCCTCGGCTGCGCTATGGTGGGTCCTGGGCCCTGTCGTAGGATTCCGTCTGTCGCTCTGGAACGCTCTCTCTGGCTGCATGCCCTCTGCAAATGGCTCAGTGGCCTGCGTTCGCTGGGCTGTGGCAGGTGGTGGCAGGGCCGGCTGGGATCAGCTGGGTGAGGCAGCACAGCTCTGCCACGGCCCGTGGCCCGCGGGCACTCCGCCCTCCCCTCTCCCCACCCTTGCCAGCTGACACCACGGAGCCCGAGCCTCATGTCCACCCGAGTGGGTTCTGCTCCAGGTCCCTTTGGGAGCTGTGGCCGGGCCGTGCCCAGGGACCGTCCATCAACATCAGGGCGGTGGTGCAGGTGGGTCGACCTTGCAACCCGGGCATGTGCCCTTGACCGGAATCAAACCGTGACCTCCTGGTTCACAGGTTGATGCTCAACCCCTGAGCCACTGGGGTCGGGCCCACATGCCTTTTAAGAGCCATTTGTGTTTGGTCCGTGAGAGGAGATGCAGAGCGGGCCTGGGCCTTCCCATCCCTTCTCCGCCAGGCACGGGGCTGGTACCTGAGTGAGTCCGGGGGCTGCAGCAGGAGCGGGTGACCCCTGGGGAGGGCTCGGGGGCCACAGAGATGAGAAGCCGACAGTGGCTGGGGCTGGGCCACCGGGACAGGTTGTCCTGCAGCGAGTCTGATGCCTGAGCGACTCCGGCAGGTTCCTGTCCACCCTGCGCCCAGCGGGCCGGCGGCGGGCGGGGGAGGGGGGGGAGGAAGGGGAGCGTTCGGCTCTGAGGCTGGGGCTTTGGAGGCCCCGTTCCTGTCGGTCCCAGAGCCCGCACCCCTCACGCCTCCTCACCTATCGCCGTATCCAGGGAGGGCTCACCTGGGGTAGAAAGCTATCTGGACACCGTCTAGTCCAGCTGCGTGGCCAGGTGGGCAAACGGTGAGCCTGGGGGCGCCCCGGGCAGTGATGGGACGAGGTCTGTCTTCTCCCAGGCCCCCCGCATCCCCACCTCCGTCCAGCCACACACCTGCCTGGCGCGGGGCCTGGGTGCCAGCTGCACGGGGCCCACGGAGCCTCCCTCACCGCCCGCCTCCGGGGCCCACGCATCCTGCGGCCTCTCCACGCGTCTGCATTTCCCGCTTGTCCGCAGCCCGGGAGCCAGAGCATCCGTCACTGTTCAGTCAGCGGAGAGTCGGGACCCCCCAGTGTGGCTCAGCCTCGGGAGAATGTCGCCGGCGAGGCCGGAGGGAGGGTTCCCCGGAGCTGCTGGCGGCTGGGCGTGCCTCCTGCCCCTGTGCCCCGTGTCCCCTTCGGGCTGTCGTGCGTTGGCCGTAGCAGCCTCCACAGTCCCCTCTCCCGCAGGTCTGGCCACGCTGGCTCCGCGGCCTGTGTCTTGGGGCCAGGAGGCGCCTGGGAGGGGTCAGGGGTGTGGGCTGGGAGTGGGGCCAGGAACAGGATGGGGACCTGGGTGGGTCCCCTGGGATCCTGGCTTGGTGCACACACGTGCACACACATGTATACATGCATGCACACATGTTTAGATGCGTGCATATGTGTGTGTGCATGTTCAGGCAACACTGTGCTGAGAACAGAATGCTTAGTTGTCCCCCACTCAGCAGGCAGCCAGCTCCCCGGGACCCCTGGCTCACGGGGGTAGGGGGTGGGGCTGAGCAGGGTGGACCAGGGCCGGGTCCCCATGGACGCCGGTCCGCGACGCTGGCGCCTGTTCCTCTCGCTCGTCTCCTCGTCTTCGGCCCCGGAGCGCCCGACTCCCGCTTTCGGAAAAGGCCGTCCTGTTTGGGTCAAAAATAACGAGCGCGGCTGGAAGTGGGGGCTCGCGCTCCCGTTCAGTCTGCGCCGATCAGCAGACAGCAGCTGAGTGTCCAGCTCGCGGCCTGAGGCGCGGACGCTGCCCGCCCGCCCGGACTCAGGCAGCGCGCCGTCTCCGCACCCGCAGTCACGTTATGACGCGCTCGGCCCCGGGATTCAGATCAGTGCGCACCCGGCGGAGACGGCTCTGGAGTGCGCGTCCCGGGGACCCCTGCCCGAGCTGCCCCCCAGAAAAGCACAGCTTCCGAAGCCGTTGGGCGGGTGAACAAAAACGGAGTCACGCCCGCCTTGCCCTGTCCTGCTCCTCCAACCGGGGTCCCCCCGGGAGCCCTTTGTCCGCGTTCCTGATCTCAGAGCCCTGCCTCCCCGGCGCTGCGCCCTGTCACAGGGCTGCCAGGCCTGGCCGGTGACAGCTCGTTAGGACCCGCCGTGGGATCCCCCCCGCGCCCCTGAATGGGCCGAGGGGGGCTGACAGGAGGGACGGGGCTGTGTGTGCGGCCACCGTGGCCTTTGCATTTGCAGGAACGGCTTGGAGCTTTGGGGACGAAGGTGCCACGTGGGGCACTGTGAGGAAGGGTGGGGGTGGCCCCAGGGGTCCGGTTTCAGGCAGCTCACGGGCTCTCTCCCCTGCCCACTTCCCTGTGCCCCAGCGGCCCAACCGGACCCCCGTGTGCTCAAGGCCCCGACACGGCCTCCGGCTGCCTGCCCAGCATCCCTTATGCCCATGTGGGGGGACCGTGGTGCCGCCGGGGTGGAGGAGGGCCAGAGCCCAGCCCGGGTTGAGCCCCCCCGAGGCCACCATCACCCCCTGACATCAGGGACCCAGGGGGACAAGTGTGGTGGGGGCAGCCGGGCAGGGCTGGGAAGCTGCTGTGAAATCGGTGCAGGCGAAAGAGAAAGAAACCCCAGCCCGTTCATGAGAAAACCAACAGGCACCGAAGATCAGTGCTGGGCGCACGGTGACAGGAGGGTCTTCGGGGATAGTCCTTCCCCGCGGCTCCTCCCACCCCTCAGCCAGGGCGGGCCTGCAGGTCGGCTCAGTGATCCCAGCATGAGCTGGGGGTGCCCCGACCTCTGCGCCCCGGCTCCTTCACAGCGCCCCCCCCCCGCCCCCCGTATCGCCCCTTTCCCCAGGGAGGTCCCTGGGAGCGACTTCTCTGGCTCCTGACAGGCGGGCGAGGCAGGTGGGGGGACGGCAGCCGGGGCGCCTTTCTTGGAGATTTTAAAAGAAAATAAAACAAAACGGGGGAAGGAAAACCAGGCTGCGGGCCGTCTCAGGAGGCCCTGGCTTCCGTGTGTGGCAGCTTCGCGCTGGATTTTCACAGCCCTGTCTCCAGGGCAGGAGGAGGGGACCGGCTCCGTCATTTCAGGGGCGCCCTTGCCCCGCTCCGAGCACCCTGCCTGCTTCCCCCGTCCCCCCTCCCGCTGCCACCCGGCCCCACGCGGGCCTCGCCCGCTCCCAGCGCCTGAGAAAATGCGATCCTTTCAATCGCCCGGCTCCCACGTTGCACAATGTGCCCGCGCTGGGGGAGCGGCGGTTTGGTCTTTGAAACAAAACCTGGTGGGTGCGAGGCCCGGCCGGGGGCTGTTTCCTCTCTGTGACCCTCAGGGGCCTCTCGCCTCCCTCCCCGCCGCGGCCGGGAACGGACGTCCTTAAATTAATAATGCGCGGGGGAGATTTACGGCACGCGGCTAAAATATTGTCTCTGCCTTTTATTTGTGCATTTGTCACTGTGGCCGCTGATCGAGGGGCGCGGGGAGGGATAAATAATGCAAATTCATCACCGGCCTTCCTGGGGAAGGAGACGGGCAGGTGACAAATGTCTCCCGGCGCTAATATATCTCCCCGTCCGCCGCCATCCGCTCACATCGCCTACTTGGGCCGTGACAGCGCGGGCGGCCCGTGCGGCTGGGGGACGGCGGCTGTGAGGTGCTTGCTGGGGCCAGTGTGGCGGCTCCTGTCACCTGGTCCATTTCCGGGGACTTTGGCGGAAATTGTTCTCGAGGGGACGAGACCGGAGAGGGTTTCTGCTGGGAGCCCCCGGGTCTGGCTCTGCAGGAGGACAGGCGTCGTGGCTTCTGTTTGGGGCTGGGTTTGTCCAGGTGGATGGTCATTATTTCAAACATGGCCCGGCCGGCGCGGCTCAGGGGCTGAGCATTGCCCTAGGAACCAGGAGGTCAGGGTTCGATTCCCGGTCATGGCCCGGGTCCGGGTTGCGGGCTCCATCCCCAGTGTGGGGCGTGCAGGAGGCAGCTGATCCATGATTCTCTCTTATTGTTGATGTTTCTGTCTCTCTCCCTCTCCCTCTCCCTTCCTCTCTGAAATCAATAAAAACGTATTTTAAAGAAAGAAAGAAAGAATTGGCCCAAACTCACATCGATTTCCCCAGAGGCGCGGGCGGGGTCCCTGGAGGACGGGGTTTGCCGGCCTCTCTGGCTCCCGGGAGCCGTCCTCTCTGGGTGGTTTTAACCGACAGGAACGGGGACGAGGTGGGGAGTCTGCTCTGGGAGTTCTGTCCACTCCTGACGGGGTTGGGCCGCGCAGAGGAGCTGGGCCCTCGGCTGTCGGGAGGGCGGCCCCCAGCGGGCTCCTCCGCACACAGGTGGGCGGGACCAGTAGTCTCAGGCCAGAGCCCGGGGCCCGCTCCTTCCTGGGTGCCACGCATGGGTTTAGCACGGCAGAAAGTGGCTTCCGTGGGAGCTTCTGCATCATGTGGCCTCCAGGGACGGGGTGGGGTCAGTTCTGGGCAGCTGCCTCGATGGGCGCCAGGGCCCCCAGCGTGTCTAGAGGGAGCCAGCGGTGTCCACGGGGAGCCCGGGCCACGGACGGCTCCGGTGGCCGAGGGGCTGGGAAGGTCTGCCTGACCCGGCGTCCTGGGTCCCCACGGGGCATGTGCCATCGGCTGATGGGGTCGTCCTGCGGTGCCAAGTCACCTGTCCCCCCCCCCCGATGACCTCAGGGTGCACTCATGGGGGGCTGCTGTGTGCACCGCAGCTGCTTGGCGTTTAGGAAAGCGTGAAAGGGCGACATCCCTGAGGAGCACCCCTGCCCCCCACCAGGGGAGGGGCACAGAGAACTCGGGGCCCTGGGGCAGGCAGGGCCCACCTCTCCTGGCAGCCGGGGCGAGGGGCCTCTTGTCTCCATCAGGGTCCCGGAGCCAGAGCCCGGCTGATGACCGACCTCCGGCGACTGCCACACAGACCCCTCGCCGGCGGTGCCACGCTGAGCGCTTGGCAGGAATGGCCCAGTTTATTATTATTTTTATTTATTATTTTACTTATTTTTTAAAGTATTTTTTTTTTATTGATTTCATAGGGGGAGGGAGGGAGAGAGAGAGAAACACCAATGATGAGAGAGAATCATGGTTCGGCTGCCTCCTGCATGCCCCCTCCTGAGGACCGAACCCACGACCCAGTCCTGTGCCCTTGACCAGAATCCAACCTGGGACCCTTCAGTCTGCAGGCCGACGCTCTACCCACTGAGCCCAACCGGCCAGGGCAGGAACGGCCCAGTGCAACCCTCCCACCTCCACTTCCAGGGCAGTGGGAGGCTCAGAGAGGGCAGGTGCCCTGCCCGAGGCCACACAGCCAGGAGCGTGTCGGGCCGGTAGGGCCTTGTGCTGTGTCTCAGGCCAAACCCCGCTGGGTCTGCGGCTTCTCTCCCCGACCCCGTGACCCCAGAAGGAGACCAAAGGCCGCGCGGGGACAGGGCTCCTGGCGGACAGGGGAGGGAGGCGAGCAGCAGGCCGCGCCGGATGTCCAGCCAGGCAGAGGGTTTTGGAGTGTCGGGGGGGGGGGGCTTTCACTGCTGGTGAGCCGCCGCTGCAGACACCGCAGCGCCCGCTGGGAAGCGCGGGGCCGTGACTGGCAGCCTGGCTCCGGCCCGGGCTGCTTTGCTTGCCGGTCACAGCCGCACGGAGCACCGGCGAGGCTTTCCCACATCTTGTCAAAGGCCGGCGTTTCCTCTCCCCTTTCTCCTCGGGCTGATTAGCGGCCGGGCGATGGCGCGAGGACACGCTGGGGGTAGGAAGACGGGGGTCACTTTGGAAAACCTCTTTGTGGATGGGTCGGGAATGGGGAGAAAATGAATAGTTATAAGCTCATTTCCATAGAAACGGTCTCATTACCATGCTGCCTGCCCGCGGGCCGAGGCAGGGCTTCCTGCCAGCAAGCGGCTCCACAATGAAGTGGCCCTGCCCGCCGCTGCCAGGGGGCCGGTCGGGCGATGGCGGCCCGGCTCGCAGCAGCGGTCAGCGCGTCTCTCCCGGGCCCTCGGACACTGGAGGTTCACCCGGAGCGTGAACACGGGGCGCTGCCCTTGCCCGCCATCCGCTCACGGTCACAGGCCGTCCATGGCCGCCCGTCTCGGATTGTCACTGGGCTCGCTGTGAGGTCTCCCGGGCGCCGAGACCGTGAACAAAAGACATGGGGACAGTGAGGCTGAAAATCACTTCCTGGGCCGCGCGCGCCCCGTGTGTCTGGCCGCGTGTCCATCAGCGTGACGGCCCGTCCCCTCACTCGGGGGCAGGTGGGTCCATTCGGGGCTGTCCTAGCGCCTTCGCGGCTCCAGCGTCCGGCTCTGGGGAAGCTGCCCCGGGTCCCCGGGCCGCTGTCTGTCCCATTGTCCCAGGCCCCGTGCTCACGCGTGGGCCAGGTCCCGTGGTCCTGGGTTCCTCACCACACTCGGCCGCTGGGCTGGAAATGGGGCTTAGTGGGGGGGGGGGGAGGCTCACGTGACCTGGGAGAGAAGACGGTTCCTTCCCCAAGGGCGGACGGGAGCGCCCAGGAGGAGGCAGCCGCGCTTTGCAGAAGTTTCTCCCCCAAAACGGGCTTTTTCTTTTCATTGCGGCACAATGGGCATCGGCTAATGCTGTGGCTTCGCTGCTGGGGAGCCGGCCGCTGCATACACCGCGTGTCCCGTAACCCTCGCCGCCATTTACACCCTCGCTGCCTCACCGTCCCCAACAAAACCTCTGTCACTGCAACACGACCCCGCCGCCCAGCCCGCGCCTGGGTCCTGGTCTCCGTCGCCACAGATTTGCTGGCGGTGACGACGGAGCCGCTTCCGGAAGCAAAGATGATCTGAACTCGGGAGCCTGGGAGCGGCCCGCCCGCCGCCCGGGGTCCAGGCTCCGCCTTTATTAACCGCGCGTTCAGCCTGGTTTTGGGAGAGGCCGGTGGGGACAGAGTTGTCCCTCCCCTGGGAAGTGAATAACTTGGGGTGAGCACGCCCAACAGGAGGACGCACCCCGGCCCCGGCCCTGGAAGGCGTGGCCCCGAGGGGGGCGCAGGGGCCTGGCTGGGCATCAGGCAGGGGTGAGCGCTGCCCCCTAACCTCCAGCATCCCCCGAGGAGCTGGGGATGAGCTGGCTGGTCCCACTTTACAGCCTCAGACGCCCAGGCAGCAGGAGGTCAAGGGTCAGGTTCTTGAACGCTTTGGGAATGGGGGCGAGTGCGGGAGCCCCAGCTTGGAGCTCCACGGGTGTTTGTGGGAAACACTAGCTCTGCCCTGACCCATCCGGCCAGTCACTCGGCACAAGCCTGTGCCCACACTGTGTGTCCACCCCGACGGCCGAAACGAGCCCCTTCGACGTCTCGCGCACAGTAGGTGCTCAGGAAGAAGTTGCGAAGAAAATCTGCCGGTTGTGTTAGTGGGTCCTGGGGCTGTTATAACCACGGCCGGGGCTTCAGCAACAGAGATTGAGGTCCAGGGGTCGCAGGGCTGGCTCCTCAGGCCGTGCGGGGGGACCGGCCCGGGCCCCCGGCTCCTGGTGGCTGCCGGCATCCTGGGCGCCCTCGACCTGTACACCCATCCCCTGCTCTGCTCCGTCTTCACGTGACATTCTCCCTGCGTGCGCGTCTGCGTCCAGATTTCCTTTTACAAGGCCCCGTCACGGGGGATGAGGGACCCTCGTTCTCACCAGCTCATTTGCGAGCCTCTATTTCCAAATGCAGTCACACCCTGGTGTCCTGGGGTCCGGACGTCAGCACGTGAAAGTGGGGGTCACAGTCCAGCTCAGGACAACGGAGAGCGGCCAGGTCCTCCCCAGGCCCCGTCTTCTCTCGGCCTCTGGGGACGGGTCTGCGGCCGGAGCGTGGGTGCTGGAGGTGCTCGGACACCTCTCTGCGCTCTGTCCCACTGGCCTCGCCGGCCCCTGTCCGCAGGCCTCAGAGGCCGCCGCCCGAGCTCGGTGCCACTCAGCCGCCGGCCAGCCGCTCGAGGACGGTGTGTGCCGAACACGGGGGTCGGCTCCGTTCCGTGGTTTCCTGAGGTTTGCGCAGCGATTCAGGGTAATTTCAGGTTGTCCTGGGCTGGCAGCCGGCGGTCGGCAATCCGAGAGGCGTGTTTCAGGGGAGGGAGTTCCCTTCCTCGTTTCTGATGTTTAGAAACATGATCGATGTCGGGCGGGGGCCGGGCTGACAGCCTCCGGGACGCTTTCCTGGCGTGCGGGCTGCGGGCTCAGGGCTGGGGCGGCGCAGCCCGGCCGCTGAGCGGGCGAGAGGCTCGGCCCTTCCAGGCTGCGTCCCCTCCCCACATCCGCCTCCCCGCGGGCCCTGGAGCGATCTGCCGGTCGGAAGGGACACGGTCCCCGCGTGGCCGGCCGCGAGTCGGGCGGGGCCGGGTTTGGAGCGTGAGGAATTGCCACCTAAGTGCCGGTGGCAGGCGGGCGGCCGGAACGGGGCCCCGGCCATAAGGTGACCCGCAGGAGAAATGAGGTCACGGGCCTGGCCGTGAGGACTCCGTGAGCAATTCTGAGGGGCTGTGTTGGGGGTGGGGGCGCTGGGAACGGGGCTGAGGGCCTGCACCAGGAGCTGTGGGGGTGCCATTTGGGGGATGGCAGGGCACCCCTGGACATCGGTCACCTCAGGAGGCGAATGGCTCTCCCCCCCACTACTTGGGGCCTGTTTCGCAGCAGTGCAGGGGCCTCTGCCCCCACAGCCTCCCTCCACCCCTGTTCAGTCCTCAATCGTCGATTGGCTGTGTGGGGGACCCCGGGGGAAGCATGTGCCTCTGCGCAGGTGGCCTGTCTGTGAGGAAGCTCAGCTGTGGTGGAGCCTGTTGGGGTTCATGGTGGAACCTCCAGGGCCCCTCCTCTGCTCGGCTCTTCTGGGGGGGGGGCTTGTCTCACATTCAGGCAGCCTCTTGGTGTGATACCCACCTGGGCTCAGGGATGGGCTCACCTGGGCTCAGGGATGGGGTCACCTGGTCAGGGATGGGGCCCCCCTGGGGCTCAGGGATGGGGTCACCTGGGCTCAGGGATGGGGCCCCCCTGGGGCTCAGGGATGGGCTCACCTGGGCTCAGGGATGGGCTCACCTGGGCTCAGGGATGGGCTCACCTGGTCGGGGATGGGGATCTGGCCTCCTTTCCTGTGGCCACATCACACGTGTGGTTGACGCTGGCAAAATGCGGGCTGAGAAGTGCCTGGGAGAGGGGCTTCCGGGGGGCGGGGGCTGCAGCCCGGCCTTTCTGTGTCTGACCCTGACCTTGCCTTCCGTCCGTCCGTCGGCCTGAAATTCATTAACTGCCAGGAAATGGTGGATTTCCACGCCGCAGCCCCAGCCCTGCCCGCGGAGAAAAGCTAATTGAGGAGGGCGAGTCTCGAGGTCCCTGGAGGGCTCCTAGGAGCCGCCGGCTCCCGGGCAGACCCACACGGAGGTGACTTTGCAGGGCCGCGGGGTCACGCCAGGGGCCGAGGCCGGCTGAGGGCTGGGGGGCCCTGGAGCTCCCTGTGAGAGTCCCAGGAGGAGAGGGGGGCCCGGGCCTCGGGGAGCAGCGCAGGCCTGGCCTGAGGACGGGCTCGGACCCGCGGAGGAGCGTCCAGCCTGAGCAGGTGGGGCTGGTTCAGAAGCGCTGCCAGGTGCCCGCCGCCCACCAGCCGCTGGGCTCGGCCAGATGGGGCCTCCGCGGGGAGACGGCCTTGGGGCCTGTTCCCCGGCGGCCCGGGGCCTTCGCCGTGAAGAGACCGCGCCTGGGGGTGAGCGCCCCTGCATTTCGCCAGGAACCGGAGGCCCTGCTCATGGCCGGGCCCTGACCGGAGCCCCTGCCGGCCCTCGGGCGGGGACAGACCTGGAGGTGCCCCGGGCCTCAGTGACCGGGTGCGTCTGTGAAGTGGGACCATCGGCCGACAGGTGTGGGTGCTGAGTGTGTGCGTGGTGTTCGCTCACGTCATCCTCACGCGCCCTAAGAAGCAGGCGCCGCGGGGCGCAGACCGCAGGCACTTGCCCAAGAACACACAGCAGGACGTGGTGGAACGCGGTTCGACACTGGCCTCCACGCCTCTCCCGGGCCCCACCTCGGAGGGGCTCCCAGGGCTGCACCAGGCGAGACCGCCCCCCCATGAGACCGCCCCCCACGAGACCGCCCCCCACACGAGACTGCATCCACGCGAGACCACCCCACGAGACCGCCTCCAGCCGGACCCTGGGAGGTGCTGGGCTGAGGCTGTAACGGGAGAGGCAGAGGAGGGAGGCTCAGAAGAGCCCAGGCCCCGTCCTGCAGGGGAGCCTCCAGCCCCCTTGGTGCGCGTGGACTGAAGACGCCTGTCCGCAGCCGGCCGGCCATCAGCAGCGCTGAGCCTGACGGAGGGAGGCCTGGACCGCGCCTCTACGCCCCCGTCTGCCACGGGAACCCACGCGTGAGTGCGCGGTTATTTGGTGATTTCCGACTCGCAGCAGCCGAGGGGAGAGGAACAGGTGGGCAGGTCGTGGGGGCGTGTGACTTAGTCGCTAATGAGGAGAACTAGGGAGCGTGCTGAGGCATAAACACGAGGAGTCCTCCCCCGCCCTCCTCCTCGGAAACTCGGGTGTGGACCAGGCTAATGGGGGAAATTGGCTTAAAATGTAAAGATGATTAATTGGATTCATGTGCACAAAATGGTGGGCGTGGTGTCGGGGAACGAGGGGGGAGGGGCCCCTGCTGGCCCTGCTCGGATCTGCAGACGGACCCGCCACGGACCCGCCAGGCCCGGAAGAGGGGCCCTGCCACGCCTCGCAGGAAGGCCGTGGCTCCGAGAAGCTCCGTGGGCCGGCCTGGCGTCCAGCAGCGCAGAGCCCGGTGTGGCCCGCCTCCCCGCCCAGCGGCGGCCTCTTGGGATCTCGGACCTGGAACGGGACCAGGTGGGGGAAGGTGAGGCCGCTGCCCCTGGATCTGCAGGCCCAGAGGCCATCTGTCCTGGTCGGAAGGGAACCCCGGCACGTCGCTGTGTCCGGCGGACGGGGCTCCGGCCCCACCTGCTCCGGCCCTTCCTTTGGGCACGTTCCTCTCCGGGCCCCAGGGTCCCTGGTGCTGAGCGGGGACGTCGCGTCAGGACAGAATTTTCTGCTGATTTTTACCAGCAAAACCCCTGTGACCCCAGGACCCGGGAAGAAGTCAGCTCCGCGAAAGTCCGCGTTCTAAGATCCGCCTTCAGCCTCACTCGGCCGCACACACTCGATGGGAAAGTACAGCTGACCCTTAAACCCGGCGGGGTCAGGGGTGCCGAGCCTGTGAAACCGAAAGTCCGTGTAGAACTTTTGTCTCCCCCAAAACTGAACCCCGACAGCCTCCTGGGGACCGGAAGCCTTGCCCGCGACAAGGACAGCGGCCCGCACGCCCTGGGCATGAGCCTGTGTTACGTTCTGACAATAAAGCCAGCGGAGGAGAGACCGCGTTATTCCGGAAGCCGCGAGAGAGAACGCATTTGCAGTAACGACGCCGCAGGTTCACGGAGTCTGTTCACAGGTGAGCGGCCGGTGGGCACCTTGTCAGCATCGTCTCGGACGCACAGCCCTGTGGGTGTTGCAGCGTCACCCACACCGGGCGCCACGGATGGGAAGCTCGCGGGAGAAGACGCTCGGATCTACTCGCGGGCTTGGCGGCTCCTGCACTGACAGCGAGGAAGCCGCGGGCCGGCCGCGCGTGCCCCGCGTAAGTGGCGTGGCCCAGTGGTGTGGTGAGGAAATTGCCCAGTCCAAGGGTCGGCAAACCACGGCTCTCAAGCCACATGCGGCTCTTTGGCCCCTTGAGTGTGGCTCTTCCACAAAATACCATGTGCGGGCGCGCCCGTGCAGTGCGATTGAAACTTCGTGGCCCGTGCGCAGAAGTCGGTTTTCGGCCTGGGCGAGTCTATTTTGAAGAAGGGACGTTAGAAGAAGTGGGGGGTGTCGGTCGGTCGGGCGACGGGAGGAGCGGCGCAGGCGGGCCGTGGGCCGCGGGATATGCAGCGCGGGGGAGGCGCACGCGATTCATGCACGAGTTGAGTGTGGATGGGAGAGTTGGAAGGGGTCGACCTCAGCGAACGTACCTCAATCAGATTAAGGACGTTTTTAGCAAAGGCCAGCTTAGGAGTACCCTAATTAAGTTAATTACAATGTGCCTACCTAGATAGTTTAAGTTTAAAAAATTTGGCTCTCAAAAGAAATTTCAATCGTACTGTTGATATTTGGCTCTGTTGACGAATGAGTTTGCCGAACACTGGCCCTGTCGATTTATTAAAAAATCTCTGCCTGTGAGTGGACCCTTGCAGCTCAAACCATGCTGTTCAGGGGCCAACTGTACTGTTGTGAAGTGGATCAGGAGCCGTGTTCTGGGAGTCAGGGTGGGAGACATTGGCGCGGGGTCCGGGCATGGGCTCAGCGCCGCAGCACAGCCGGGCAGCTCTTTCCGCCCCGGCACTGCCCCTTCCCAGGTCACAACCTGCCGCAGATCCTGGCGTCTTCGTGCCTCAGTTTCCTGATCCATAAAATGGGGCAATAGTGGGCCTCGCTCTGGGGTTGTGTCTTGGGAATAAAGACAGGTATTGGCGTGAACCTCCTGGGAGCCCTGGATGTTGGCCGCCACATCGCCGAAGACAGTGTCTCAAACAGCCGAGGAGGAAGCCAGCGAGCCCGGCGCCCACCGCCCACCCTCCGGCCAGGCTCAGGATTGGGGCAGGAAGGGGAGGCCGGGCGGCCGCTCCAGCCCCTGGCGCCTTCGGAGCCCAGCCGCGGGCCTCCCCTCTGGCTGCCGGGCCGGGCCGGCGCTCGGGTCAGCGAGCTAACGCCTTTGTCAGGGTGATTAATAGCGCTGGGGATTGTCGTTAATTCACTGCCTAATGACTGCGGCCGGCCCGCTCCGAGTAATCGGGTGATGTATGTGAGGAGCGCCCACCTCATGGCAGAGGTGAAAATCATTTCGACAAGTCAAATATTGTCACAGGGAACAAATGGCTCTCCCTGTTAATAAAAATTAATGAATTTTTTTCCTCCCTTTCTCTCTTTTCTCGCCACTGGCCTGCTAAATGGAGCTGCGGCAGCTGAGCAGGGAGGGAGCCGGCCGGTCAAGCTCTTTATTTGATGCTTAAAACTATAAACGTCTTTATTAGGGCAGTGGCGGCCCGGGGGCCAGGGCGCGTTGGCTGCTGTGGCCGCAGCTGGGGGCTGCGCTGAGGTGGGGTGGACAGCCCTGTGTCTGCAGGGTGAGGCTGTCTCTGGGCGTCTGGCCCAGAGGATTGGGGGGGGCACCCAGTTTTCTCTCATCTCTCCTGTCTGCAGGCCTATCGTCTGGGCAACACGCAGGGGGACAGCAGGGGCATGGGAGCAGGTGCCTGGGCGGCAGCGGGAGGGTCTTCCCGGCGCCCAAGGCACGCCTGTCCCGGGCACCTGGGCGACCGGAGCCCCCATCCCGGCTGCAGAGGGCTCAGCTGTGCCACCCCAGCCCCGCTTTGGTTGGGGGCCAGGGCCACGGCCGGGCAGGGGGCCAGCCGGCGTCCAGGGAGAGGGAAGGGGGCAGCGGACTTGCTCCACCACCAGCTGCCCCGTCCCCAGGCCCCGAGGCAATGGCCACGCCGCCTCCTCTGCCGCCCCCGGTGCCAACGTCCAGGTGTCGTTCCGCGAAGCCAGCGCCTCAGAGCGCAAAGCCTGCTCTGTGTGCCCAGCGGCCGCGCAGCCGGAGGTCCAAGGCTCCACCTCCCACCCCTGGCCATGGGTCCCGGGGCCTTTCTCCCCTCGCCACTCACCCGGCGCCCAGCCCCAGGCCCCGGGAGCCCAGCTTTCTCGTCGGGTGAGGGCACATGGTCTGCTTTCTTCCTCCTGACGCTTTTATTTTGGGGCCATATTTGTTAACTGTGTGACTTGCTCGGCCTGGAACGGCAGCGGCCGGCCCCAGGTGTGGGGGCTGAAGAGATAAACGCTGTGTAAGTAGTCGGTGGTCATGGGCGTTAACCCGTTCCTCCTCCAAGTGCCGCCCAGAGGGCATGGGGAGCCGGCGGAGCCAGCCCAGCCTTCTTGTCCCCGACACTGTGCCCCCAGGTGGGGCAGCTCCTGGGGCCGCCCTGGCCAGCCTCCCTGGGGCCTCAGCCTCGTCCCCCAAACTCTCTGCGTCCCGGGCGGCCCATAGCAACAGGCATGGCTGTCGGGGCAGGTGACTGTCGCACCTCGGCCCCTCCCTCCGCACCCCACTTAAGCCTCTGGGTTTGCAGAAACAGGGTGTTTGTGGGTGTCGGGGTCCCTTCCCCACACCCACCCGGCCACATGCTGAGTGGCCGTGCCCCTGGCCTGTGTGAGCCGCATCCCTCTGGTTCCCCCTCCCTTCCTCCTCTGAGGCCCGGCACCAGCAAAGCCGCCCGCTGCCCCGCGTAGACGGAGCCTCAGAAAACCCAGCCGCTCAGGGCCGTGCCCAGCCCTGGGGCCCGACGCCCGTCCCTGGGGCTCCTGCAGGGCCTCCGTCCCGTCTGCTAGGCGCTCGCCTCCAGCGGGACAGGGTCCTCCTTGTTCCCAGGGTGCACTGGGCACGTGGGTGCCAGGGGTGCTTAATGGGGATGGGGCGTGAGCGCTGCCGGCCAGCGGTGTGGGGGCGCCTGGCGGTCCTGCAATGACAGTGCCAGGAACAGGGTCCCACATGCAGCGGCCTGTGGCCTTGAACCTCCCAACTGTCCCAGGTGGGATACACCCCGTTTTTACAGGGCGGGGGGTGGGGGGGCCGGGCTCCAGAGAGTGTCTGTGTGGGAACCAGAAGGAGAGCCCGCTGGGCCTGTAGGGCCTGAGAGTCGGTGGGTGAGATGGTGAGGACCCGCCGAGGACGCGGCCTAGTTTCACTCGGTGCAGCAGCCCGGGAGACCCCGTCGGTGGGTTTCGGGGATGCTCACAGCACACTGTGGGCTCAGCCAGACGCCTGCGCCCCCACGTTCAGAACAGCCGTCTCCACAGCGAGAAGGTGGGCACAGCCCAGTGTCGGGGGGCGGGGGGCACTGTGTGGCATCAGGGGGTGGAGCACCGCTCAGCCCTGAGAAGGAAGGGCGCTGACACCTGCTCCGACGTGGTTGGCACTGGGGACGTGCGAGTGGAATGAAGCGGACGTGGCAGGTTGGGCGCCGGGATGCCGCTCGGATGAGGCCCCGGAGGAGTCAGACCCACGCACACAGCGGATGCTGGTGCCCGGGCGGGGGCGGGGCGGGGGGCGTGGTCAGTGGGGACAGAGGTCCAGCTCGGGAAGATGGAAAGTTCTAGAGACGACGGTGGTGACGGCTGCGTGACAGTGTGACTGCGTTTAAGGCCACGGAGCTGCACAGACAATGGTGAAGACGCTGCATTCTGTGTTGTTTTTTTTAACCACCATTTTCTTTATAATTTTTATCTTATTTTTATTTCAGAGAGGAAGGCAGAGGGAGAGAGAGACAGAAACATCAATGATGAGAGAGAATCATGGATCGGCTGCCTCCTACACGCCCCCCACTGGGGATGGAGCCCGCAACCCGGGCCTGTGCCCTGACCTCCTGGTTCCTAGGTCGATGCTCAACCACTGAGCCATGCCAGCTGGGCACCTCCAATTTTTAAAAAAATTGTGAGCTGCCGGATGTGAGGTGATGGACTGGTGCCTGGAGCAGCCTCCTCTAACATTGGGGGTGGGGTCGGGTGGATTGGGGTGGGGGCGGCCCCTCTGGTGCATCCGCAGAGGAGGAGGTGGAGGGGCCCGAGGACACCCCGCTCGGCCACAGCGCACACAGCGTGCAACACGGACGGGGAAAGGGTGTGTGTGTGGGGGGGGGGGTCGGCCGTGATTTAGAAGAAAAACAGTGAGATTTGAGCAATCGGCGGCCACCGCGCTGCCCCCGGGGCTGGGGAAGTGGTGTATTAACCGAGGAGTGAGGAGGGGGAAAGGCCAATCCCATCTCCGAAACAAAGAGGCTTTTCACCAGGAACAAGCCTTGATCAAAACTGCAGCGGCATCGCCCGCCTGGGGCGATGGAAGCATGAGGAAATGGGACGGGCCTGAAATAGGAACGCGTCCCCCGAGCACCGCGATAAATAACCGTCTTAGAATAATGCGCCGCTTTAAGGGGGGCCAGGTGGTCTGGGCTGCCGGCCACAGCCCCCGGCCCTGTGTCAGCCCCGCTGGACGGGGCCGGGCCGGGGAGGGCGAGTGGGGGCAGCGAGCTCTGGGGCGGTCTCTGCGGGCAGCCCCGTGGCAGCTGGGCCCAGCTGCAGGCGGGAGCCGGGGAGGGCAGGGATGTGGTGAAACCTGCCCCAGGCCCCAGCCAGTCTGTCGGGAGGTGGATCTGACCTTGAGTGGCTGAGCTTGGCCGTGGCTGAGCAGCGGGCGACTCATTCCCAGGGTTCCGGTGTCCCAGGCTCTGAGGGGCTGCTGCTCAGGCTTCACTCCCAGCAGAGGGCTCATCCGGAACCTTCATCCATTTGTGCATCAGTTTCTGCATCTGTGAAATGGGTAGACTGGTGACCTGCTTCGAGATGCTGTGAGCAGACTAAGAACTGAGGGGGCAGGTGGGGAGCTTCCGGAGGGGGCTGTGAGCGGTGAGGACCCCCCGGCTGCACCCCTGGGGGCCAGGGCCCTCCAGCCCGGCTCTCTGGATCTGTCCCAGGCGGCTGTAACCAAGTACCATACACTGGGGGCATCAAACATTTATTCCCCGCGGCCTCCGTCACCCGTGGCCGTGTCCCCCTCTGTGCCTGTCTCCTCTTCCTGTGAGGACAGTCGTGTTGAATTAGTCCACCCCAGCGACCCACCGAACCTCGACGGCCACCCTGCCTCCAACTCGGGTCGCATCACGGGACCCAGGGTTCAGGAAAAACATGTGTGGGGGCCACAGCTCAGCCCACACGGCCATCCTGGGGGCCAGGGGAGCACCCGCCCCAGGGCGCGAAGGACCCGCACTGCCCGCTCTGGGCCCGGACTGGCCGCGGGTGGTTCTGGCCTCACTTCCTCATGCCCGAGCCTTTCCTGCCGGCTCCGTGCCGGGACAGGCCACTGCCCGTGCAGGAGACGTGCGTCTTGTCAGGGTTGGGGAAGGAGGGGCTCCCTCTGTGTGGGGGAGGCCCGCACACCTGGGCCCTGGCAGGAGAGGCTGGGCCAGGCCGCTAGCGAGACAGGGGCCAGCCCTGTGCCCCCCCAGCCCCCCCCCCCGCCCCCCGGCCCCGGGGACATTCAGCGCCGTGGGCCGGGCAGCTGGGCTCTGTGCCTCCGGTCCCTGCGGGCCAGGTCCCGGGTGTGGACTGGATTCTAAACGGCGATTGATTATTATTAGCATTTAGCACATCTGCAGGAATGTCTGTTCTCAGAGCTATTCATCTGCCGTGTTCATAACCGCGCTCGGCGAGGGCTCTGAAGCTCGAGGCTGCGTGCGGGCGAATGGCAATGAGCGCGGCCTGGGGTGGCGCAGCCCTGGCAGCTCCGGTGGGCGGGTCCCCAGCGCCGTGGGCGCCTCTTGGGGCTGGTCCTGGAGCGGGGACCCTCTGTGCTTGTCTCTCAGGCAGGTCCGCGCTGGGAGAGGCTCCACGTTTGCCGTGGGCGATTGAAAACGAACAATGGCAACACGGAGCGCCGATTCCCGGCTCCCTTTCTAGCAAGTGGTTTGGGAGGTGGGTCTGCAGGACGCTGGTGCAGCCCCAACGAGCCCCCCATCGGGGACGGGCTCCCCCTTGCCTGGCTGCCCTCGGCAGGAACGCAGCAGCATGGAAATCCCGTTAGAAATCCTCTGACGTCACTGCTTATCCAGTGGCCTCCGTGCGCCCAGCCTGACTGCGTGCTGCTCTCTGCCCCGTCCCCCTCCCTGAGCCGCAGGCAAGATGGTCCCTAATAGTCACAGCTCGGGGGGACATACGGGCTCGGGGGCCGTGGGGGGGTCTCTGCGGGGCCCAGTACCCAGTACTCCTCGCCGTATGGTTCCAGAGATAAAAGAATAGTCAGAAGGTGGGGAAGCGAAGTGCCACCCACTCAGAGGGCTGGGCCTGAGCTGAACCCCATAATCGCCGCCGCGCCCACTGCACCCCTGGAGTGCGGGCCAGGCAGGCCACTCCATGGCTGAAGGGAGGCAGCTCTAAAGGAGCAGCTGAGAACAGGCTCCTTCCCGAGATGGGGACTGGGCCAAGCAAGCCCAGCGTCCCCCCAGATCAACCAGAGTCCGGGGGGTAAGGGGGAAAGGGGCTTACCCTCAGGGAAGGGAAGTCAAGAATGGGAAGTGAGAGTTTCTGCCTTTAACTTTTTCCATCCTTCCGCCCACACACCCACCCACCATCTCCATCCGTCCATCCATCCATCCGTCCATCCGTCCATCCATCCATCCATCCATCCATCCAAATGTTCGTCATTCATCCACCCACTCTCCATCCATCCATCCATCCCCCAGCCACCATCCACCTACCCACCCACCCTCCACCCACTATCCATCCATCCATCCCCCATCCATCCATCCATCCATCCATCCACCTACCTACCATCCACCCTCTACCCACCATCCATCCATCCACCTACCCACCCACCCTCCACCCACCATCCATCCCCCATCCATCCATCCATCCATCCACCTACCATCCACCCTCTACCCACCATCCATCCACCCACCATCCATCCATCCATCCATCCACCCACCATCCATTCATCCATAACTTGAGCCCTCAGTGGACAAGCTGACTCGGTGCTGATGGTTGGAGCCCCAGCACAGAGAAGTGGCATTCTGGCCAGGCCCACCCATTGTTACACAGTCGCCTTCGTAGTCACAGGTTCTGGAATTGAACGGCCATGGACACCCTGGGACTTCGCTTCCCACAGTCGCAGTGATTGTCTGTTCTCCACCTCACCTCACCTCTGCCACCACGTCCCTTTCATACACTGACCTGACCTGAGTGGTACCTTCAAATACTGCTTTCCACGGGCCTGGTGGCCTTTAGCTCGACCCTCGGCATTAAAACCTGGAGTTGGCCAGTTGATATGATGGGGACGTCAGGCCCGGGGCCCACAGAGCCCGGGTGGGGTGGGGGCACTCCCAGAGCCCGTGGGCCGCTGCGTCTGGTGGCCTCAGGAGGAGGTTTCAGCTGCAAACAGATGGGAGAGGCCTGGCCACGTGGCTCCACTGGACATAGAACCTTCTGTTTCCCGGATGTCATGAGGGTCCTCTCCCTGGGAGCCATGCTAGGGAAGGGGGGTGCTGGGGTCCCCCTCAGCCACAGAAACCCTGTAATACAGCAGGCGGCTCAGGGGGTCTTGAGTGACACCTCTGGGGGCCAGTCTGCAGAGGGCTGGGGCCGGAACGCCGCCCCACGGAAGTCCCTGGAACCTCCGGGGGAACCTCTGCTGGCCGCGGGGCCAGGTGCCCGGCTGTGGGGTGGACCGGAACTGTGAGCTCGGCCGGGAGCTTCCTCACCCGAGAATTGTCCTTTAAACACACCGAGGCCAGTTTCCCTTGGCGACCGGATGGGGTTGCTGGGCGTGGTCGACTCTGGTCCTTGCGGCGGGTCTGGGTGGATGGAGGGGGTGGGGGTGGATGGAGGGGGTCAGGGTGGATGGAGAGGGTCGGGGTGGATGGAGGGGGTAGGGGTGGATGGAGGGGGTTGGGGGGATGGAGGGGGTGGGGGTGGATGGAGGGGGTAGGGGTGGATGGAGGGGGTTGGGGGTGGATGGAGGGGGTCAGGGTGGATGGAGGGGGTCGGGTGGATGGAGCGGCCTGGACCTCCAGGGTGACCTGTGGCTGTTTTAGGAGGTTGGTTCCCTTCACGTTCGCCCCTGTTCTCCCAGGTGCACACTTGCGATGCGGCATTTCTGACGCGGGCTGTGCACCCCCTCTCCCCCCCGACCAGAGCTGCAGCCGCAGCTGCCACAGGCGGAGGGTGCGGGTGGGCATAGCCTGCTTGCCTGCAGCTGCCGGCAGAATGGGTCTCCTCATGCCAGGGCACACGGATGCCATGGGTCTGGGGACCCCACGCTGAGCACCCCTGAGCTGGAGGGGCAAACCGTCCCCCAAACACCCGACACAGCTGGTCCCTGGCTCCTGACACCGACCAGTGCAGCCCGCTGGGCGCGCCCTCCAGCGCCTGCCCCGGGCACAGCGACATCGGTGGCCCAGGGCTTAGGGCCGCCTCTGGGGGCGGAGCTCCTGCTCCTCAGCCTGACCCACAGCTGGACGCCATGCTCTGCGGTCTGTCTCCACAGGCAGCTCAGACCAGCACTGTCCCCTCTGCGCACCTGGTTCCTCAGCCCCTGCCGCTCCGTGGGGAAGTTCAGCCAGGGCCACTCGGTGTCCGTCTGACCCCTTCGACGGGAGAGGTGTCCGCTCGGCCCCAGCCCCGCGCGCCCTGTGCCCCGCTCGCCCTGTGCCCCGTGCGTCCTGTGCCCCGCGCGTCCTGTGCCCCGCGCGTCCTGTGCCCCGCGCGTCCTGTGCCCCGCGCGTCCTGTGTCCCGCGCGTCCTGTGCCCCGCGCGTCCTGTGTCCCGCGCGTCCTGTGCCCCGCGCGTCCTGTGCCCCGCGCGTCCTGTGTCCCGCGCGTCCTGTGTCCCGTGCGTCCTGTGCCCCGTACGTCCTGTGCCCCGCGCGTCCTGTGCCCCGCGCGTCCTGTGCCCCGTGCGTCCTGTGCCCCGTGCGTCCTGTGTCCCGCGTGTCCTGTGCCCCGCGCGTCCTGTGCCCCGCGCGTCCTGTGCCCCGCGCGTCCTGTGCCCCGTGCGTCCTGTGCCCCGCGCGTCCTGTGCCCCGCGCGTCCTGTGTCCCGCGTGTCCTGTGCCCCGCGCGTCCTGTGCCCCGCGCGTCCTGTGCCCCGCGCGTCCTGTGCCCCGTGCGTCCTGTGCCCCGCGCGTCCTGTGTCCCGTGTGTCCTGTGCCCCGTACGTCCTGTGCCCCGCGCGTCCTGTGTCCCGTGTGTCCTGTGCCCCGTACGTCCTGTGCCCCGCGCTGTGGGACCCGAGGGAGCAGCTTTGCAGAGCGGGCCGGTCTCCACAAGGAACCAGCACCCCTTTGAGAGGGGCTGCATTCATTCTCAGAGGCCACTGGGCCCAGAGGCCACCGGGTGAGAATGCCCAGGGAGCGCTCCTGGCCGCTGCTCCGCCTCAGGATGGGGGTTGCTTTAGATCAGCGGTTCTCAACCCGTGGGTCGCGACCCCACAGGGTCTAAGACCATCGGAAAACATATATAATTACTTATTGTTTCTGTGATGAATCACTATGCTTTAATTATGTTCAATGTGTAACAATGAAATTGGGGGTCACCACAACATGAGGAGCTGTATTAAAGGGTCGCGGCATTAGGAAGGTTGAGAACCGCTGCTTTAGAAGTTTCCAGAAGGGCCTGGCTGAGCTGGCGTGGCCCTGACGAGCCAGGCTGTGAGGAGCCAGCTGAGCCCCGGCCTGTGCATCACCCGCACCCATGGTGTTGCCGTCACCGCCCAGGGAGGCCGTGCTGGTCCCAGTTCACAGGAGGAGATGTCAGCTCGGCCTGGCCGCGTCGGTGTCACTGACGACGCGAGGGAGGAGCGTGGGAGGCGGCGTCGGCAGCTCTGGTCTGAGGAAGCGGCTGGACTTTCGGAGCCGGTCCCGTGGGGGCAGGGACAGTTTCTCCTCGGGGCTCCATGAGCCCATGGGCCGGTGCAGCGTGCAGGGTGGGCCCCGGCGGCCGCCGGGAGCAGCGGCCACAGGGCGGGTGTGGCCGGCACCGTGCTCAGCGGGCGGGGCTGCGCATCCCTCCACCGGGAGAGGGCGACGGCGCGGTGGGCGGTGGCTGACCTCGCAGGGCCTGGGTGGAGTTCGCTGCGAACCGGCCTCGCCGCGCCAGCTCCTCCGGCAAACCGGGGCCGGGGCCCCCGCGGGCCCACAGGCTGTTTCTAGAAGGTCACTCATGGGGGATCACCATGGCCTCTGACCTGTTCTCCCCACTTGAGGGAATAGTAGTGTCCCCCCCAAGGATCAGCAGAGGTCGACTTGCTTTTGACCTTTGACCCTGAGATGATCGTCAGAGGGGCTGTAGAGAGAGGGGGGAGAAGGTGCAGATTTGGGGGGGCTCACTCCCTGGCTGGGCACAGGGCACCTTGGTGGCCTCTGCCATCCCAGCCCTGCCTGGCACCACCGCCCTTGAGGGTGTTGAAGTGACGGTCCTGAGGTGGTTGCCGAGGTGATTTCCTGCCCGCAGGATCGGGATGGGGGGTGGGCTGGGGGCGGGGGAGACCGGGCCAAGGGGCGGGGCCTCTGGGACGGCGAGAGTAAGTAGTGTTCTCCTTCTGCTCAGAGCTGAGCAGCACAGACCTGGCTCTTCAAGCAGGTGCTCTTTCATCCGAACTGTCACCGAGGTCATTGCAGGCTCGCACGCCGCCGCAGGCCCGCGAGAGGGCGAGACCCTGTGCCCGTGGCCCGGTTTCCGATGCTAAGAGTTCACGGAGCTCCCGGCCCCTCCCGGTGCTGACAAGGGTCCAATGGACAAGGACGCTATGGAGGATGTTGATACAATATCCTCCGTCTGACCTGGGGCTGTGACCTGCGCCAGGCGCGTTCAGCTGTGCCCTGTGGGTCCGTATCCACCACAGGCGGGCTTTCCCCTCCCTTCTTCCCGGGGTCCCAGGCAGAGTTCAGCCACACCTCCCCCCAAGGGAGGCAGGGGGCTGGCTGGACCCATCGCCTCCCCTCACGCTCCTCACAGACGCACAGGCACCCACACACTCACACACGCTGCAGCCATACACCCCCCAACCCCGGCTTTTATGTCCTGGCAGGTCTCCCTAAAGAACGCTGAGGGACGGTGGGCCCCGCACAGTAGCCAACACATCGCCCAGCTGTTCCCACGTCATAAAACGCTCGTGTTCCTGGCCCTGTGTCCCGGCCTCGGAGAGGGAGCCACTGGACACGGGCCAGCGTCAGGAGCCAGGGTGGCCGGTCCAGGGGATGCACGTCCAGCCCAGGGCAGAGGGCAGAGGGCAGAGGGGTCCGCCCAGGCGGCCGCCGCTGTGTCCCTGGCCGGAGCGCAGGGCCGGGGAAGGATGGCCTCTGGATCCGGCCTCGGGCCGAGGACGGCTCTTGACACCTCATTTTCTCCAGATGCTTCTGCGCAGTAACCAGGCCACCTGCCTCCACGCTGAGGGGTGAGGGAGGGCGCTGGGAGCGGAACAGAGGAGACGGGCTCTCCTGGTGCCTCGGGCAGCACTTAACCCCGTGCCCGCGGGGGGCGGGGGGGGGGGCGGAGGCCCCGCAGCCGCCTTCAATCAGCAGGAAACACGCCCGGCCCCGCGCTCCTGTCTGTGTGGCCGGCAGGTTCAACAGGCTTCTAAGCTCGGTTACCCGCCAGCAGGCGAGGTGTTTGGGGAAGTAGAATTCACACAGAAACTGTAAAGGGCCAGGCCGGCTGGCTCAGTGGGTGAGCGTCGGCCTAGGAACCAGGAGGTCGGGGTTCGAGTCCGGTCAGGGCACAGGCCCGGGCTGCGGGCTCGATCCCCAGTGTGGGGCGTGCAGGAGGCAGCGGATCCATGAGTCTCTCTCTCATCATTGATGTTTCTCTCTCCCTCTCCCTCTCCCTTCCTCTCTGACATCAATAAACAAATATTTTTTAAAAAAGAAAATAACACCCCCGCCAAAAAAAGAGCCCCGAGATACCCCTGCGTGCGGGGGACACAGTGCAGGGGCCCGCGTGCCGCCTGGCTGGCCCCTCGTTGTCTGGAGGAAACGCCCCCCCCCCAGGAGTGGGGACTTGCGTGGGGCCCGGGGTGAGCTCTGTGGTTCCCAGGAACGAAGTGGCACCTTAATTGCCCCCTTGCAACCTGCCTCCACGGGGGGCAGGGTAGGGGGAGGGGGTGCCTTTCAAACCTAAGCCACTGGGGTGCTCAGGGTTGGGGGGCTCACTGCTGTTCGCTGGAGGGGACCCTGCCAGCCAATGGCGGACAGAACCGTCGCCTCCGCGAAGGAGATAAGTGACTAGGTGACCCCTCGCGACGCTTTCTCCTTGAGACTCGTTTCTCCGCAAAGAAAACCTCTTGTTTGTCCTGCACCAGATCTGCCTGCTCCTGGCGCGAGAGGCCGGAGTCACTTTTCTTGTACTTAGAAGTCCCGTCGCCATGGAGACCTCGGCCTCGCCGGCCACGGCAGGCAGGGAGCAGGGAGGGCCGAGGGCCGAGGTGACCACAGCGGCCGGGTCACCTTCACAGGTTTGCAGAGGGCGGAGCATGTGGACAGAGGTCAGCAGCTCGGGCCGGGCAGGTGTCCTCGCTGCACCTCCGCTCCTCCCCCCGCCCCCCACCCCCTCTGACTTCTAAGACCTCCAGCTGTGAAGTTCACATCACACCGAGACTGGCCATTTTGAGTGAACGGTTCAGTGACGTTTAGCGCATTCGCAAATGACGTCCTAGTGCCGTTCATGGGGATGCGGGTGGTGCCACCAGCACCTCTGTCCAGTCCAGACATTCCTTCCCCGGAGGACACGCCACGCCATGCACTCGCCGTCGCGGGGGCTGCGGGGTCTGGGAATCCCATAGAAGGGAGCCCCGCGCGGCGTGTGTGGCCTTTCGGGTCGCCTTCTCGCTCAGCCAGGCAGTGGCGGGCCTCCTCCCAGCTGAGCCTTCACCTGTGGACGGGCCGCTCCTCAGCGCTCGCCGCTGATGGGCCCAGGTGTGCCCGCCTCGGGGGGTGTGGGTCACGAGCGCGCTGTGAACGCTCACCTGTCTTTTCAGCTCTTGGGGGTGATGCCTGCGTGAGCCTCTCCCGGCTGTGCCGCGCCCCCCACCCCCGCCGCCTGCTCGCTCCCCAGCCCGTGTGTTACCGCCCCCTCGGGCCTGGGCTATGCCAGGGGCACTGTCCTGGCACCCAGCGTCTCAGGAGGAGCCCGGAAGAGAGGACCTTCCCGCCCTCGGCTCGGCCCTGGGCCTCAGCCCACGGGTCCCATGCGGTGCCGTCAGCTGCCGCCCTCACCTGCCAGGAGCCGGTCAGGAACCGGGGCCGCTGCCCACCAGCTGCCCAGAGAGGCCCAGGTGTGGGGTACAGGCCCCAGGAGCCCAAATCCTGAGTCCTCCCGGGAACTCGGGCAGCCTCCATTCAGGCTGCAGACACACTGGGTGGCTCTGGGATGTGGGTGCACCACTAGCCGCAGGCTGGTCCCTGTGTGACGACGCCCCCCAAGCTTGTGGCCTGTGGGTTCTCCTGTCCCCGCTCTCCCACACGTCCCCACGGGAGGCGTGGGGAACGCTGGTTCCGGAGGGAGCCTGGGGGGCGGGAGCGGACATCCTAGCCCCGTTCATGGGGATGTGGGCTGCTGGGTCGGGAGGGGCAGAGGCGACGTGTCCTGGGCAGGGGGTGCCTGGGTGCCCGGGGTTCCTATCCGTCCCAGTCCCGGGGGGTCCCGAGCCTCGCGCCCGGGGGAGGGGGTGCCACCCGGCCTGACGCTGTGCTCTTTCCCTCAGGTGACGGTGACATTGTAAATAGTATGTACGAGCCGGACCCGGACCTGCTGGCGGGAGAGAGTGCGGAGGATGAGACGGAGGACAGCATCATGTCCCCCATCCCCATGGGGCCGGCGTCCCCCTTCCCCACCAGCGAGGACTTCACCCCCAAGGAGGGCTCGCCCTACGAGGCCCCCGTCTACATCCCCGACGACATCCCCATCCCCCCCGACTTCGAGCTGCGAGAGTCCTCCATCCCGGGCGCCGGCCTGGGCATCTGGGCCAAGAAGCGGCTGGAGGTTGGGGAGCGCGTGGGCCCCTGCCTGGCGGCGCCCCGGGCCGCGCTGAGGGAGGACTTCGGCTGGGAGGTGAGTGTGATGGATCGCGGCGTTTATCTCGGGCTCCATCTATTTATAAGCCCCGAGGCCGGCGGGAGGGCGGCGGGGAGCGTCCGACGGTCACGGTTCCCAGGCCTATTTTATCCCGTGGCTCGCATGACGCGACTCCCAAAGCATCGAGGCCCCGGACCGGCAGCCCCACCGGCCGCCCGCCCCGGCCCGGAAATGTGTCTTTAATGAGCTCATGTCTTAAACCGCCCGAGCTGCCTGTCTGGTCTGAGTGCTAAGGCTGCGAGCTGGGGGGCGTGGAGAGGAATGGGGTGTCCCGGGACATCTCCACTCCGGGGAGCCTCCTGCACATGGGGCCGCTCCCAGGACGCGCCCGCGGCCGCGCTGTCCCGTGCACATCCACCCGCAGCCCCCGGCCCCCACCCCCCGGCTCCCTGAGAGGAGCCCCCGCTTCTCATATTAGTGGGGTGCACACTCTCATCCTGCCGTAGGGGAGTCGGCAGCTTAGCCCAACAGCCGAGGTCTGCCTCGATGGTCCTGAACCCCAGTGGTCAGGAGGGTGGAGGCACCAGGTGAGGCTGCTGACGCCCCTGAGGCGTCCCTCCCTTGGGGTGCCTTGCTCCGGCCACCAAGGGCCCTGGGCCCCATCTCGGGCTTCGCTGGTCTCACGGGTCGGGGACCCTGCTGGGGAAACGCAGGTGCCGCCAGGCTCTTGGGCCGGGTCAGGTCTGGCAGGAGGGCGCCATGGCTGGGACTCTCCGGAAGGTGGGACCGAGTGGCCCTGCCCCTTCCCCGCCCTCCCATGAGGCTTTGCAGCTTCTAACCTGGCCCATCTGGCCCCAGGCTCTCCCCAGAGACAGCGCTGCTCAGGCACCCTCTTCCCAGCTCATTGGCGGCTCCTGAGCCCACCCCCCGGGCGCCTCCCCTGCGCCCACCCTGTGTTCTTTCGTGGCTCCTGGGACGTCCCCTCGGAGCCAGGGTAGCAGCTCCAACAGGGACAGGCGTGTGGTTTGGGCTGCGAGTGGCATTTGGCAGGCCCTGCCTGTCCACCCCCCCGCCCCCCCTGCATCCCGCCCACTGCGGGGAGAGTGATGACGGTGCTGGGGGACAGGCGCAGGGGGCCTGGGCTACCTCGGGAGCCGGTGGCTCTGGCCGCTGTGGGGAGCACGCACCGCTCAGGCAGCGCGTTGGCGACCTGGAGGCGTTTGTTCGTTCGGCTCCGCCACAGGCTCCTGTTGGCTCTTTTTTAAGGAAACGGCCATGTCATGTCGTGGCTGCTTGCTGGGTGCCCGGCCTGGTCCGGCCGCCCTGTTATCGGTCCGGGCTGTTGACTTTGCGATATTATTTATTCTCGGCGAACGTGAGGGAACGCTGTCCCCGCGGCGCCTCCCGCCTCGCAGTGGGCTTGTCCGGTCGTGACCCGCCAGCTGCCTTTCGCTGCCTTTCGTGCCAGCAGCTCGGGAAGTGTTCGCCCTGCCCACGCCCCCGGGGCGCCGCACGGGGCACTCAGGGCGCGGGTGCGGGCTCCTCTGGCTGTTGCGAGCTGGACACCGACTACCTGCTCGGGATCCGTCTTGGGTCTTCGTGGCTCCAGCGAGCGCGTCGGCAGCTGTCTGCGTCCCTGTTGCATTTGGGAGCCTGCGGAAGCCACCGCCTCCCCAGAATCGAGGGACAGGGGGTGGGTGCAGGTGTCCCCAAAACTCAGGGCGACCCCACTTTCCCCTGAAGCCGACCAGGAGGCCGAGGCTGCCTTCTAGCTCAGGGCCGCCGTGTGGGCCTTGGGGCAGGACGCCGCCATCAGCAGCCTCGTGGGGTTTCCCGCAGCTCCCTCGCCGGGGTCATTGCGTCTCGCTTGGTTCTCGCGCCTTCCGAGTAGGATGGGCAGCTCGGGAGAGCGGCGACTCTCAGGTGCCCCATCCCAGAAGCAGAGGAGTGGTCCCTGGTCGCACCCGGGTGGGCACCGGGAGGCCCCAGATCGGAGCGGAAAAGCCGGCTCCACAGTCTGGATCTTTCTGGGATCCCCACGCCCCAACGTAAATCCAGTGGCCTGACCCAGGGCCTGTCCGCTCCGTCCTCCGCAAGACGCTCTCCCTGGGCCCGCGGGGAGCCCGGCTCCGCGGACAGTGCGATGGGAAGGTAACTGGACACGCCCTACCGGCTGTGGCTCAGTGGATAGATCATTGGCCTGCGGACTGAAGGGTCCTGGGTTCGATTCCTGTCAAGGACACATATCGGCTGCAGGCTCCTCCCCCGTTGGGGCTCATGCAGGAGGCAACCAATCCATGTGTTTCTCTCATATCACTATTTCTCTCTGTCTTTCCCTCTCTCTTCCCCTCTCTCAAAAAAATCAATGGAAAAATATCCTCGGGTGAGGATTAAAAAAAGAGAAAAAAAGCTAATTAGACAGCGGTTAGCGCATGAGAGGCAGGTGAGCAGGTGAGGCGGGGCGGGCCCAGGACCTCGGAGCAGGTCCCGGGGACAGCGCCCGGAGGCCACGATCCCACCACAGCCCCCGATTGTGTCTGTGCCGTGGCTCAGCCTCAAGCTGGTCATTGTTTTGTAAGTCAGGGTGGTCTGATCTTACACCGTCTACTCTACATGGTCTCCATGCCATTCGTTCGCTGAGAGAGAAGAGGTGGGGACACCTTAGCAAAGAGGACAAAAGACGCCCGAGGAGGGAACTGTGTCGGCGTGGGCTCCTGGGGGGCAGGGTCCACGCTGGCAGGGGGATTCCCTGTCCGCTGGGCCTGGGAGTCGGGCACACAGCGGGGTCCCCCCACAGGCACGGAAGGTGTCACCAGGCCTGAGTGAGAGCCACGGTCAGATGGATTGCGCTTCCCCTCATTCCGGGGCGCCCTGGAAACCGTTTTCTTTAGACCCTGAGACTAACATTGTTTTCCTGGACGTTCCATTGGAATCGAATCCAAGGCCCCTTTCCTTTCGTCTTCATGTGGCTGACAGGCGGTCTGGCCACGCCCGGTCCCGGGGTCCCTCACACTCCGGCAGGACACGCGTCTCTCCCTGGGACCGACATGGGTGACCTACGACCTTCAGGGTCAAGGTTTCATGCAGGAGTTTTTCTTCAGCAAAATGGGAACGAGGGGTTCGGCCGGGCAGGTGAACCCCTCCTCCCACATGTGTTGTAGACCTCCCGTCTCCTGGGTGCTCGGAGGACACCTGGAGATTCCTGTCATTTTTTAAAAATATATTTTTATTGATTTCAGAGAGGAAGGGAGAGGGAGAGAGAGAGAAACATCCATGATGAGAGAGAGTCATGGATTGGATGCCTCCTGCACGACCCACACTGGGGATCGAGCCTGCAACCCGGGCCTGTGCCCTGACCGGGAATCAAACGCTGACCTCCTGGTTCATAGTCGATGCTCAACCACTGAGCCACGCCGGCCGGGTGATTCCTGCCATTTTGGAAGGAGACACACCCCAGGTCAGGTGTATCTGCCCCGCACCCCGGCCTGGCCATGCCGGGGTCCAACCCCAGCAGGTCCAGGGGTTCCCAAAGGCGTGGACGGAGTCGGCGAAGAAGGAATGACACGGAGACAGCGTTCAGTTGATCAGCAGCCTAGCCAGGATCTCCAGCCAAGTTCTGGTTAGGATCTCCAGCCAGGTTCTGCAGGTTCTCCAGCCAGGTCCAGTCACCAGGTTCTAGTCAGGTTCTCTTGCCATGTTCTATAGTCAGGTTCAGTCCAGGATCTTTTGCCATGTTCTCTCCAGCGAAGTTCTTCTGTCTCCAGGCTCTGTGTAGGTTCTGTCTTCTGAATTCTGTGTTGTAAGTTCTGAGTGTTTCTGTCTTGTTACAACTGTATTTATACCAGTTGATTCAATCCTATCAATCTCTATTACAAAGGTTAGGGCGTTTCTTATCTCCATTCCAGGGAGAAAAGATTATGTAGTTTAAGCATGATTGTTCGTAGTTAAAGGGATTAATTACCCGCCTGGCACTTAGTTGAGGGGTTTTATTCCCTCCCTAACTTCAGGGGAAAATCCCTACCTGGGGATTCAACCTTTCTCGGAGAGGTGACCTTGGTTAAAACACAGCGCCAAGAAGGTGAGCATATATGCCATATATGCCAGGTCCCTTGAAACAGCAAGGATGGACCGGCTCCCGGCATGGCCAGGCACGTCCGTGGGGACAGATGGGAGTTGGGGTGAGTGGAGATGGCCCTGGGCTCCATCACAGAGAGGTAGCCTGTCCCCAAGCCCGGGTGATGCCTAAACACTGCCCCCCCACCCCCATGGGCTGCCTGCCTGCCGCCGTGGCCGCCACACACCCGGCCCGAATAAATCACGCCCTGATTGCATTTCATTGCCCTGGGGTCTGAGAAACAATGATTTGATCATCTGTTGAGTAAATGATGACATTTATCATCGTGCTGTTTACTTTGCTAATTAAGAGATGGCTGTGAGTGACAGCCCAGAGGGAGGGCTGTGGCAGTGGGCTCCTCGGCCACCTGCCCCGGGCTGGGCCCTGCAGCTGTGACACCCTCCTCTCTCGCCCCCTGCTGTGGGGCCTGGCGGGTGGGGAGTGCCATGCCCGGCCCCGGGGAGCCCGCAGGGGTGAGTCCACCCCGCTCCTGCCTGTGCCCGGCTTGTCTCTTGGTTGGGTGCCTATCTCCCCAGAAAGCGAGGCCGGCGGTGGCAGGTGCCGAGAGCGTCGCTGGGCCTGGGCTGTGACTGGTGCCTCAGCACCTCTGCCTCTGCTTCAGGGGCCGGTGGACATGTCAGCGTGAAGGGGCTCCTCCATCCTCCGAGCCACTCACTCGGTGCGTCGCCTCACCCTGAGGCCTTAGCTCTGAGTATTAACACTCGTGTTTGCTGTTCAGCCAGCAAACAGGCTGCGTCTGGGCCAGGCCTGTGGGAGGCTCCAAGGTCAAGGGGGACACAGCCCCGAGGCCGTGGTCTGCTCGATGCTCCAATGCTCTGACCACGTGACCCCCCCGGCCGGCTCCCCCAGAGTCCCGGGGCCGATGGGAGGTGATAGGGAGGACCAGGCCCACCCTGCACCCCTGGGCCTGGGGCTGCAGGACACCCCGCGAGGCCAGGGCAGGGGACGCCACAGGAGAAAGCTCCGCAGCCCGCACTCCCGATTCCGGGACACTCCTGGGACTTCAGGCTAAGTTCCTGTCGGGGACACGGGCCTGGAGAGAGGCCTGGGCTCGGGAGGAGCAGTCGGAGCTCCGCCCACCTCCGTGCACCCTGGGGAACGCGGTGGGGGTGCTCCTGGGCAGGCCGTGCGTCTCACAACGGAAGAAGATGGGGGCCTGTTTTGGGTGGAAAGCGGCAGGAGGAGGACACAGGGCGGGTTCGGCTTCTGAATCTCTGGGATGGAGCTTCCCTGGAGACCCCGATGGAATTCTCGGGTCCCAGAGGCTGAGTCACCCTGTGGGGGAGGGGCAGGGCCACTGGGAGTTCCTGGTGCGGCCCGTCTCTGCGCCCTGGGCCCTCGCAGGCCGAGGGGCTTGCAGGGTCACACGCACCCCAGGGCCGCAGCCTGAGGCTTCCCCTCCACCTCAGTCCCCCCCACCTTCCTGCGTCAGCGTCTCCCCTGCCCCCCTCCTCTTCCGTCTGAGTTTGCAAAGGAAGCTGTGAGGTTGGCGCTGGAGGGTCAGGGCGGTTCCTGGGACTTGCCCGGGGTGTCTGGCCCTGATGGCCGAGGCCTAGATCCGGGGCCTGACCTGACCTGCGTGTTGGATCGCCGGGAGCGTCAGAATGACAGGTGCCTGGGCCGGAGAGAGGCTCCGCCAGCGGCCCCGTGGGCCCAGGACTGTCCTGGTTTAGAGCCCACCTGGGCGTCGTGCTTGTGAGAGCATCCAGAAAGTTCCATGGGCAGTCGGGGCCGGACAGCAGATCTAGAGAGAAAGAGGGAGGGTCGCCCGCCCTCCTGCACCTGCGCGGGGCATCGGACGGCAGCTGGCGGCGAGGCGCGCGGAGGCTTCCGGGGGCGCCGCCTGTCCCAGGGGTCAGAGAGGGGCCGGGCGTCCGTCCCGCGCCGACGGTGCTGCTTGGTGGCCAGTGTGTGCCCCGCTCGGCACGCTCTCTGCCCTGGAGCCGTCGCCTGCCCGCGCTTGCTGGTGTGCCTGGCGGAGGGGCACCTCGCTTGATTTTCTTCAGCTCACCTTTGATTCCGATCATCTCATTGCTGCTTTTTTAGAAATATATTTTCATCAATTTCAGAGAGGAAGGGAGAGGGAGAGAGAGATAGGAACATCAATCATGAGAATGAATCATGGATGGGCTGCCTCCTGCTCACCCCCCACTGGGGATCGAGCCCGAAACCTGGGCAGGCGCCCTTGACCGGGAATCAAGCCCTGACCTCCTGATTCATAGGGTGGCGCTCAGCCACGGAGCCACACTGGCCAGGCTCGTTGCTTTTTTCCCTTGTCACTCTGATAGGGCCAGGTGCTAGGGAACAGGGCTGGGTGCTGGGGGACTGGGCCGGGTGCTGGGGGACAGGGCCGGGTGCTGGGGGACAGGGCTGGGTGCTGGGGACAGGGCCGGGTGCTGGGGGACAGGGCCGGGTGCTGGGGGACAGGGCTGGGTGCTGGGGGACAGGGCCAGGTGCTGGGGAACAGGGCTGGGTGCTGGGGGACTGGGCCGGGTGCTGGGGGACAGGGCCGGGTGCTGGGGGACAGGGCTGGGTGCTGGGGGACTGGGCCGGGTGCTGGGGGACAGGGCCGGGTGCTGGGGGACAGGGCTGGGTGCTGGGGACAGGGCCGGGTGCTAGGGGACAGGGCCGGGTGCTGGGGGACAGGGCCGGGTGCTGGGGGACAGGGCTGGGTGCTGGGGACAGGGCCGGGTGCTGGGGGACAGGGCCGGGTGCTGGGGGACAGGGCCGGGTGCTAGGGGACAGGGCCGGGTGCTGGGGGACAGGGCCGGGTGCTGGGGGACAGGGCCGGGTGCTGGGGACAGGGCCGGGTGCTGGGGGACAGGGCCGGGTGCTGGGGGACAGGGCTGGGTGCTGGGGACAGGGCCGGGTGCTAGGGGACAGGATGCTAGGGGACAGGGTGCTGGGGGACAGGCCCGGGTGCTGGGGGACAAGGCGGGGTGCTAGGGGACACGGTGCTGGGGGACAGGGCCGGGTGCTGGGGGACAGGGCCAGGTGCTGGGGGACAGGGTAGTGTCGGTCTAAAGCAGGGGTGGGCAAACTTTTTGACTCGAGGGCCACAATGGGTTCTTAAACTGGACCGGAGGGCCGGAACAAAAGCATGGATGGAGTGTTTGTGTGAACTAATATAAATTCAAAGTAAACATCATTACATAAAAGGGTACCGTCTTTTTTGTTTTTAGTTTTATTCATTTCAAACGGGCTGGATCTGGCCCGCGGGCCGCAGTTTGCCCACGGCTGGTCTAAAGGATAAAGACCCGATTCTGGGGCGTCCTGTGGGTCTGATGGCCACATGAGCTACGGCCTGGTGCTCTCCGCCCCGAATCTGGACTGTTCTTTGTCTCGGAAGCTCCAGGACCCACACCTGGGACGCCCCCAAACCCTCCCCCCACTGGACGGGACCTCCAGATTGTCCTCGCGGAGGCTCCCCGCCGGGCGCAGCCTGTGTCGCTGGGTTTTATTTGAGGCCTCGAAACACGGCAGGGGCTTTGCTTCCTGTTTTTCTCGTGATCATTATCTGAGCGCCTTTAGGCGGCAACACACACCTGCAGGATCTGCCAGGTCCACGTGGCCGCCCTGCGCGTTCCCACCGGCGCACACGGGCCGGACAGCGTGCGCCGGGGGCCTGCCCAGCCCGGCCAGCAGGAATCAGATCGGGCCTCGCGACCTCCCTCTCCGCAGCCTCTCCGGGCGGGCGCAGTGAGGGGGCCGAGTCGCCAGCCCCCGCCCGCCCTCCGGGCACCGTGACATCAGGTCCGGACATTTTTAGCCCAAGAATGCCCTAAACGCGCTATCTCGGGCCGGCTGCGGCGGGTACATCAGGAATTTAGAAAAAGGAGCGAGAATGACTAAGAATACCTCCCGGCGCTCCTTTACTTCCTTAAGGGGTAATAACTCAGCCCCGGGCCAGCGAGCGGGACTTGCTTTAAATAGCGCATCTGATTCACAAGCGAAAAAGGAAATGAATATTTTCTCTTCGTGTTCTAGAGACCTCCACGCATACCAGCGTCCTCGGCTCTTTTCCCTCCGTGTCTCACACCCACCGTGACAGCCAGACCCACCCGCAGCCCGGGCCGCGGCTGTGAACAGGACCTGGGCGGTAGCGCCAGGTTGTCAGGAGATAGGGGAGGGGGGAGCGGGGAGGGGAGCCACACCGCTCGGCCTTCTCCTGGCCGGGGCTCAGCCCTTCCTGTGGGCCCCTGACCGCTGCCCAGGAGAAGGGGGCTTCCCTCCCTCTCTCCTTTTTCTCTTTTTTGCCCTCAGAAAAGGAGGGACAGCACATCGGGGGGAGGAGCCAGGACACCTGGTGGCCCCGGGCTGCGCAGGACTAGTGGGGCCACCCTCACCCCATCAGCTATGCTCAGTCCCGAGGGTCCGGTCCCGTGAGGGAGGTGGCCTCCTGGAGACTGACCATGACGGGCCCCCTCCCCGAGGGCCAGGCGGTGATGGCCAAGGGGGGTCCCGGGCACCGATTGTCCCGGTCATGCCTGGAAACCCCGGGGTCCTCACCAGTCTCCCCTGAGTCCACGAGAAGGGAGGGGTCAGGCAGGGTGGCACGGGGAGTTGGCACAGGGGTGAGGCCAGGCTCGGGACCCCTAGGCATCGTCTTTCTGCCCACTCCCCCCGAAGTTCATGAGGCCAACACTGCGGAGAGCGGGGCCGCGGCCCCACCGCCTGGCGCCCCCAGTGAGGGCAGCCCCACTGCCACGGCCTGCGGGCGATGGCCTGACCCTCGGCTCCTCCAGGGGACGGGATGAGGAGGTGTGGGGGGACAAGGACGTGACCCTGGCCTCCGTCTGCGCCCACTCTGTCCCCAGCGAGGCTGGCTCTCGAGTTCGGCCTGAGTCTGGCCGGCCCCCCTGCGCCAACCCCGTCTCCGGGGACCCACCTGCTGAGACCGAAGTATCTGCAGGGCCCGGCACTTACTGGGAAATATGTCTATTTCTAGCACTTTCCCAGCAGCGGCCTCGCCGGGAGCAGACCGGGCCAGGAGGGCGGCCCCTGAGGGTGGCAGCTACTGGCCAGGCGGCTCCCTGGGGATCCCCAGCACGGCCTGGGCCAGCCCGTCCTCCAGCCCCTCCTGGGCCTCCCCCGCCGGGTAGGACGCGGGTCCCGGGGTGGCAGGCCATAAAAGGTTCCCTGGGCCATGGGACGGGGCGCACCTCCCGCCGGGCCTGTCTGCTTATCAGGCTCCTCTCGAGTGGGAATCTGAGGCTGGTCACCCCCGTGAGGAATGTGTTCTCAGCGAGTCGCAGGCCAGGCCACCTCTCAGCCAACCCCGCCCTGTCCTGCTCCGCTCGGCCCGGGGCGCTGTGGGCGGCCGCTCAGAAGGCCCTGTCAGGGGCGGGGGGAGGCCGCGTCCCCAGCATCGAGGGTGCTCCTTGGGCCCCCCGTGTGCTCCTCACTTGTCTGGGGCCTCGTGAATCCCAGGGCCTCACAGCCTCACCGTGACTTAAATCAAGTGACAGGTGCGCCGTGGTGTCTGGGGGGGTCTCCTCCTCCGAGAGGAACAATGCTAAGACGGGGTGGCCTCGTGGGTGGGCCCGGGAGCCAGAGCCCGGCCCCAGCTCCCCTGTGCGCCCGCCGGCCAGCCACTGCGCTGTTCCATGCGTGTCCCAGGGAGTCGGCTGGAGAACGGCCTGGCCTCCCGCGGCCGTGCCCAGGGGCATCTGTGGGCCCAGGCTTGTGGCCCTCCGTCCCCGCAGACCGGGGCGGGCAGGGGTCCCGGGCAGGCTGCCGGCCAGCAGGCGCGGCCCACGCTGCCTGGCTCCGAGGCGGCGGTCCGCGGCCGGGCGGGTAATTGCACGTCCATTGTGTGAGCCGCTGCGCCGTGTTCTGACACCCACCTCCGCTCCCTCCCCATTGACGCTCTCCGAGTCCACAGGGCTTATCGGCGCAGTCACTCCGAGCCCAGCTAAGGTTTCTGGCGTTTAGGCCCCGGGCATTGTCCGTGCCCGCGGCGGCGAGATAAACCCTCACCCAGAACAAAGTCGCGGTGACCTTTTACAAGTGGAAGCGCCTTGTCTCCCTCCAGACCAATTTATCAGCCTCCCTTTCACTGCGGGCAGCACTGCCAAGGGCGGGCGGGCGGGTGGGCGGGGGCTGAGGAGGCCTGGCTGGTGCTTCTCCCCACGGACACCCAGGGGCTCACGGGCTGTGGCGGTGGGAAGGGAAGGGACTGGCCTGGAAGATCCAGCCAGGTGATGGCCAGGGAGGGCAGGGTCTGAGGGTGGCTGAGCCTGGGAGGGGGGCCCAAACCCCTCCCCTGGCCTCCTTCAGGCCCCAAGGAAAACCGTGGGTGCAAAGGCTGAGCCAGATGCAATAGCGATAATAAGGCGGCTCCAGGCCTGAGCCCCAGGAGGGCCTCGGGGACCCTGGGCGCTCCCCCCCCCCCACACCTCCTAGGGCGGGGGCTAGGCAGGGAGGAGAGGCTGCCCGGGGCCAGACCTCAGGCGCATGAACACAGGGAGCCCTTGGGGGCTGAGGACCTGGCCAAGAGCCCATTTCTAGAAGGTGCCATGTGCTTGGCTCACACGGGGAAGAAGCGCTGGGGGCCGAGAGCGGGGGGGGCCCAGCCCGCTGCACCCCAGGCGTGCTGACCTCCCGTACTTGCCCGCTGGGCTCGGGGCGGAGGACGCCCCGAGGGACGCGCCCCCCTTTCTGACGTCGGAGCTTTCAGAGGCGACTGACCTCAGAGCATCGGTGCTTGGGCCTCGCCTCCTGTCATCTCTCGTCTCCAGGGAATTGGGGGCTCCAGGCCTTGGGGCAGCTGGGGGAGAGCCCACAGCTCCTTGGGACACCCGGGTGCACCTGGGTGCCGGGCCCCCCCAAACTAACGATGGCGCCGCCCCAAGTTCGCCTTTTCCCTGAGGCTGAGGGCACCTGTCCAGCAGGGAGACCCCGCGGGGACGGCTGCCCGGGGGAGGGGACCCTGTGCTGCCCGGGCTCAGCCCGAGGTCCCCCGCGAGGGCGGCTTTCCGAATGGAGGGGGCTCTTCCCTGCACTGAGGCAGGGCCTTGGGGCCGGGTCTGCGGGGCGGGGCCGAGCCCCAGGGCCGGAGCCCTCGGTCAGCTTCCCCTGAGACCGAGGTGGGGGAAGGAGACACCTGCCGTCGTCCGTGGGTCTGAGGGCCCAGCTCCGGCCTCCCCGACCCCGGCGGCTGAGATGTTCACGTCACGGGTGGGCACGGTGCGCGGGCGGAGGGGCGGCTCGGGCTCAGGACACTCGGCCGAGACCCCCGCGCGCTGTCCCGTCTCTGGGCCTCAGTCTCCCCACTTGTTAAGCAAGAGGGTTGAAGCGAATCTTCCTGAAGGCACCCCCAAGGCTGGCCTGTCCCTGGACCCTTGGTCTTTAAGGGGAGACTTTCATCCGTGGGGTCTGGACTGTCGGACGGTGCGTCCCCAGACTTGGCCGCGGTCTGTCCCTTCGGAAGCTGTTCCCCGAGACCGGCGCCCTCGTCTCTGATGAGCTCTCCATCGCTGGGGTCACTGATAAACGGAAGCTCCCATCAGCCGCCTCCTGCCGGACACCCGGGACCTGTGCCTGGCGTGTCCGCTGCGTTTCTCCAGGAGCCTGCGCAGAAGGGGGCGCCTGGGCCTCCGGCAGCGATTCCCACGCGGTCCCTCCGACGCCTGGACGGGGGTTTGAGGAGTGAGGCGGCGCTTTGAGAAGAAGGACGTCGCTGCCAATGGCCTCAGCGAGTTCTCATTCGACGGCAGCTTTCCAACAGGCTGGTTAGGGGGCAGCCGGGCCGTGAGAGGGGCTGCAGACAGCGCCGGTCACAGCGCGAGGAAGGCGGGCGGGGCCGGGGGTCCCACCCGGGGTGTTGGCAGAGCTGTGGGGAGTCCGGCCCCGGCTCTCTCCTGATGATGGTGGTTTGCCAGACACGGCTGGCTCGTGGACACATCACCCCAAGATCTCAGCCGTCACCCCCACCTGCCCGCTGCGCCCCTCTCTGTGCGGACGGTGCCAGTCCTGCTGGGTGAGGGCCACCCCACTGCAGTGCGACCTCGTCTAGCCAGTCACCCCGCAGCACCCCTGTTTCCACATCGGCCCCATCAGCAATTCACCCCCAGCTGGTCCCCTTAGAGATCGAGCACCTGCCGGGTCATTGCCAGGCACTGGGCTGGCCCACCTGGCCCTGCGTGAGGTGCCGCCCCTCTCCCGGCCGTGGGCACCCGGAGGGAGGAGTCAGGACTGGAGAGCAGGCCGCAGAGACCAGGGGGGTTAGCTAAAGGAGGGGATGCGAGCCCACCTTAACAGGAAGAGACTTTTAGGGTTCGCACTTGCCGCCAATTCCCCTTTTCCCACGTGAAGGTGGCAGCAGGGAAATGAACGGAATCGGAATTGGCCTGGCCACCCCTCGCCGTGCCCTCCCGGGTGGGTGAGCCTGGACGCCACCTGCCGGCTTTGACACGTGTTCTTCGAGCAGAACAAATCGGGGGCAAAATGTGGGGGTAGAGCAAGGTCGCGTGGACACTGGAGGGAGAAGTGGTCACCAGGACACGGCAGCGACAGACGCCGCGCCAAGCCCACGGCTCCGAGGGAGAAGCAGGAGCAGGGACCCCACACGCCGGCGCCCCGATGCCGCCTGTCCCAGGTCCGGAGGAAAGCGTGGCTCCCTTCACAACCGGGGGCCGGAGGTCTGGCGCCTCAGAGGCCGGCTGTCCAGCCACGTCCAGGCGTCTTGTCTCCCGAGCGGGGCGGGCGCGGGAGGGAAGGCGGTGTGGACCCGCGCTCCTCAGGCTGGGAAGGCCGCCGGCCCGGCCTGTGACCCGGCCCAGGGGTGCCCAGTCCGAAGGCCCGAGGAGTCCCGTCCCAAAGGCAACAGTGGAAAGTGGGTGACGCCGGAAGAGTGTGGGGGGCCAGGGGGCCCGCGGGCGGCTAATTGGAGTGCGGCCAGGCGTGGGGGACAGGCGGGCACCCGGACAATGCGCTCGGGGCCGGGAGCCGGGGAGTGGGGCTGCTATGGAATGAGGGGGAGCCAGCACCCCGAAGGAGGAGAGGAGGAGGGGAAGCTGCCGGACAATGCGGCCTAAGCCGGCCATTCACCCGGGAAAGGCGCTTCCTCCTCTCCTGGGGGGAGACGGCTCCCTTTTGTCCCGCGGGGGCGGGCCGCGCTGGGGGGCGCTCACCTAGGCTGGGGCGGGCGGGCATTGAGGCTAATCCCGTGCGGGCAGTGGTGACAGCGGACACAATCGCACAGCACACAGCCGGGCTCCCGGGAGCCCCTCCGCCTTCGCGAGCCCGCGGCCCAGCAGGCCTGACCCCGCCGCCCGCTAGGCCATCCGACCGCTTCGTCTCCACGGGACACGCGATTTCCTGGGCGCTCAGGGGCCCATGCGCCTGCGAGAGACCTAGCCCGGTAGCTGGATGAGAAAATGATGTTTCTCGTAGCAGCAATAAAACCCCATAAAACACAGACGTGGGCCAGCCGGCAACCTGCCCGGACCAAAAAAAAAGTGTGTGGGGGGGGAGGGGGAGGGGGAGGGGGAGGGGGGACGATACAGGTTCCATAAAAAATAAACACCGACCGGCCCCAGCGCTGCGCTCAGTGAGTTCATGCGTTAATTGATCCTCCAGGTGCGGCCGCCTAACCCAGCTTTAACAGAGCATGAGGTGAGGACGGAGGCGGCCTCTGGTTGTGGGCGGCCGGGCAGCGTGTGCAGAGGTGGGGGGGGGGGGCTGGGCACTCCCGGGGGCAACGGGACGGGCGTTCCGGGCTAGCCCTCTGCCCCCAGTAAGTGCTGACTCAGTATTGGGGGGCCACCACAGGGAGGGGACCGGCCACCCCTCCGTCCGCTGTGCCGCTCAGACCCTCCTGTCGGACCCGAATGCCATTGGGTTCAGGGGCCCGTAGGACCTCCCAGAGGCGGAAGCGAGGCACCGCCCCCCACTTTCCTAGCCAGGGCCCTGCTGGGGGGGAGGCCGGCACCAGCCCACTGACCACCCTGGCTGGGCCCCGCAGGGCTGTGGTCAGACCGGGAGGGGCCCAGGTGTGCACCCGCTTGTGGGAGCTCCAGGAATGGGAAGGTGCTTGGCTGGAACCGTGGCTTTGTTTCCGGGTGTCCCTGGGGAGTCGGGGGCCACACGTCCCTCCTGTCCACGGGGCCCAGGCCTGCCAGGTGCCCCCAGGAGGAAAGCCTGCAGGGCGGGCACAGACCTCTGTCCTTGGAGGTGACGAGCACATATGTTTGCAACGAGGAGTCCCTGTTGGGGCGCCCGGGGTGCCGTGGGGTGTCTGGCAAGGGGAAGCGAGTGACCTCCTATAGGGCCGCCCACAGTCCATCCCCAGCCGGCAGGTGCCTGACCCCCAGGGGGCCTCGGGCCTCGGGCCGGAGACCTGGGTGTTCGTGCCGGGGCAGGTGGGCGGTTACTTCCTCCGCGGACCGTGACCCTGTCTCCTAAGCATCAGTGAGGAAAGCGCTGGCGGGCGGGCGGAGGGATGGGAGCTCGGGACGCAGCCTGGTGCCCAGTCAGCGGAACCCGCCTTACAAACGTCCCCAGAAACCGAGTTTGGGGAGTGAATTTTGAAACACGCTGTGGCCTCACACACGCCCCGTCACAGAGCGGAGGGCGAGGGAAGCATCGCTGGTCTCCTCTCCGAGGGGGGTGGCCACACGGGGCCCCGGGACATCCACGCGCCTGCCTGTCCCGCCCACCGAGCGCCTGCTGCCAGGAAGGGGGAGCGGCCAGCGGGACGCAGGGGAGAGGGAGCCCACAGCCAGGCCCTGAAGGGTGGTTGCCGGGCAGAGGAGCCTCCCAGGCAGGTGGGCTCGTCCACGCGGGCCCATGCGCCAGCTCCGCCCCCAAAGGACTGCCCAAGCCCGGCCGCGTGGCTCATGGCTGAGCGTCCACCTGCGAACCAGGAGGTCAGGGTTCGATTCCCGGTCAGGGCACAGGCCCGGGTTGCGGGCTCGGTCCCCAGTGTGGGGTGTGCAGGAGGCAGCTGTCCATGATTCTCTCTCATCATGGATGTTTCTCTCTCTCTCCCTCTCCCTTCTTCTCTGAAATCAACAAAAAAGTTTATTAAAAAAGAGAAAAGAATTTCCCAGAGGAGTTCCCGCCCGAGGCTGTTTATCCCTTTTATGACTCGGAAAGAAATTTGCAACTACCAAGTGGGAGGTCACTTAATTAATTCCATGACTTCACGTGTCCGCTCACGGCAGCGACACGTGACGCTCTGTCCCGGCGAGGCCAGGGCACGTCACCGGCAGCGTCCAGGAGGCGGCCGCTTGCACCTTAGTTCAGAGCCGGGCTGCGTGACGCCCGGGAGGAGCTGACGGGGTCGTCCCCGTAGACTGAGTTACCCTGTAGGTGTGAGCAGTGGACGCCGGAGTCCCTCACGCCATTCCCTGGCCCGATGGCAGGGCGGTCCCCAGACCGTGCCCACTGCCCTGGACTTGGGTCCTGGCTGTGCCCTGTGTCCGCGGGGTGGCCCTGAAGCAGCGACCCCACTGTGCCGTGCCCCAGTGTCCCTGTCCCCGTAGGTCCAGCCCCTCGGGCCGAGGCGTGACTGCAGGAGACTGACCTGGACCCGCCCGCCCGGGGCCTGCCCAGGGGGGCCGCGTCCAGACAGCTGGTCTGTCTGCGGTCAGTGGCGCGCGCGCCTCGCAGTCAGAGTCAGGGTGTCTGCCCCCAGGGGTCACCCAGGGGCCGGTGTGGCCTGCAGACTCCCACGTGCCCCGGCTTGGCCCTGCCCTGCCCCGGCGTATGGAGGTCTCCCTGTGTGTGTTCCTCGTCCCTCCCGGCTCCAGGAGAGGGACAGATGCCGCGTGGCCAGTCCCTTTGCGGGAGGATGGGGTGGCACCGTCGCTGGGCTCGGGGCCAGGCTGCTGGTCTCTTCGCACAGCCCGCAGCCTGGGCACCACCCCTCCTTATTCAGAGGGGCAGCCCTGTGGCCCCCAGGTTTGTCCTGAGGCTTCAAGGCCGGTGTCAGGAGACCCAGGAGAGACACGGGGAGCGGGGTGAGGGGCCGCCTGCCGCGCTGACCGCGCCTTCTCCTCTAGCCTCTGTCCCACCCTGAGGGGCACAGCGTGGGGTGCACCCAGGGGTGCCCGAGCAGGTCCCAGGCCCTTGAGGTGCAGCTCGGCCCCCTGCCCCCCGGGGCTGTGGCCTGGAGCGGGCTCAGCACAGGGATTGGGGCGGCCTTCCGGGGCTGAGCACAGCTGTGGCTTCTACCCAGGGCCCCACATGGGGCAGAGGGACTTGGGGTGCAGGAGGGGCCCGGCTCCCTCTTCTGGGACCGGGTTCCTGCTCACAGGCACTGGCTGCATTTCCTTATTCAATGTGAAGGTCAGCATTCCGTCCAGAGGTGACTGAGTCCCCCCCGCCCGACCCGTCCGCCTGGGAGGGGCGGCTGTGGACATAGCTCCCCCGGGAGTTCACTCCGCTGGATCCCGAAGGAACTCAGAAGGGGGTGCTGTGCTCCACGGTGGGGCGGGCGGGGCCAGGAGGCCATCAGGTGGCGTTTGAATGTCTTAGTAAAAAATATGGGGAAGTTTGGTTCCGGGGACGAGAAAATTAATGATTGACCTGAAGTCTGGGGAGAAAAGGAACAGGAGATAAGGCCTGAAACAGGCCTGGCTTGGGGTTGCCAGGCCGGTCACGCTGGAAACCCACGGATTCCAGCAAACGTCCCCTTCCCACAGCCCGCCGTGGCCGACCCCGTGCCACAGGCTGTCCTGGCCGCCACGTGATCACAGACAGACCGAGACCGCAGGCCCCTCCCCTCTGAAGGTCACGGCCACGTCCCCGTGGAGGGCCAGGCAGGCAGCCAGGGCTGGGCGTGGGGTGGCTTTGCTGGGAGCCTCGGTCCCGCCTGCACATCTCAACGGAAGCCTGTAGGTGCAGGTGGAATGTTCCGGAACGCCGAGTGGAGAGCTTTGTGAGACTGATTTACTGCACACAGGGCCGGCCCCTCTGCTTGGGAGGCGTGCCCTGCCCCGCGGCCCCGCCTTCAGAATTCTCCAGACCCGCCGAGGGAGGCCCTGCGAAGGCCTGCATTCTGGGACGCGGGGCCCGCGGGGCTGGCATTGGTTCGCACGCCCGTCTGCGGGCAGCGTTCTTGTGCAACGGGAAGGCTCGGTGGCACTTCCGCGGGACGCCCGCCAGAGGCCTGACGCCTGAGGCCGCGTCTCTCGGCTGCGACAGTCGGTGACTGTCCACCCGCCCTGTTTGAAACAGCACCGCGGTGCCTGAGGACACGACGCGCTGAGCCAGTGCCGCGTTTACGGCGCCGCTGCCAGGAACCGCGTGCTGGGCCGCGTCCATTCCACGGTGAAGCCCTGTCCTGAGCTTGGGGTGGGGGCGCCCTCCAAGGTGTGGGGCGACACCGACGTGACCCGGCAGAGCTGAGCTGCGACAGATGGGGAAACCCAGGCCCAGGAGGCGGTGTGTCTGTGACTCTCAGTTCCAATCTCGGTGGCTTCAGCCCCACAGAAAGGTGGATAAAATGTGCCCAGGAAGTTCTTGGTGCACAGACACCACAGGCCACGTGGAAGGGACTGGAAGGAAAGAGAATTTGCCGCGGCGTGTCCCCCCCGCCCCCCCATAGGCAGGGGAGAGGGTGCGCACCGTTCTCAGCCTCTGGCCGTGTTTGCTGATCTCGCCACTCATTCCACACTTATTCTCCATCCCTGAGTTTACTCACCCCTTGGCTATTTGTCTATTTACTCATTCACTCACTAGGTATTTATTTAATCACTCGCTACACATGTATTTTATTCGCTTGACTGTTTATTAACTTATATATGTGTTGACTCACTCATTAGATTTACATGTTTATCTGTTCCCTTGGTGAGGGCTGTTTTTTATTAAGTTATTAGCTGTTTATTTGTGGATTCATCCGATGACTTATTCGCTCAGACACCTGCCTGTTCACGCCTCCACTAGACGTGTGGGCTTCCTCCCTCACACGCCCGAGAGGAGCCGTGGGCTTGGGCTGCATGGACGTGAGGCGCAGGCGGGCCCCAGAGAACAGGCCGCTCGGCTGGAAGCAAAGTCTCTGGTCCAATCGGCGGCTCCGTGGCTCCGCTCGTCCTGCTCCCTGACGTGGGGACTTGGTCCCCAAGGTCCCGGCCTTGGCCTTGGTCTTTCTGGGCGCACACGAGGCCACTGGCCATGTCCGCGGGCGCAGCGCTGGCCGTGTCGGTGCCCGCTGCACGCCCCTGGCCTGTCACTCTGATGTCAGTCACCAGCCAGGCCTGCTTCTTGGAGAACCAACATGCAGGCAGTGGCCCAGGCGCCTGCACCCTGCGGGGACCTTCGTGTGCGTGCAGAGGGCCTTCCGTGTGCAAGCTGGGGGCCTTGCATGTGCAGCCAAGGGCCTTGTGTGTGTGTGCAGGGGGCCTTGCATGTGCGTGCAGGGGGCCTTGTGTGTGCAGCCGAGGGCCTTGCGTGTGCGTGCAGGGGGCCTTCGTGTGCATGCAGGGGGCCTTGCGTGTGCAGGCGGGGGGCCTTCCGTGTGCGTGCAGAGATGCTTTACATGTTGCATGCAGAGATGCCTTACATGTGTGCACACTGCGGTGCGGTCCATGTGTGTGCCGACCCTGCAGCGAGGGCCCGGGCTCAGCCTGCGTGGGGGCGGGTGTGTGTCGTGCCCCTCCCCCCGGACGCCTCCCTCGCCCCAGCGGCCCTTGCGGAGGGAACATGAAAGGGAGACAATGAATAGCTTCCTACCTTGCCTGAGAGCGTCCCGGGATGGGCTAATCCTGGCTGCCTTGGCCGTCAGTTTGGGAGTGACAGTAACAAGCCTCCTGAGGCTCCGCTAATTTGCACTCCATTCAGCGGCGCTGAAAACCCTCGGAGCTGCGGAAGGGCCGCTCGGCCTTCAATGGGGGGGACCTGGGAACGGGGCCAGCGCGCACAAAGCCCAAAAGAGCAAATTGGCGGCAGCTTTGTTCCCCCTCCCCCGTCCCTTTCATCCCTGCACTAGTTAAGCTCCTCATTTGTCCCCGCCGGGGGCTCAGGCCCGGGTCACCCTCGGGGCTGCCTTTTCAGGTGATCGGGACGCCCCCTGGCCGGGCCCAGCATCGCGAGGTGGGGGCAGGGCGGACCGAGGTGGGGCCACCGGGGGATTCTGGGAGCCAGCCTGGCCAGGCAGGGCTGGACCCCGAGGGTGGCATGAGCCCGAGGTGCCTCCTCCCTCCGACCTCCACAAGGTCTTGGCTGGAGCTCTGCACTTGAGTCCTGCAAGGCCGCGTCCAGCTCCCGGGGCCCCTGGCCTTCGCCGCCTCCTCACGTCCACATTACCGGCGCTCGGCACCGATTAAGGCCACAGGCGGTCTCTGTGGCTCCCTGTGCCTGGCTCTGTCCCTCCACCCCTCCCAGCCTCCGCGCTCCGTCCTTCCCCTAAAGCTCAGTGTCAAAGGGACAGGTTTTTGTTTTTTATTTCTTTTAAATATATTTTTATTGATTTCAGAGAGGAAGGGAGAGGGAGAGAGGAATAGAAACATCAATGATGACAGAGAATCACTGATCGGCTGCCTCCTGCACGCCCCCTACTGGGGATTGAGCCTGCAACCCGGCCTGTGCCCCTTGTCGGGACTCAAACCCAGGGCCCTTCAGTCCGCAGACCGACGCTCAATCCGCTGAGCCACGCCAGTTGGGCAAAGGGGCAGTTTGTAAGTGTCCTGGGACAGGGCCCTGAGCGTTTTCTGTGTTGCTTTTATTGGGGTTCCCCCCTCCCCTTGGCCCCCACACTATTTTAAACAAGTTTTTGTTTTTAAATACATTTTCATTGATTTCGGAGAGGAAGGGAGGGGAAGAGAGAGACAGAAACATCAGTGATGAGAGAGAATCATTGACCGGCTGCCTCCTGCACATCCCCACACTGGGGACTGAACCCGCAACCCAGGCCTGTGCCCTGACCAGGAATCGAACCCTGACCTCCTGGTTCACAGGCCGACGCTCAGCCCCTGAGCCCCGCCGGCCGGGCCCTCAGCGCCCTCCCAGCAGAGCCGTGTGCGGGGCCTTGGAGGGCGCTGCCTGCGGAAGCACAGGGACCCCCATCCGCCTGCCATGTGCTTCCTGGGACGGCCTCGCGCGGGGCTCCCATCGAACGCTACGGCAGCCCCGCGTGGGCCAGAAGGGAAGGGTCAGCCCCTTCCCAGGTCTTCGTGAGTCAGACATGGCGAGTCCAGCGAGGCGCAGACCCCGCTTCCTGCTTGGTTTTCTGCCCCACAGCTCCAGCGATGCTGTCGGGAGGGGCCCTGCGGGGTGGGCGCGGGCCGCTGTCCGCTCAGCTGTTGTAGGTGTAACACGGCGAGGGCTGTAATTTGCCACTCAGGCCTGTCACGGGCTGGGAAGCCACCGGTGCCGGGCTGGGCGCGGCGTCTCCGCCTGGGGGACTGGCTGTGCGTCCCCTTCTCCTGGAGTCTGTGTTCCCTTCCCTCGGGGCAGGCGTCCGAAGATGGTCGGCCGTGGGCCGGGCCCGAGGAAAGGCCGTGCCCGTCAGAGTGCTGATTGACAGGTGGCAGCTGGCTCATGAGGTGCTCTGGGCACGTCACGCGTGTCTCCGCAGGATGCCGGGCAGAGGGCACCGACAGGACCCGCTAGGGAGCAGGGTGACTGAGCCCGCACCGACAGGACCCGCTAGGGAGCAGGGTGACTGAGCCCGCCCACAGTCAAGGTCACAGCCAGGGCTGCAGCCGGAGGACTCGCCAGGCCATGCAGGTGCCCTCCAGGCGCCCTCACTGCCCCCCCTTAATCCTGCAAGTCCAGATCACTATCGGGGCGCTCGGCCTGGGACATTAACTTGGAAGCACGCGGGTGGAGGGAGTGGCGGGGGCGCCGCACAGAACGGCTGTGAGCTGCGCCTGACGCGTGTCCGCGCCCGTGCGGTCGCCTGGCAGAGTCCAGGAGCCCCCTGCTCTCACGCCATCACGACCCCTTTCCTGGAGGGCGCACGGCCCGCCCCAGGGTCAGCACTGGCCAGAGCAGGCGGTGTCTGTGAGCAGTTTATTTCTAAAAGGGGAAGAATGACAAATAGGCCAATGGCTCCCCTGCTCAGACGGGTGCATTTCCTGTTGGACAGAAACCAGAACCTTCTGGACCTGGGGCCTGGCACACCTGGACCTTCCCAGTGTCTTCCTGCCTCCAGGCCAAAGGGATGCCTTTCAGGCCACAGGCAGCTCCTCGGAGCTGGTTAACAAGGGCGAGCGCTGGTCAGACCCGCGGGCCCCAGAACCCCACCCCTGGTAGGGGCGCCCACACAGCGCCCTGTAGGGCAAGAACAGCTTCACCCGAAGTGCTGGCATCTTTGGGGGCGATGCCATCTCCATGCTGGGTCGGGTGCCTGGTCCCGGCTGGCATTTCCCACATCAGATACCGTGACCTTAGCTGGGAACCATGGCCCGAGCGAGCCCTGCTGGTGGATGCGGGCTCTTCCACTGGCGGGTCACGAGACACTGCCGTGATGCTCTGAGCGTCCCCCCCAAACCTCCCCTTGGAGTCCCCTGATCCCAGAGGCCCATAGCAGCAGCCTGAGACAGGGCCTGTGTAGACGGGTTATGTGTCCAGTGGCTGAAGGTGTTCACTTCAGCTGACCTGGCTGTCATCACAGGGCCATTTCAAGACACGTCCGGCCCGGCTGGCGTGGCTCATGGTTGAGCATCGACCTATGAACCAGGAGGTCACGGCTGGATTCCCCATCAGGGCACAGGCCCCGGTTGTGGGCTCCATCCCCAGCAGGGGGCGTGCAGGAGGCAGCCGCCGATCAATGATTCTCTCTCATCACTGATGTTTCTATCGCTCTCTCCCTCTCCCTTCCTCCCTGAAATCAATCAAAATATGTTTCAAAAAACACAGATACCATCCCGTGTGCTGGCCTGTTCCTTCCACTGGTCAGCCCTGAGCTCGGGCGGAGGTTTCGATGGCGACCAAAGGGACGTCGGAAAGACAGTCTGTCTCCCGGAAGTGTGTGTGGTGAGGCCGGCGCTGGGCCCTGCGGCCGTGTCCCATTAGCAGTGTCATTCCGGCGAGACCCCGCCCGCGCCCTTGACCGGGGCAGAGCGCTTGAGAGGCGGGCAGCAGGCGGGTGTGGGCAGGTGGGACTCTCCATCCCTCTGCCCAGCGGAGGCCGGGGACCTGGACCCCTTCCCGTGCCCATCCCTGGCGCTGGTGGCTCCGGGCCCAGCTCTTCCCCTCTGCCCTTTCCCACTGGGCGTGGAGCAGTGGCCGTGGCCTTCTCGCTGCCAGCCCCTGCCCTCCGCCTCGGTGCCCTCGGGCCCCTGGCTCCCCCTCGGCTCTCACAGATTCTGCCCGTGTCCGCACCCTCATTAATCAACGTCAAGCACGACATGGCAACAAGGGCGGCATTCTTCGGCGCCCCCGCGCCTCCACATCCCATTGTCCCGCGGCTCCGATGGCAGGGGAACGGCCCGGCCGCACATAAAAGAGATGAGACAAAAATGAAAAGAGTCGAGGGAGCAAAAAGACGCGGCATTTTCCCCCGAAACACTCGAATAAATGCCCGGCAATGATAATTTAAATTATTCATACATTTATGAAAACATCCATTGAAGCGCCGAGTGTATGAAGCTCTTTGTCTGTCTGTCCTTGTCCCTTGTTTGGGATTAATCTTTACTGTAACCCGGGCCGGCCGGGCCCGCGCACAAAGGCCACACTCTCTTTCCCTGGGAAAAATGTGCCGGCCCGGCCCGGGGAAGAGCCGGGGATTGTGCTGAGGTGGCAGTCGCCAGGCCTCCCGGCGCTGGACAGGCGGCGTCCCAATAGTGTCCGAGGAACAAAACGCCGAGTGGTTCTCACGTCTGCGTGGGGCCGTGACACACGGTGCCTCGAGGCCGCAGGGAGCGGGCGTGCAGTGCCTGCAGCCCCGCCCCCCTCGGAGGGAGCATCCCAGCCTCCTCCACGTGAGGGCGGGAGGGCCCTGGGGGCGGGGGCCAGGGGGCGGCGTTTCAGGGGTCGTGCGGCCCAGCAGCGCTTCTGGGTGGCTGCCTGGGGCCTAGGTGGGCGGCTCAGGCTAGCCCGGCCGGCGGGGCTCGGTGGTTGAGCGTCGACCTATGAACCGGGAGGTCAGGGTTCGATTCCCGGTCAGGGCACAGGCTCAGGCTGCGGGCTCGATCCCCAGGGTGGGGCGTGCAGGAGGCAGCCAGTCCGTGATTCTCTGTCATCATGGATGTTCCTCTCTCTCCCTCTCCCTTTCTCTCTGACATCAATGAAAATGTATTAAAAAAAGAAGGCTCAGGCTGGAACCTGAAGGCCAAGGACATTTACTTTTTATTTTCTCTTCGTTAATCCTCACCCAACGGTATTTTTCCCATTGATTTTCAGAGAGAGGGAACGACAGAAAGAAACATCGATGTGAGAGAAACACATTGATGGGTTGCCTCCTGCACACGCCCTACTGGGGATCAAGCCTGCAACCTGGGCACGTGCCCTTGACCAGAATCAAACGCAGGACCCTTCAGTCCGCAGGCCGACGCTCTGTCCACTGAGCCACACTGGCCAGGGCCAAAGACATTGAAATCACCCTCCATGTCACTCAGGGAGGGACCGTGGCCTGGCCATCAGCGCAGTGGGCTGGAGCCCACAGGTGGCGCGTGGTCAGTCCACCGTCGCCCCCACTCCGTCGCCCAGCACCTTCCTGCCCTTTCCCGGGGCCACCGCTGCCCTGACAGCCCGAGGCCCCCGCTGGGAGGTGCTGGGTGCCTCCGTGCCGATAAACTCGGCCCCGCTCTGTTCCTGGTCGGGGCGGAAGGAGGAGCCCCAGCCTCGGGCCAGGAAGGTCGTTTTTATGGAGTGAGCCCCGTCCCGCGCTCCCGGGCCCAGTGGGGTGACTCCCGAAGCCGATTCTAAGCGGGAGGAAGAGCCCAGCATGGACCTGCCCCCCTGCTGTGGCTTCGAAGGTGGGAGGCAGCCGGGAAGCCGTGTCTTCTCGCTGGAAATGACTCAGAGCCGCCCTGGCTCCGGAGCCCGTGGGCAGCACCCAGCTCGGCTTTGCGTGGGGGCCTCTGGGTGTGGCGCTGGGGACACGGGCGGCCGGGGGCTCTCTTGGTCCGGACCACCCTGCAGCGGCCCCGCCGACCTGTGTGTGCGGAATGGAGCTGGACCGGGGGCGGGCCGCCTGCTGGCTGGATTCATGGCCCGCCGGTTGGGGCCGGGTCAGGGCCCGAGAAAGGCCGCTCCTGGGCCAGGACGGACGTGGGCCCCTTGGGGGGGCTGCCGCGCAGACAGGCCACGTGGGAACTTGGCCGGGACTGGAGGGCGCGTCCCAAGCAGGAGCAGGGGGAGGACTTCAGGACTCCAGATTCCAGAGCAAAGCGTTGCCATTGACGTCCCTGCCCTGGTCACACCCCACCCCCACCCCCACCCCCACCCCGCGCGGCTCATCCTGAGAGACTGTCTTTTTGGAAACGTTCTCAAGGGACTCAGCTGGTTTCAAGTTTTGGCAAGTTCCACTGGGGAGCGGCCGAGATGCCCGCTCTTCTGCCCAGAGGTATCGGGGATACCGCCTGCACGCCGCTCCGCTCCCCACGGCCGCCCCCCAGGCCAGGTGTCGGGGCCACTGGACTGGACCCCCGTTCCTCCCCCGTCGCCTCCCTCCGCCTCCGCCACTGACGGTGGGGTCTGGGAAGGTAGCCAAATGCCGCCGAGGACACTTCGGCAATAAATCATCTCTCGTCCCACATCTGCAGGCCCCGGGCTGCCCCTCGCTGCTGCTGACCCCCCACCCCGGCCCTCGGACAAAACTCCCATTGTCATGGCCGAGGAAGAAGCCTCGGGCTCCCACTCACAAAGGCCTCGGGGCCGAGGCGTGGACTGCGGAGGGAGGCTGGGCCCCGCGGGGGGCCGGCACGCTCTTTCTTCCTCCCTGGTTCACACTTTTCCTCTCTCGTGGGGGTCCCCCGAAGCCTTTCATTCGGCTTCATATTCACATAAAGACATCAAGAAAGAAAACCGCAGAAGGAATTATTAGGCATGGCTGTCACACGCTTTATCAGGGGAAGGAGGGCGCAGGCTAACCCTTTCCGCACTGGCCCAGCGGGGCGTTCCCGGGAGACCCCGGGCATCGGGAGGGGCCCGGTCGGCTCGGCACCCACGCACGCTCACTCGCGCCCGCCAGACGTGTACGCAGGCGCGCACTGGGGCACAGGTGGGTGTGCGCGTGGGTCTGTTGAGAAGCCGATTTCCAAATTGCTGCACTTAACCCGGAGCTGCTGGGCCACTGGCTCAGGGAGGGCGCGGCCCTCCATGTGGTTCTTTCTTCCTTTGCTCCAATCGGCAGGGGCCCTGCCCCTCGCCCAGGCCCGGGGGGGGGGGGTGGGGGGCGGGGGGGGGGCTTTTCCACCCTCGGAGCCGAGAGGCGGCTGGAATGGAAAGTGCCCCGGAGGCCAGAGGGCCTGCCTCCTCCCGGCGGGCGCAGCTGGCAGGGGCGGGCAGGGACTCAGAAATCAGATAACACAGCTGCTTTTGCAGACTGTTCTGTGCTGAGCAGCGTGGGCCGCGCTTGGCCGTTAACCCCTGACTTCCTGCTCCCTCTCTCCTCGCAGGGCCGCCTCGTCAGGTGCCCCTGCCAGGGCTGCCACCTGCCCGGCCTGGCGGCGTTCGGAGGGCGCACCGTGGCCACGGCCCAGCTCCTGCAGAGGAGGGGCGGGGGACGGGGGCCCCAGGCCCCAGGGGAGCTGCAACTCGGGGGAGGGCCGGGGGCGGGCACCCAGCCACCAGCAGGCCCCGTAGAATCCGTGCCGCGGGCCACCCCAGGGTGCGCAGCGCCCTCGGATGCGCGGTAACCGAAAACCGCATGCCGACAAACGGCTCCCTCGGCAAACATTTTTATTTCCAATTAGCGGGAGAAAAATTGCTAATTTGCTGCCGTTGGGCCAGGCTGACGTCTCAATCTGCGGAGTGTCAGGGCCGTGAAAGGAGCCGCTTCACACTGCGCCGCCGAGCGGGGCTCTGTAAAGAGGGTCAGGGCAGCGGGCCCAGAAACCAGATTGCCGGCCACGGCGCTGAATGGCTCACACAGACGCGCATTGTCTGCCGTGCCAGCTCCCCGACGACCCGCTCCTCATTCTCCCCGCGGAGGGAGGGCGGGCGGGGGAAGGGTCCGAGCGTGGGAGGGAGCGCGGCCGCGGGCCTTTGTCGGGGCAGGGCCGCGGGACGGGACGCACAGGAGCGGCGGGAGCCGGTTAATGATTGCCCGGGCCTGTCTGCGCCACCGGGAACAGGACGATAAAGTGCTCCCGGAGCCCGGCTGCGGCTCTGCACCCGGCAGATCCAGAACCAGATAATGTCCCCTGGCAGTTAATGACTGAACAGGCCCGGGACGGGGCGCCCGGACACGGCTCCTTAAGGCGACCAGGACCGCCCGCGCCCGCTGCCTCCCGACGGCGCCCCGGCAGCTGATTGATGGAGGGCGTCCCTCCGTGAACCTCGGGCACTGGGTCCCCGGGGCGAGCGAGCCTACAGGGGACCTCGGGGAAAAGCAGGTGTGCTCCGGCCTTGAGGTCCCTCCCGGCCACGGGGTCGGCGCTAGAACAGGACATGCGAGGGGGTGGCCCGGCGGGCCACAGATGTTCGGCGCGGAGGCAATAGTGAGCCCAGTGACCACGGCACCTCAGGCGGTGAGAGCCCGGCGGAGCCCGAGGACAGCCGTGCCTCCTCCCCAGACGCGAGCTCCTCCCCAGCAGACATTCATTACGGCCCCCGCGAGCCGGATGCACCCCCCCTCCCCGCCCCTGCGCCCAGCCCACGCGGCTCCCCAGCTTCAGGCCTCCCCTGCCCGTCCTCGCTGGTGGTGGACCAGCTCCAGCAGCGCCCAGGACGGCTCGGGATCGGCACACGCGCGGGTGGGCTGAGCTCGCTGGACCTGCGGCCGGCACAGGGCCCCAGGGGCACCCGCCCCACCACCCTCAGATCCTGCCGTCTCCCCAGCTGGCCGGGGCTCTCCTGTGCCAGGGCTGGTGGCTTTAGAACGGTCCAGAGGCCCGGCCTGGGCAGCAGCTCCGATGGAGGAGGCCTGCGGCAGGCGGGCCAACAGGAGGCCAGAGATGAAGCCGCCCTGAGTGGGGCAGGTGTCTCCCGTGACCTCTTAGGCACAGCCTGGTCGGGAGAGGCAGGCCGCTCGGCCAGGCCAGGCCTGGGAAGCCACCACCAGCCCAGCGAAGCTGGCACCGGTCAGCCCCTCAGCCTGCAGGGGGCGGAGCGCCCACGCCTCCAGGCAGACCCTGGCTGGGGAGCGGGCGTCTTACAACCAGGACTGTCTGTTGGGCAGGGCCCGGGCCTCGGGCAGGGGTCTGGCCACAGCTGACATCTGCTTTAGACCCGCATGTGCCCCCTGGCGTGGAGGGAGCCGGAGCACGTGCAGCAGGGCCCGCTGCCTGTGTCGCTCTGACCCCTAAGGACACAGCCTCCGCAGTAAGGAGGCAGCGGCCTGGACGCGGACCCTCCGCTGCTGGAGCCGTCTGCTGCTGTGTGGCCTCAGACAAGTCACTTAACCTCTCTGAGCCTCTGCCTCACCGAGGAGCGGCGACGACTGAACTGGATAATGTATGTGGGACTTTCCTTGCAGCAGGCGAAGAGCTGCCGGATGTGTTGTCTTTGTGCAAATGAGGGAAGAATGCCCGAGCCTGCATTGTGGGGACCCTTTGTCTCGAGTGGGCCAGTCTATAAGCACTGTATTTTCCTCCGGAAAAATAAAGAGCTACTGCCCAGGCCATCAATCACGGGAAAGACTGGCCCCGGTGCACAATGCGCGCACACTGTTCCCAAGGAGCCGGGCACCACGGGCATCTTGCATCCGGCCCCTTCCTGCTCGGCCCCGAGCTGTCCGGAGCCTGGGTGCCAGGCAACACACGCACTCACATACATGCACACACAGGGAGAATGCAGTGTGCACAACTCCACACAAGCACGCCAGCATGGAGACAAACATGCACCCACGTGCATGCACCCACATGCACACATAAGGGTAATGCTGTGTGCATGCCTGTACACATGTTCACATGCACACATGTGCCAGCACAGAGATAAACACGTGCATGCACCCACACACGTGCACACACGTGCACCCACGTGCACACAGAAATCCCTCCTGGGGCAGTCGCTCCTCTCCTGCTGAGGCCAGAACCTCGAGCTTCCGGGTCTGGAGAGTTTACAGGAAAAGCCGAGAGGGCGGAGCACGGGCAGGAAGCAGGACGCTGGCTGTCACTCCTGCTCCTGGACCCCGAGCGTCCAGGACAGCGCAGAGGCCCTTCCCCCAGTGCCGGTGCTGGAGCCGGGCGAGAGCAGGGCATGGCTGTCACAGGGCCGCACCACAGGCCGCCTCACGTCAGGTGCTGTGGCCCCCCCCCCCCCCCCAGAGCAAGCAGCGGGGACGCTGGCAGCAGAGCGCACACTGCCCGCAGGAGGCAGCTGCCCGCCCGCCCCTGCTCGGAGGCCCCGGCCCTGCAGCGCCTTCGCCAGGCCCCACGCAGCCCGGGCTGGTGCCACTTCCCCGGGAAGGCCTGTCCTCCCTCCCTCCCGTGGGGTGGGTCTCAGCCGCCTTCAGCCATCCCTGCTTTCCTGGCGGCTTCAGCCGGCCCCAGTGTGGAGGCGCTGGCGCCTCTGGACCCTGCGTCAGGCCTCGCTCTCCGCCACCACGCAGGCCAGGGCAGGGCCCGCGCTCCAGCTTGGCTGAGCTCCAGGATCACCGGACGTGCGGGCCCCTCCCCGACCCCCGTGACAGGAGACCCGGCTGGGCCTGGGCACCGGCATTCTGCAGAGCCCCGGAGGTTTCCGGTGCCGCCCGGGCCGAGGACGATGGGTGGGGAATGGGACCGGGGCGCCCGCCTGCGCCGTGGCTGCCTCCGCCTGCGAGTCCCCGGCTGATGCCCGGGCGTTTTGCATCCAAAGGAGGCGGCGCAGCCTGCCCACCGCCATCGCGGCCTGTGGCTGCAGACTCTCCAAAGGGGCCCAGGGCCGCTCAAGGGGCGTTCAGATTGGCCGCGGATGCCACAACACCAGGGTCTCCGGAGCGAGCGGTGCCCACAGGGAAGCCGCATCTGCCCCTGCCCGGACGAGGCCCAGCGACCCTCCCTGCTCTGCTGCTGGGCGTGACCACAGGACCGGCCCGGCGGCCGTCACCAGGGCCAGCTCCCCAGCGCGGACCATGGAGCCGTATCGATTTTCTCGCAGCAAACGTTTCTTGGGTTTACGACACCTGTTATCTTTGCCTAATGGAAGGGACGCTGACGAGCCGAAGTTCATCTTTGGTCTAAGCTCCTGCCACAGCCTGGGGGAGAGGGAGGGAGGAGGGGGGAGGGGGGAGGGGGAGGGGGGCACACGCCCACGCACATGTGCGCACCCCTGGCCCCAGTGCACGCCGCCGCGCAGCCATAGTCACGGGAGGTTGTCCGTCTCCTTGCTTTTCTCAACTCGAAATCCCGTGAAAAGACGAAAGAGACGGCCGGCGTCCCACCTGCCTCGGGGCTGGACCCCTGCCTCAAATATTAAGATAAAAGGTGCCACTTCGGAAACAGCTCACCGTAATGGAAAATCCATCGCTGCCATCCACGCCCTGCCTTTGGGGGCGGCGGCACGCATCAGCGCTCCGCCCTCAAGCAGACGGTCGATTTCCAGAAGCTTCAATCCCGCGAGGCAGGTGATGGCCCGGGCTTATCTGTGGGGCTGGGCGCAGCGGGCCGCGATGAATACCACAGCTTCCGAGGAGCGCAGTTACACCTATGGGTGAAGCCCTTCGTGTCGCGCACACAGAAAAGGCAACCTCGTTCATAGTTGAAGGCCGTGGCGTGAAATCCGCCAGAAGTACCTATCACACCCGACGCAGAGCCCCGAGTCCCCGCGTCACCGGGGGGCCACAGTGCTCCCCGCCTGCCCCTCTCCCCTCTCCCGAGGGACCGGCCTCACCCAGGCCTGGCCCGCCCGCCCGCCACGCTCCGAGCCGCAGCCCCGCCTGCTCGCCTCGTGGAGAGAAACCCTTCCCGGTCTGAGTCACCTTCGTCGGGTTGTGTGCGCGCGTGGCCCTGTGTTAGGCGGTCCCGGGCACTGCGAGGCGAGGGGTGGGGCCGAGGAGTGGGATAAAAGGCGCCGTGGCCCAGCCGCGTGGCTCAGTGCTTGAGCATCAACCTCTGAACCAGGAGGTCAGGGTTCACTTCCCGGTCAGGGCACAGGCCCGGGTTGTGGGCTTGATCCCCAGTGTGGAGCGTGCAGGAGGCAGCCGATCCATGATTCTCTCTCATCGTGGATATTTCTCTCTCTCTCTCTCCCTTCCTCTCTGAAATCAATAAAATTTATATATATATATAGAGAGAGAGTTTTAAAAAGGCACCGTGGGCTACACAGGACCAGGGAGCCCTGTGCCCCTCTCGGGAAGACGGCCCCTCACACCCAGCGCGACCGGGGATGCGCCCAGGTGCCCCTAAGCTTATCCAACAGGAGAGACTCAAATCTCAGATCTTGGGGTGCTCGTCTCCAGAAAATGTGGGCATTCCCATGGGGCACAGCAACGGGGGCTCCGGCCATGGGGGCTCTGGCCATGGGGGCTCTGGCTATGGGGGCTCCGGCCATGGGGGTTCTTGTCATGGGGACTCTGGTCATGGGGGTGAGTGGTCATGGGTGCTTTGGTCATGGGGGCTCTGGCCATGGGGGCTTTGGCTATGGGGGCTCCTGTCATGGGGACTCTGGTCATGGGGGTGAGTGGTCATGGGTGCTTTGGTCATGGGGGCTCTGGCCATGGGGGCTCCGGCCATGGGGGTGAGTGGTCACCCTGCTGGGGCGGAGCCTCAGAGCAGAAAGCTGGTGGGGCCGAAGGGCATCGCCTTCCCGGCCGGTCTCGGTCACAGGTTTCCGGGGGTTGGGGGCGGGGGCGGCTCCATTAGTTCCGGTTCAGGTCTGTTTGGACTCCATGGACTTGATTTTCAAAAGAGCCTTGAAAATGTTAGCGCTGAAGGTCACACACACTTGGCAAAGCGTGACTCGTCGTTTGGAAGGAAAAAGGCAGAAAGGGCATTTGGACACAAAACAGCTCCTTAAAACAGCATTTTGATGAGTTAAGTATAAATAAATCAGAAACACACGGGTTTCATTTCCTTTAAAATACCCGCGGGCTCAAGCACTAGCGGGAAGAGTGCCTGGCAAACGGCGGTTTGGGGCCGTGACAAACCCAAATATTTGGAAGAGGTTTCTGAGATGTTTGCACCCAGGTCTCCTCGTCCGCCTTACCTTCCTCCAGCCCCAGCGGCGCCCTCCCCACCATCCGGGCGGATCGTCCGTGTGTGTGTGTGTGTGTGCACTCACATGTGTGCGCGCACATACGTGTGCGTGTCATGTGCGGACACACACTCACGCCAGCGTGCCGAGGGAAATCTAAGCAAGCAAGATCTGAAACGAGATGAGGGCTGAGAGTTAAGGAATCTGAGCTTTATTTTGATGAAGGGGAAGATGAGAACCTGCTTTCCAAGGCGTCGAATAAAGGCTCCGTCTGCAGCGGATGCCGGGATGGGGTCGGGCGGCGGCTGCTGCCCGGACGGACATCTGGGTTGTGAGCGGGAAACCCAGCTCTGCCCCCCAGAAATGCGTGATCCCACAGCGGGGCCGCGGGAGGAGCCGGGGTAGGGGGCAGAGGAGTGGCGCCCAGCACGGTGAGAGACGCTGAGGGCAACGCTCACCTCGCCGGGACCTGTTCTGCACTGTGACCTTCCTCTCCCTGAGCCGCGGGGCGATGGTGACCGCAGCCGGGATCCCAGCGGTGGCCGCTGCGGCCGGCTGCCCTGGGGAGGGTGGGCGGAGCGAGCAGGTGGACAGGTTCAAGGACACTTTGGTGAAACAGCAGCCCCTTCTCCCGGTAGCTCAGGAGGCGGGAGGAAGGCGGGGACCTTCCTAATAAAACAAGTGAAAGTCACTAAAACAAGAGCTCGTCGGGTTTGCTGACCCGTGAAGGGGCGGAGAGCTGCTCAGAGTCTCCGAACCCGCTCTGCAGTTTTACAAACTCATAAAACTCGGGGCTCCCACCGAGCGTGCCGGGCCCAGCCTGTTCCCCGGCCGTAACGACCCCCACGGGCGCCTGGCGGACCCCGGGCCGACCCCCCCGACGGGACCCCGGCCAGGCCTCCGAGGCGCGGGCTGAGTCTGACCTGGAGCATCCAGCCCGTCTCTCGTCTCCGCGGCCCCAACACGTGACTGTGCGCCCAGAGACGTAGCAGAAGGGCTGCCCGGCCGCGGCCGCCCAGACGTCCTTCCCCACAGCAGTCCTTCCGGCTCCTGATGAGGAGCAGGCTCGCAATCAGCACTCCGCGCTGGGCTGCGGGGTGTCTGCAGAGCTGGGCTGGGCGGGTTTCATAACACGGCTCCGCTGCCCGGCCTCGCAGCTCCACAGAAAAGTAAATATTTCCCCTCCTGATGCCACGGCGCTGCCAGGCCCAGGCCAGAGCGCGGACGCAAGGGAAGCCCTGCCCGGCGGGGGGCTGGGGGCCGCAGCCAGGAGCCCGGGTCCGCGTCTGGCTGACCCTCCCATCTCTTCTCTCAATTGTACGCGTTGCTCCAGTCAACGGCCGCGGCCTTTTCTCCTTCAGACCCAGACAGAGCAGAGCGCCGACACGCCCACGACACGGATGCGGATGCGGCGTCGTTGCTAATTGGACCCGTTAATGCCAGTTCAGGCAGCACCGGCGCTGGGTGCGAAAGAGGCGGTTCAGACGTTTCATAGCAGGCTGCCCCCTGGCAGCATAGGCCCATGCAGGAGCCCACAGACTCCCTCTCTCCAGGTCTCGGGGCGGGGGGGGGGGGGACCCTGGTGCTCAGGCCGCCTCACCTGCGAGGGTTTGGCATGCAGACGCGACCCGGTGGCCAGGTGGGGAGCTCAGCCTCGGGAGGAAAGCGGAGCCTGTTATTCCAGTATTTATGGAGGGGCCGCTGGGGAGGCGATGAGGGTCGAGGAGCCAGCCCGCTTCCTTGCCGGAGGCCGGCTTAGCTGTCTCACTCGGTGACCCTGACCTCCCCAAGCCTCCGCCACTCAGCTGGAAAATTGGGTAAAAAGATTGTGGTGTCTCGGCCACAAGCCGCCGAGTGGAAGTGCTCCGGGTGGCGACCCCGTGACAGCCAAGCACACGGGGACCGGGCCGGGCTGGGGGTCTCTGCGTGCGTCACAGCCAACGGCAACAGGAGATCAGAGCCGTGGGCCCCCGTTGGACCCCGGACCTGGGATCTAGGGCCCAGCTCTGGGGCCCGCGTGGTGAAAGGCCAGGGCCAGAGTCCCCAGCTGGCCGCCAACAGTTTCTACCGGGCGCTGTGTCCCGAGCAGACGGGCTGTGGGGACAGCACTGGGCAGCGCAGGCGCAGCACCTCCCACGCCGGCCTGACACGCGCCCGCCCTGCGCCCTGCGCCCCCGGCCTCAGCTTTCTTCCTCGTCCCGCCCTCCGTTTCCACGTGTGGCCCCGGTGCCCCAGGATTCACTGCTCCATCCGAGTGAACCCTTTCCACTTGGGGAGACCAAGGCGGGAAGGGCGTGGGAGGCCGCCTGGGCTGCCCCGCGGGTTGAATGAACAGGCTGCTCCCGTCCCATCGCGCAGGCTCCTGAGGGAAGGGCAGGGCCTGACGGGGCTCCGGGGCGGGTGTGCCTCCATGGCTGTGGCGTCCGGGGAGCAAAGGCGGCTTCCCGAACCTGCAGCCCCAGGAGGGGGATCTGGGACGTGCACGCATATGCCGTAGTCACAACCATTGGACCCGGCGAAGCAGCGCAGCCAAGGTCGCCGGGAGGAGGGACAGACGCTCGGCGCCTCCCTGAGTCCCCCTCGTCTCTATGTCTCTACGGCTGACGTGAGCCCCAGCCCAGCAGAGGCCGCCCGGGTCCGAGTGTGACTCTGATCCTTAGTGAACTTGGGGTGTCCTGGCTCAGGACCCCGCCTGCAGCACAGGGAGTGCCCACGCCCTGGAGCCAGGCCCTCGTTGCTGACCCTTTGCCCTGCCCGCCCTCAGTGGGCGCAGCTCTGCAGAGTGGTGTCTCCGGGGTGCGTCCTCCTCTCTCTACCCCACTCATCTCTCTGTGTCTCTCTGCTCCCCCACCTCTCTCTGCTCCCCCACCTCTCTCTGTGTCTCCCCCCTCTTTCTGTCTCTCTCTGCCCCCCCTGGTGTAGGGCATCTGCCCCCCCCAACCCCAGGGAGTGGGCACACAGACCCTTAGGGGGCTCAGAGCCGGGAAGACCCCAGCTCTCCCCTCCGCGGCAGGAAAGAGCAAATACTGGTGCTGCCGCCCAGCATCTCCCAGCTGCACGGAGCGCGTTTGCGAAGCCCCGCTGTGTCCGGGGGGTGTTTCTCCGAGGTCACCTTTGCCCGACGCGGGGGGTGGACAGCGTCCTAGAGTGTTGACTCTGCAGACCAGCGAGGAGCGGTGGGCGGACCTGAGCTGGGGGACCCCCACGGCGCACACACTGCAGGGGCCCGGCCCTCTTCCTCCTGCACTAATGGGGGTCATATTCCCCAGCCCGTCCCGCAGACCCACAGTGACCGGGTCACGTTAAACCGACCGGCACACGCGTGGCTGATGAGCCGCAGAGGCCCCTCCCCCGTCGGGGCTGCCTCGCCCGGGGACCTGCCTGCTGCTGTCTCGGGGCTCAGAGGAGCCTGTTCTGTCCTGCCCTCCGGGGTCTGTGCACCCCGAGGCCGGGCCACATCTGGCTGCTGCAGGAACTCCAGAGGAGGGTTGAGGGGGCCCCCTCTGCTCTCAGGACTAGAGAGTGGAGATGAGCAGGTCTGTGCAGGGCCCGACGCCCCGGAGAGCAGTGGGGTCCAGAGCTGGGCTCTCGGGGCCTCAGTGGCGTCAGGACTCGAGTTCCTGTCGGAAATGGGCCGGGTCGTTGTCATGTGCGTCTTCCTCTTCCCCGGGGTGGCCATGGGCAGCGTGGGGGTGGGGGCGTGTCCAGTGCCCCGGCAGCCCACTGCCCGGATGGGGGAGCTGGGGCTGCGTGTCAGCAAGGCGCCCGGGACTGAGGGGTGCTGCCAGGCCCAGGCGCAGAGCTGGCGGTGATGCCGGTTCCCTGTGCCGCCCGGCAGCCTCGCCTCCCCCTCTGAAGGCTCCCAGGGAAGGAGGCCAGGCTGACACCCTGTCTCAGCCAGCAGGGCTTCCAACACAGGCGGCCCTCGCCGGGTCTGCTGGTCCGGGGAGGCCGGCGGATTTCCCTCTGTTCCCCTCGGTGCTGGAGCCCCAGCTGGACATGCAGAAGGGCCTGGGGTTTGCAGGGAAACAGGAGGGCGGCGGGGCAGCAGGAGGCGGCCACACATGGCTGGGTCCTCCTGGCCCACCTGCCTGCCCCCCAAAGAGCGGATGCGGCAGGGGTCCCGGCGGCAGCGCCGCGTCACGGACATGCGGTCCCACGCTGCCGTTCTCACGGCGATCAGCGGGATGCCTGGGCACAGCTGTTGCTGTCACTGGGTCCCGTTAGTGTGCGGTCTCCTTGGCGGCTCCCGCCTCCCGCCGCCCCGCGCACGGTGGTCCCGAGTTATCACGGCAGCTGCGCCTGAGCCCGGGCACGGGGGCCCGGCCCTGCTCCTCCGCAGATGGAAACATTCCGGGGGAGAAGGCAGCTCCTTTCATCACCCCCCCTTCTCCACATGTAGCGGCGGCCACAGCGCCCCATGGCTCCGGGCTCAGCCTGTGGGGGTCCCGGCTCTGGGTTCCGGGCTGCGTGACCTGGGCGAGTCGCTCAGCCTCGCTGAGCTCTGCACTCCCAGGCAAGGGGGTCACCAGAGGGTGGTGTGAGCATTAACAAGACAACCCCACGCCGGCTGTCGTTAGCGGGAGTGGGATCGGGGTGCTTCCGCCTCCCTGGTGGGCAGGTTGGGGGAGAGTGCGTGCGTCCCTGCTGAGGGGAGGAAGGGGGATCATTAGAGGCGAGGGCCGGATGGGCCGGGACTTGGTCAGGAACGGCGTTCTGTCCCCCGGTCATGCCCACGGGACCCCGATGATGGGATTGGTGTCCACGTTCCCTCGCCTTCCTGTCCCCACGAGGTGCTGAGCTGCCTGCCGTTTGTAACCGAGTTAGACTCCTTCTGCTTTGATATTGGGGTGGCGATCTCTGACCCTCCCGCCGCCAGATAATCCAAGGGGACCCCCAGCCCCAGCGAGCGGGGTGGGCACGTACAGCCCAGGAGGAGCCCGAATCCTGGGGGCGCCCGGGAGGCCCCATCGCGGCCTCTGCCCGGCGGCATCCCGGCCGCGTGCACGTGGGAGCGGCCACGGCTGGGAGATCTGCCCCCGTTCACTTATGATTATTAAAAGTCATCTTAACAAACAGGTGATCAATAAGCAGAGGCCAGGGCCAGGGCATTCGTCCGAGTCTGTCAATACCCCGGTTATTGCTATAACCAAAAAGGCTTGCGGATAGAAGACAGATCTGTGCACAGCACCAATAATCGACCCCCATGTACGTCCCCGTGGGAGACCGCGAGGTGCCAAGTCCGCCGGGGCTGCGCGGGGTCGCGGGCGGCGTCCAGGTGGGCTGTCTGTGCGCGGGACGGTGGTGCTTTCGGAAGCGACACTCGGCCGCCGTGGCCCCGGGGGGACATGGTTGTTGCACGAGAGTGAGAGCCCGTCTGGCGTGCGGCCGGGGGCCGGTGCTGCCTGTGGTTCAAGCGAGGGGGCCATGGGCAGTGCCCCGACGCCGGGGGGTGCACTGGGCGCGGCAGCTCTCGTGAGGGCCGGGCAGTGTTCTGGGGCTGCGGCGGGCCAGGCTGTGCGGGGATGCGAGAGAACAGTCTGGAAAGTCCGGCGAGGGCTCCTTCAGGCCGTCCTCCCTCCCGTCTCCAAGAGGCCACTGGAGACAGGGGACCTGTGCCCGTGGCCCCTTCCTGGCCCGGCAGCGCTTGGGCCCCCAGGTCTCTGGGGTGTTGGAGATGCGTCCGTGGCGGGAGACTCGCAGTTCGCGGTTCATTCTTCGGGCGCGGCAGGCGCTGAGCGCGGCCTGGGAGTGTGGAAGCCGGGCATGTGGCCGGAGGAGGGCGGGGAGATGGGCAAGGCCACCAGCAGTGCCCCCAGCTCTGAGCCTCTTGTGGTTCCGCCCCGCCTGGCGCCTGAGCCCCGGCAGCACCTGCCCTCCCCCCTGGGACCCCTCTGCAGGGTCCGAGCCGCCCACAGCCCCACAGTCCCTGCCGCCCTTTGCGTTTCTCCTCTCGGACCCCAGAGCAGAAGGCAGCTCTGGCCCCAGGCCCAGGAACAGGCGGCCCCGCGGAACGTTCCCCGCGTTTCCGGCATGCGCGTCGGTCCCCCAGCCACCGCGATCCGAGGCCCTGGAGGCCCGCGCTCCCCTTTCTGGGGCTGAATGTCATGGCTCGTCACGCGTCATCGATGGGAAGTGCCCGCGTCCCCTCCTGTGATGGACGCCACTCCCCCCGGGGCCATCGATCTTCCGGAAGCAGGGCCGGGGCCGTCCCCGGGGGGTGGGACACTGGATACGTGGCGCCTGGGGACAGGCCTCAGCGCCCAGCACCCTGCATGGCAGAGCAGGGAGGCGGGAGCCTGGCACAGCCGCTGCCCAGCGCGGAACTGGGCCTTCTCCCGCCTGCTCCTGGTCAGGCCCCCGCCCGCCCTCGCGGCCTGGGCACCAGCACGTGCCTGTGCCCACGAGCAGCTCAGGGTAGAGCCCCCGGGACGAGCTCCCGCCGAGGCCGGGACGAGCGGGAGGGCCTGTGCACTGAGCCCCAGAGGCCTGGCCTGCTCCAGGGGCCCGGGCTGGATCAGCCACCCCCTCAGAAAGGGTGACAGGGGTGCTGGGAAGCGCCTTGGGTGGGCGCTGACGCCGGGTGCCCAGTATAGGGAGGAGCCGTCTGGAGGGGCGGGGGGGGCGGGGGACGGGGGGAGGGACCGAAGCCTCAGCTGGGAAGGCCGAGCACAGAGGCTGGACGTCTGACCGTCCCACCAGGGCTAACCTGGTCTCTCTCCTCCGGGGGGCGGGGGGGGGGCGGGGGGGCAGAGAGTGGGAGTCCTTTCCACCGACCCAGCCCTGGCAGGTGGTCAGCCCCAGCCCTGCCCCCTGCAGACCCTCCTCCCCGGCCCCCTGCCCCCTCGCCCTGTCCTGCCAGCACCATGTCCACACCCACCCTCAGAGGCCGTGGAGGCTGGTCTGCACAGGGGCGCCCAGCAGAGCCCCGGGGCCTTTCAGCCCCTCGGCCCCGCCCTTCCTCTGGGTGCTGTTTGCACCGCCCCTCCCCCCATCACCGTCCCCTCCCCACCTCCACACCCTGCTTCTGGATTCCTGCTCCCAGAAGCACCCAGCGGGGGCCCCCTCACTCCTTGGGGCTCAAGGCATTGAAGGGGTTCACTCCATAGCCTCTGCCCCGCGTAGCTAACACACTGGCATCAGTGCTATTGCGGGAATTTTGAAATTTCTGCCAAGCGTCCCCGGGCTGTGCAGACGCCAGGCGCTCAGCGGCTGCGTGGAGACGAGGGTGTGAGGTGCTGCCACCCTGCCCTCCGGGACCGTCCCCCATGGAGAGGACACCGGGGGCGGGGCCGGGAGCCCATTCCTCCAGTCCCTCAGGCACCCCTGCCACAGGGAGCCCAGGCCCCGGAGGCCGCGGGGGGCGGGTGTCCAGGCAGAGGGTGCGTGCGCGTGGCCGGAGACCGCCAGTGCACAGAGTGTTCTGGGCACGTCTGGCGGCGGGCACACCGTGCCCAGAGGCTCTGGCCGAAGCAGGGCCTCCCTGGCCAGGAAACAATGGTCTGCCCCCCGCGGCTCCTGCGGCCTGGGGAGCCGTCAGGTCCCGCTCCAGCAGGGGGGCTGGGTGGGGCGACGCAGCGGGAAGTGGGCGGGAGCCTCCAGCACAGCTCCTGGCGGGTCCCCCAGCCGCGAGCCCGGGCGTCCCCGTCTGTCACCCGCCCGGGGCTGTGTCCTCGGGTGGGACAGCGGCGTGGGCTCCCGGGGAGGACTCGGGGTGCCTGCCCCTGGCTCCAGGGTCCGGGCGGGAGGCTGGGGAACACGTGGGGCAGGAGGCAGGCGGCGGCGGGGAGAGGCTGGCTGGGAATGTAAACAGCGGGGAGCCCGTCCGCGCGGGAGGCCCGTCCCCTCCGGAGCTGGCCCTTCTCGGGCCGCGCTGGGCTGTGTAAATATTTTCCTTCGGGTGAGGAGAGAGCCTCCATTCACGGGCAGGCTCACTTGAAAGGCTGAGGATCTGTTTAGGCAGAAAAGCTAAAAACAGTGTCCCAGGCGCCTCTTGAAAAAAATCACTTCTGCAGCTCCGCGCGGCCAAGCGGGTTTTTAATGCGGAAAATAAACAAATCTCGCCGCCCCGCCCAGAGCCCAAGCGTTTGTGTCAACACCAGGGAGCCTTTGCCGCGCAGCCAGCGGCCGGGGTGACTGAAGCCCTTCGGGGTTCCCGTGCCCGCGGCGGCCAGCGGGAAGGCGCCCAGCTGGGCGCGAGCTCAGGGCGCAGCCCGGGCGGGGAGCCGGTCGGAAGGGGCGCCGTGCGGCTTGTTTCCGCGACACACCCAAGGGCCCCGGGTGCCCCCAGAGCAGAAGCCCGGCGTGCGGGGCCTGGATTTGAACTTGGGTTTTTCCACTTGGCAGCTCCTTGACCTTTGCCCCGTGGCCCCGACGCCCCAGCCTGTCTCCTGTCTGTGAGGCGGGGTCAGGGCAGCTCCTGCCCTGATGGGTTGTCCTGAGGAGAGACAGCCACCTGCGAGGTGCCCGGGACAGGCCCCGCCTCGTGGCCCCGACAGTGCCCCCTGGCCCCGTGTCATCATCACGTCACCATGGCGACCGCTGCCTTCACAATGGAAGTGCAGCATTTACACCAGTGCCAGGGGCAGTCATGGTCGGACTCTGGTTTGGACCCAAAATGAAGGATGAGGATTGTTCTGTAAAGACTCCAGGAAGGGAGGATACGCAAGTGGGGCTGTGTGCACATGTGGGGCTGTGTGCACGCGTGGGGCTGTGTGCACCCATGGGGCTGTGTGCATATGTGGGGCTGTGTGCACACGTGGGCTGTGGACATGTGTGGGCTGTGTGCATGTGTGGGCTGTGTGCACATGTGGGCTGTGTGCACGCGTGGGCTGTGGACATGTGTGGGGCTGTGTGCACATGTGGGGCTGTGTGAACGCGTGGGCTGTGGACATGTGTGGGCTGTGTGCACATGTGGGGCTGTGTGCACGTGTGGGCTGTGGACATGTGTGGGCTGTGTGCACATGTGGGGCTGTGTGCACGCGTGGGCTGTGGACATGTGTGGGCTGTGTGCATGTGTGGAGCTGTGTGCACATGTGGGCTGTGGACATGTTTTGTCGAGGCCGAGAGGAGCCTGAAGCCGCCGGAGTTCAGATCATCAGCTCCTGAGGCCCATTTGCAGGCGTTGCTCAGGGCGTGACCCCGTCCTCGGAGGGCAGGCCACGTGGGGTCCAGGGCAGCTGCCCACCGGCCCATCCTGTCCCCTCCGCTCAGGCTGTGTCTCCAGCAGCCCCTGAGCCCCCATGGCCCCCGGGCCCCCCCCGAGTCAGCAGAGTGAGGCTCAGAGACGGCAGGGGGAGGGGCTCTCCATCCGCCCCGGGGACCCGGCCGTCCTCTCCTGACCCCCCGAGGACCCCCCTAGACAGCACTCACCCCCGACCATGGCCAGCGGTCAGCCACTTGGAGGCCCTGATTCCCAGCTCTGGGCATGGGAGTGATGTCAGCAGTGGACAAGGGGGACACAGGTTAGAAAGAGGTCTGGGCTCCAAGGCCAAGGGCAAGAGGTCAGTGACCGCGGCCGTTTGGTGATTTTGGGGCCATCGGACAGACTGGGGGTGGGGTGGGGGTTCACCCACTTCTGTCTGGTTAGGAAGCTGAGAGGCCGGCCCGGCGGGCTCCTCCCACGGCGATGCCTGCAGATTCCGTAATAACAGGTTCTGGGAGGAGAGATGCTGGGGTCCAACCCCAGGGGGTCCAGGGGTCCCCAAAGGTGTGGACGGAGTCAGCGAAGAAGGAATGACACAGAGGCAGCGTTCAGTTGATCAGCAGCCTAGCCAGGATCTCTAGCCAAGTTCTGGTCAGGATCTCCAGTGAAGTTCTGATCAGGATCTCCAGCGAAGTTCTGGTTAGGATCTCCAGCCAGGTTCTGTGTCCATGTTCTCTTGCTAGGTTCTCCAGGTTCTCCAGCCAGGTTCTGTGTCCATGTTCTCTTGCTAGGTTCTCCAGCCAGGTTCGGTCGCCAGATTCTGTAGCCAGGTTCTTCAGCCAGGTTCTGGCTAGGTTCTCCAGCCAGGTTCAGTCACCAGGTTCTAGTCAGGTTCTCTTGCCATGTTCCATCCAGGTTCTGTAGCCAGGTTCTGTCTCTAGGTTCTGTGTCTAGGTTCTGTGTCTAGGTTCTGTGTCTAGGTTCTGTGTCTAGGTTCTGTGTCCTGTTGTATTGTTACATCTGTATTTATACCAGTTGATTCAATCCTATCAATCTCTATTCCAAAGGTTAGGGCGTTTCTTATCTCCATTCCAGGGAGTAAAGATTATGTAGCTTAAGCATGATTGTTCGTAGTTGAAGTGATTAATTACCCGCCTGGCACTTAGTTGAGGGGTTTCATTCCCTCCCTAACTTCAGGGGAAAATCCCTACCTGGGGAAACAACCTTTCTCAGAGAGGTGACCTTGGTTAAAACACAGCGCCAAGAAGGGGAGCAAACATATCAAGAACCGTATGCCATATATGCCAGGTCCCTTGAAACAGCAAGATGGACCGGCTCCTGGCAGAGAGAACCTTCTGGGATCCATTTGTGACACGAGCAGAAAGCCCAGCCCGGGGCGCACGCCAGCGCCCAGAGCCGTGAGCGCGCGAGACGGCTGTGTCTGCGCTCGCGGGCTCTTTGGAGAACAGAGGGTGTTTATTTTTAAGGGTCAGGAAGGACATTTTGCCCAACTCCACTTAGTTCAGTCCTGGCACCGAGACCGCGAGAGAAGCGAAATGCCGGAGGTCAAACCTCGCTCTTTTGGCGAAAATGCTAAATCAAAACACACCTAATGCTTGTGCCGGGGCCGGGACGGGCTGAGAGCAGCCGCAGCCTCTGCCAGTGCCCGCCGGCCCCGAGGCTTGCGAGGGCTCGGCCACAGAATAAAGAGGCGTTTCAGCGACGCGCAGCCCCGGGGGGAGGCGGGCTCGCGGGCTCCAGGGGGCGCGTCCGGCCGTGTCCACCGAGGTCAGCGCTGGGTGAAGAGCAGAGGCGGCGAGAAGCATACCTGCCAAGGCGCCTGGGAAGAGGGAGGCGAGAGAAGCTTCCGGAACAGGGACACGTCAAGGTCACTGTGCAGCTTCCTCTTGGGAGAGCACTGGGCACTGGGGCCTCACGCCTGCCTCTCCCTCATCACGAGATTGGGGGGGCTTCCCGGCCACCTGGTCCTCCCTGTAGAGGCGCTTCAGGCAGACACACTGCCCACATCCACGCCCACGGCCTGAGGGAGCCGGGGCCCGGCTCAGAGGAGCAGTGAGGACAGCCCGGGAGCTCCTGGCCCCGCCTGGTCCCCCATGTCCCCCCCAGTCCTGCCTGGTCCCCCCTGGCCCTGCCTGGTCCCCCGGTCCATCTGGCCTCACCTGGTCCCCCATGTCCCCCCCGGTCCTGCCTGGTCCCCCATGTCCCCCATGTCCCCCCTGGTTTCCCCTGGTCCCCCATCCCTCCGGCCATGCCATAAGCCCTCTTCCCCCTATGCTACAGGCAGGCCGACGGACATGACTGGCCTGCAAACCTCAAACCTGCTCAGTTATCACAACTGCCCTCTCCATGAACGGGCCACGGGGAGGGGGAGGGGAAGGCCACGGCCACCGGAGTCAGCGTGGAGCCCCAGCGGAACCATGGCAGGAAGCGGGCGCTCCCCTAGAGGGCGGCTGCCCGTCAGGGCCCAGTGAGGCCTGTGCTGGGGACCAGCGGGCTGGGGTCCGGGGATGCAGTGCTGACGACCTCCAGGGAGGATGGGGATATGCAGGGACCATGGCCTGTACGTGGGCTCTGGCCTGGACGCTCCAATGAGCTTTCCTCCCACCGGAAGAGGAGGGGCCTCCTGGCGGGGCCCAACCAGAGGCCAGCGAACCCCGCTCAGCCACTGGGCCATCCAGCTCCCAGTCGGGCTCCAGGGCGGTGCGGGGTGCGGGGGGCGAGGGGCGAGCTGTGAGGGTGAGGAAGGCGGTGCTGGCCAGAGGCTAGGAGCAGGTTCACAGTGTCACCTGTGTGGGTGGCACTGACTTCTTGGGGACCCAGAGAGACCCCTCGAGCCAGGAGCAGCGGCCGAGGAGCGGCTGGGGGCCGGGGCTGGTGTCAGCCCCGGGGATGTGGAGTGGAAACCAGGCAGACGAAGGCAGGATGGCCGGCCGCCCGCTGCTGACCTCGGCTCCAGCCTCGGGCCCATCTCCACGGCCCATCCAGCGCCAGCGTGGCAGGGACAGGGCCCCGCACCCCGGTCTCCGCAGCTGCGCCGGGGACCGTCCGGCCTCCCTCTGCACTGCCCACCCTCCTCCCTCTTCCCTTTATTCGCTGGAGTCACCTTCCAAACCACAACTTCAGAATCTATTAAAAGAAACATAAACTCCCCAATTGGTTAGAATTCTCAACATTTTACAAATATGACTTCGTGTTATTACAGCTGAGCCCGGGAAAATGCGCCCGTGTTTTGGACCGCAGCTTCCGGTCCTCACACCTGCCCACGTGGGCACTGGCGGGCACTGGAGGGCCCTGGCAGGCGCTGGTGGGTGTTGGCGGGCGCTGAAGGGTGCTGGTGGGTGTTGGCAGGCGCCCTGCTCCGCGCTCGGACCTTGCAAAGGCAGCAGCGTCATTTCCAGGGGAGGGAGTAACATCCCTGGATGGACCCCGTTTCTCAAATGTCCGTCTCAGCCCCGGTTTGCCGTCCTCGGGAAGTGACGGTCCAGTTTCCGTGCGTCCGCGGTACTTGGCTCCAGAAGGGAAAACCTCACCGTGTCGCTGAGCTGTCTGTGTGCCTAGCCTAGAAAGCGCCTGGGACCGTCCCCGAAACGCTGCCCTCTGGGGTGGAACCTGGTGGTTTTCAGGAGACGCCTGCCAGGCGACAGGCGACAGCTGGCCCAGCCCAGCCGGGACAGCGCCAAGTCCAGGCTGCGAGGAAACCCAGCGTGGCTGGCCTTTCCCCCTCGCCGTCCCAGGCCGGTGTCTGTGTGGCCACAGGACCCGCCTGTCCCCCTCCAGGTGCTCCCGGCGGCACAGTCACCCCCACACACAGGCCCACGTTGCTGGCGGAGCTCAAAGAGAGCAAGGAGGGCCCATGACACGGCTCCAAGCACCTCCGTGTTCCCGCCAAGCTGGCTCTAGTAACGCGTGCAGGTCTCCACCCCGTGTCTCAGGGACCAGGGTGAGCGACACGGGTGGCTGCGTCCCTGTGGGACCCACTGCCTTCAGGGAGGTGACATCCCGGGGGCTCCTTACCGTCTGAACACACTGGGGAGAAGGGAGGAGCCCGCTCTCCACAGGGCGCTGCCCTTCACGTTGGGAGAAGCCGTCGGGCCGCACGCTCGTATTCCAGAGAACACGCAACCGGCCCCGCTTGATGCGCGGCCACGGAGCCTGGGAGCCGCAGAGCCCTGAACTCACCCCCTTTCCACGTTGTTTTGCAGCAAATGCTGACCGAGGCGGAGGTGTCGCCGCAGGAGGGCTGCGTCCAAAAGGTAGGAGAGCTGCTCCGCCTCCGGGCCTGCGTCGTGGGCATCCTAAATGGGCCGGTGTGCGGGCGGGCGTCGTGGACCGTCCTGCGTGTCATGTCCGTGGGCTTCCCGGGCACAGATGGGGGCGTCCCTGTCATTAGGACGGGCTGCCTTCATCGTGTTAGCTGAGCTGAGGGCGGGCAGGTCCCGACCTGCGGGCACACGGCGGCCAGGCAATGCTGACGCTAAGAACACGCAGGTGTTTCTCACTGTCGCCCCTGGGTTGTCCCTCGAGAGCGAGGGGGAAGGGACCCAGGTGGCTGCGGCCGCCGGCCTGTGCCTCGTGCACGCAGCCTCCCAAAGGGCTCCTCGTGGCGGTGAACACGCCGCCCGCCCGGCAGGCGCGAGGTGTCAGCGCGGCCATCGCCCGTGCTCTGTGCATGACGGGCGAATGCGGGACAAGCATGAGCACTAAGAGGTCGCGAGAGTGAACCGGCGAGGAGAGGACACACGGGCAGGTCCCTGCCTGCGGCTGCCGCTGCCCGCTGCCCGGCGGCGGAGGGGCCCACACCCTCACATCGCCTCCCAACCCCGTGGCCCGCCGGTCATCAGGCAGCTCAGCCTCTAGCCAGTGGGCCTTGCCTGAGCACGCACGGTGCACATGACACACACGCACACACATGCACAGTGCACACCATGATACACACAGAGGCCACACTCCCTGTGGCAGCTGGGCCGGGACCGCGTCTTCAGTAGACGGACCTGCTCTCCTTCGGCATCTTTGCGGCGAAGCCCCCAGGCAGAGCGGCGGGCGGCCCGTGCTGCGTGCACCCCGACAGTGTCAGGGGCGCCTCCCGGCCCGGGAGTGATGAGCCAGCACGCTCTGTCTCAGGGTCAGAGTCACGGAGCGTGTGCTCACATCCGCCAGGCTCAGAGCTGAGCTTTCACGTCCGGCCAGGCCCCTCCCGCCCTCACTCCCGACATGAAAAGTTCGGCCAAACTGTCCCGGTTCTCTGTGCACCTGGTGGGTGGATGGAGCTGGGACATCCCACAAAGTCCGCATGGGAGGGGCTCTGGGCAGACCTACACGTGAGGGGCGGGGCTGACTATGGGGGCGGGACTATGTATGAGGGGCGGGACTGACTATGTATGAGGGGTGGGACTGACTGGGGGCGGGACTGACTATGAGGGGCGGGACTATGTATGAGGGGCGGGACTGACTATGAGGGGCGGGGCTGACTATGTAAGAGGGGCTGGGCCGACTATGTATGAGGGGTGGGACTGACTGGGGCGGGACTGACTATGAGGGGCGGGACTATGTATGAGGGGCGGGACTGACTATGAGGGGCGGGGCTGACTATGTATGAGGGGCGGGGCTGACTATGTATGAGGGGCGGGACTGACTGGGGCGGGACTATGTATGAGGGGCGGGGCCGACTATGTATGAGGGGCGGGACTGACTATGAGGGGCGGGACTATGTATGAGGGGCGGGGCTGACTATGTATGAGGGGCGGGGCTGACTATGTATGAGGGGTGGGGCTGACTATGAGGGGCGGGACTATGTATGAGGGGCGGGGCTGACTATGAGGGGCGGGACTATGTATGAGGGGTGGGGCCGACTATGTATGAGGGGCAGGACTATGTATGAGGGGCGGGGCTGACTATGTATGAGGGGCGGGGCTGACTATGTATGAGGGGCGGGGCTGACTATGTATGGGGGGGCTGACTATGTATGAGGGGCGGGGCTGACTATGAGGGGCGGGACTATGTATGAGGGGCGGGGCCGACTATGTATGAGGGGCGGGACCACCCTTCTCACCATGTTCAACCCCAGAGACACTGATGTGGAGGAGCCGTTGCCCTGGGAGACACTTCCTGCTCGGGGTTCCTCCTATGGGGCTTCTGGCAGGTGACCTTTGACCTTGTTCTTGCCCCGTGGGAACCTCTCTGAGCCGATTCTGGGACAAGTGTCCACTCCCAGCCCCACTGCCCGGGCGCCCGAGGCCGCTGTCGTCGGGGTACGCGCTCCCTCCCCTGTCCTGCCGCTGGAGCGAGTTTGTATTTTCATGAGGAATCTGAGGTCGTGGCGGCACGAGCAGGTCTCCCCCGCCCCCAGGATGCGGGAACCACGGTGCCCTCACCCCCAGGATAGACCTGCAGCTGCCTCCAGCCTCCACTTCTAGAGCGAATGTGAAATCTTCATTTCCCCCCAGAACGCGGGACCTGCCCGTCCCGCCCTGGCTGGCCTGCTGCTGACAGGGGGCGGGCTGGCGGGGGTCAGAGGTGATGCCTTTATGGTGGGAAGGGCAGTCTGTCACCCAGGCTGGGCGCAAGGGTCAAGGCAGTAGGCCAGAGGTCAAGTCTAGGGTCCCGGGTGGTGAGGGGCAGGTGCTGGACACTGGCTGACAGGAGGACGAGGTCAGCACCTCCTCTGTCCTCCTGCGGCCGCCTCTGTGAGTGGCAGCCCGTCTGGCGCTGGCCGACGCGGCCCAGGGCTTTCCCGAGCGCTGCGCACGGCTGGGGGCCAGGTGCCCGCTGGCCAGGCCCTGTTCCAACGTCCCAGCTGCCCGTGGGCTTTCCCACGGATGCTGGGAGCCCGTCTGAGGGCACAGGGGTCCCTCTCCCCATAGATTCCGAGCAGACCAGAGCCCACGGCTGCCCGAGCTTCAGGGAGCCGGTGTCGGGCCCCGGAGTGCAGGGCACCGTGGCTGCCGGCTACTTGGGGACAGGCCCACCTCCTCCTGCTGCTCTCTCCAGCCCCGCTGTCCCCTGAACCCCAGAATCGCCCCTTCCTCCCACTAAACTTAGATGTTATTGGCATGTGGGGTGTGACGAGACGGGCGGCCGAGGTCACAGGGTGAGCTGCTGGCAACCTAAGGATGGTGCTCCGCTGGGGGCCCGTCAGGCTGTGTCCCCACTTTTCTGGAGGGAGAGAGGGGGTGGCATGAGAGAGAGGTGAGTACAGGCAAAGGGTTTATCCACGGGACCAAAGAGACAGGCAATGCAGCCTTCATTCCGCCTCCTTGCCAAACAGAAGGCCGCACTGGCGAGCGGATGTCACTCACAGTGATGGAGGTGTGCGCGCTGCGACGTCTCTAACTACCTGCTGGCGGGCTGCTGAGCGCGTGGCGGGTGGATTCCGTGGCGACGGACTTAGGCTCCCACCTGCGGGCTCTGTGGTTGGGGATTTCTGTGTCTGGCGGAGCAGGGCCTCTCCTCCCCAGAAGACGGGTCTGGGAGTCTTGACAAAAGGATGGGCAGCCCTGGGGGGCGGGGGAGGGTGTGTCCGGGGTTGGCCCGTTGACCTCTCCGAGCTTCCTCCGGTCCAACCTGAGGAAGGCCGTCTCCCTGCCCGTCCTCGGTGCGGTGAACAGTGACGAACGGCCATGCCTTCAAGCAGCGGCGAGTCCAGGAGCTGCAGAAAATGAGGCCTTTTGTGGGGAAGTCGCTGTAATAAATCCTCAGGTTCAGGGAGCCTGGTGGCTGGAGGGGCTGAGGAACCCGTTTGCTCAGTTTACTGGCAAAACAGCCCGGGCCCAGGGCGGGGGGCGGCGTCCACACCCCAGTGGCCCCGGGATTCCAAGGCCGGATGCAGCGGGGTCTGCACCGCAGGGCGGGGCTCCCCTTGGAGTGACAGACACAGCAGCTTGTGAGCAGTGCCAGGCTTGGCCCCGCCTCCAGAGGGGCGGAGCCACCTCCTGGCTGACCTGGGCATCCCACCCCTGAGTACCCCGCCCCCCCCCCCCCCCCCCGTGTCCCCTGCAACCCCCAGCCCCTCGTCACCGGACTCATCCCTCTCCATCCCTTGTCTCCCCACTCGTGCATCCTCCTCTGTACCCACCCCCCCCACACACTCCACTGTCCCCATGTCCCTCTGCAGCCCCAGCAGCCTGGAGGCTCAGACCTGTGCCCACCCTGTCCCTGTGCCCTCGCCAGGGCGCCAGGCCCTCACGCTTCCCCTAAAGTCGCTTTGGCCTCAGGTCCGGCTGCGCTGCCTTTTCTAGCTTCCAGGCCGGGGCCTCTGGGACTGCCCCCGCCAACGACTCTATTTAGTCTGTTTACTTAGCGGGAAAGCCCGCGGCTCCGGGAGAGCAAACATCTGCGGGAGATAATCTAACCAGTGGTCCATCCATCACTCAGGTCGCCCGCTCCCTGGAGAGCCCGCCGGAGCCGGTAATAAAAAGGCCGGGCGAAGAGGCTTTGGGGACGAATAAAGAGCCGTGTTAAGGGCCCGCTGGAAATGGATGGAAGACATTGTTAAGGCTCAATGGCCGTCTTATCAAAATCCAATAGGATAGACATTTGGCAAAAGGCTTAAATGTATTCTTTACTTTCCGAGGGCTGGGATTTATCCCCGAACCAGAGTGTAGTCCGCCCGGGGAGATGGTATCAGCGAAAGGAATTTTGATTCAATCTCTCTGACGATATGAACGGGGACACGGCCCCGGTCGCCTCCGCCTTGTGCCACTTTGTCGTGTTTGCTGGGCCGTCTGGAAAGGAAGGACGGACGTGTTAATACAGAACAGCCCGGAGCAAACACACAAAGGAAAGTGGTCATTAAAAAAAAAAAAAAAATTCTCTCCTTCTCCTCCACCAGCCCCCCCCACCCCCACCCCCCAATAAATAAATCGGGAATTCGCAGGAGCAGGGCTGGGAGGGGAACCGACGTGGCCGCCCCAGCCAGCGCTCGGGGGAGGCCGGCGAGGCCGGGGCCGAGAAGGAAAGACAAAAACAAATCGAGCTAATGAAGTCCTACCGCGGGAAGAGGGGCGTGATGGGTCCATAAATCTCTCCTGTTATTACGTGCAAAATGCTACAGGTCATAAAAGTCATCCGATAGCCCCGCCGGCATTGTCCAAACAGGGTGATGGATGGATAATTATGATAATTTGTGAAATGATTATTTGGATGTTAGGACCGTGGCCTGTCCCACTGGGCTCTTGTGTGCGGACGTTTTTTCCGTCGCCTGACCCGGGCCAAATGCCTCCGGTGACGGGCAGCCGGAAGGTCTCCCGTGTCCCTCCGTGAGGGCGTAGGGGGGCGGGGGGCGGCTGATGAAGGGTGACATGGGAGCCAGGAAGGGGAGCCGAGCTGCGTGAGCCCTGGACGGAGGTCGTGGAGACAGGCAGGCACCTGTGAAGTGTCTTTGTCCGGCAGGTCCTAGAAAAGGCCACAGACCGAGGGCTGAGCCTCCTGCGCCTGACTGGGTGCACTGTGGCCTGACTGCGTGCCCTGCGGGGTGGTCTTGGCTCCCGGGCTGTTTAGGCTCCGCTCTGCACAGCACCGCATAGCCAAGCATTTGTGCGCGTCGCCGTGTTGTGCGGTTTATTTCTTTTGCATTGTTTTCCCTGAGGAAGCAGAGCTATTTTCCAGGTGGCTGGAGGGGGAGGGAGGAAGGGGAGGGAGGTGGCTGGACCGAGAAATGGAGAGACCACAGGCACGGCACCCTCAGAACGCAGCGCCGCGTGCGCGCCGGGCTGGGCTGTTCTGGCCGGGCCTGCAGCGAGCCCGGGCGGGCGTCGGGTGCTCTGCGTCGCCTGTGCCGCGGGCTGCGCGTCGGGAACGCCTGCCTCGGCCTCGGCGCCCCGGCCGGCAGCGCGTCTCTCCAGCGCGGGCCACCCACGTGAGCTTTATGACCGAGAAGGCACCCCGAGCCCGGGCCCGGGAACCCCGCGATCGCAATTATGAATTTGCATGCGGGATCGGTTATGTCTTTATGAAATCAAAGTGTGTTTAGCTGCCACGGAGACAGCCCCGAGTTGGTTTTGATAATCTGGGGCTGAATAGGCCGGCCTCGTCGCGGTAAGCCCGGGACAAAAGGCTGGACAGTGGCTGAAAGCCCTTTGTTCGGGGGCTGCTGATAAAAGAGCCGGGAGTCCATTAATTCAGTGCATGAACATATAGGAAAGTCAGTCCCCTCTTGAGAACAATAATGTTGAGGTCAGCTTCGGTTGCCATGGAAACTAAGTACTCCTAAGAAGTTTGCATCCTTGATTTTGCTGAATCAAAGGCTGCAGAGCCGCGAGGTGTAATGGGGCCAAGACGCAGAAAGTCGGGAAGTGGGCCGCCGCCTCCGCCCGCCGGCCTTCCCGCCACCGCGGGGGCGGGACTTCGGTGGCCCCAGCGGCTGAGACAGGAGATCGGCCCCTGGACGGACTCTGACCTGCCGCCCCCTCTGAGCACCTGAACTTGCCCGGGCGGCGCGGGGCCTCCCTGAGCAGATAAGGGTGATTAATGGGCCCAAGTGTGGCCGGCAGTTCCGGCAGCTCCGCGCGGGGCGACGACATTATCAAGGCGGCCTTCTGCGTGTTGCCCCCACCCCCACCCCCACCGAAAGGTCCCTGAAAGCAGCTTCACCCGCCAGATTAGGCTGGAGAGCGAGCGGCAGGTGATCCGTTCCCGTCGGTGATTCATTACCTGCTGGGCAGGCCTGCCTGAGGGCCCCCCCACCCCCCGTGCAGGGCTCAGCGCAGGTGTGGGGTGCAGCTGAGCACCACACCTGGGGGACGAGAGTTTGATTTTCCCCTTTTGGGGACGCGGTGGCCGGGATTTCTCGTGGCCTGAGCTCCCTGTGAGAGCTTCTGAAAGGCATCGGGCGGCATCAGGCCTGGAGGAGGAGCACGGGGAGGACCCGGGGGCCCACAGCAGCGCCCGGGTGTGAGAACAGGTGTGGGGGGCCCTCTCGGTGGGCAGGCCCTTCCCCCACCCGCTGAGACTTTCCGCCCAAACTGAACCTCAGCCGCAGGGAAACCCCATCTCGGAGGACAGACTCGGAACTTGAACGTGTGCACGAACCCGAAGGTGAACAAAGACCTCATTTCCGGGGAGGCCGGCGGGGCCCTCGACTCCCAGCCCCAGCGCCCTCCCAGCCCGGCTCTGCCCTGCACGGCGCCCTCCGCTGAACGGGACGGCTGCCGGGTTGCTCTTCTCTGCGGCCAGGGAGCCCCCGCAGCTCCCGCAGCGCGTGGCCGGGCATGGAGCGGGGGAGCCGAGAGCGAGCGGCACAGCCTGGGCGCTGGGGTGCGGCTGCGTGCTGGCAGGGGGCCCAGGGGGCCTGTGCGGCCCTGGGTGCTCGCCGGCCTGCGAGGGTGTCAGGTCTCCTTGGGGCACCTGTCTGCTCCTGGTGGCGTGGCACCTGCCGTTGGTCAGAGTTCACAGCGCAGGTGCCCGCCCGGCCCGCCTGGCTGGCAGGAGGGGGCTGGGCAGGACGCCTCTCCCAGGCAGCAGCTAATGACCCAGATTTATTATCTGATCACCGCCTACAGGAGCCAGATGGTGGTGTCAATAAACTCTGCCATCTTCGGGGGGGCGGGGGGGGGCAAAGTGAGTTAATTAAATTGCGCCGCACTCTTAGGAGGGAAAATACATCAGCCCTGGGCTCGGCTGCGTCTCCTGCGTTAGACGCAGACAAGCACCTCGGCTGAGACAGCGGCTGGCCGTGGGGCCTCCCCCTCCAGCGCAGCCCCTCCCCCGGGAGCAACCCCGCACTCACCAGCGTGGTCGTGGCCGTCCCGCTTCTGGATCGACACGTCTGTGCTGGCGGCGGGTCCGTCTCCGGGAAAAGGCGGCGGCGCGAGCGGTGCCTCTCCGCTGCTCTCTCGGTGGCGGGCGCAGGAAGCATCGGCTCTGGAGGCCGCCTTGTGCCGCGGACGGTGTTTCCCCGAAGGTGTTGGGGGGCCAGGCTGTGCCGCTGCCCCCCACTGGCAGCCCCGGGCTGGCTTCCCGGTAGGCGCTGGGCAGGCCCTGCCCTGAGACAGGAGCGGAGCCTGGGTCCCTCCTCTCGGCCCCGGGCCCCGCTGGAGCTGGGACCCTCCCTCCTGTTCCTGGGGCGCGGGGCCTCGTCCTCCCAGCGGGGCCGCCTCTGGGCCTCGGAGGCCTCAGTGCCCTCGGGGAAGGCAGGTCCTCCCTGTCCCATCCAATGGCCACCTGCTGCCTCCTGTGGACAGGCACCTGCCCCGCCCCTGCACCCAGCTTCTCCCCCGCCGCTCTGAGGTGCACTTGGCCATGTGCTCAGACGCAGAGCCTGGGGGAGGAGGAGAGCGGCAGGTGAGGGTTCCTGGGGATGGGAGCCCCACCCCGCCCACCTTCCCCCAGGGAGGCCAGGCGCCCCCCACAGAGCCCTGCAGGCCGGGCACCGGAGACCCCCCACTGAAGCCATCTCCCATCATTGCTGGCCCGGCCCGGGGATTAGGAGCACGGATTCCTGTACCTCCAACCCCACATACAGGCGCCATCGCCCACGTCCCTGCACGGGAAACAGGTACAGAGTGTGAGTCACTCACCAAGGCCACACCTTTCCGTGGAGCATCTCCTTAGTATCGTGTGATACGTATGCCTCCAGGGCTGCCCTCCAGGCATAAACTCAGAGCCAACCTGGACCCTCCGGGAGCTCAGGGCAGAGTGGCACTGAGCTGTGGGTACAGGACAGAGAAAGGAAGCCTGGATTGGGCTGGAGTAACTGGAAGGAAGTGCATCAGTCAGCTATCACCACAATAACGCCGTGTAACAAACTACCCCCGAACTCTGACACACTCAATGATGCTCTGGTGGGCAGGTCGGCCGATCTGGGCCGGGCTCAGCTGGGTCTGGTGCCAAGCTGATGCCCCGTTTCCTCTGAATGCCTCGCCCTCCTTGGACAGTGGCCCCCTGGGCCGTGCTGTTCTCATGGCGGAGGCTGACAATCATAATCCCTTAGGCCTAGGCCCACATCAGCCGAGGCCAATGTCATGGCCACGCCACAGCACAGGGTGGGATAGTCATCTCTGCCCGCCAGGGGGCAGCCCCGGGGCAGAGGGCATGCGGGCGGGGACAGTCCTCGGCAGCAGGCCACCGGGGGAAGCTGGCCCTGGAGCTGACGCGTGGCCGGCTCCCAGGTAACAGCGAGAGCAGGTGCAAACACTGCGGCGAGGCGAGGAAGCCATGAACATGGCGACAGAGCGGGTAAAGCAGAAATCAGCCACTGCCCCCTGCAGCCACGTCAGGGGCACAGCTCCTCGCAGCACCCTGGCCGGGCGTCCCGTGGGGGCGCCTCGCCCTGGAGAAGGACCCTCTTCCTCGGAGGGAAGATCTGGTCTCTGGTCCCGAGCTGCCAGGGGACAGCGATGCTGGGCCCGTCCTGGTCCGTGTTGGGAGGGATCCGAACAGCATCTGGATGAGACTGAGGGGCGGGCCAGGCAGCGCCCCTACTGTTGCCCCTCCCGATGGGCAGTGGGGTTGCCCAGGACAGGGACGAGGGGCCCAGGAAGGGGAGAAGCCAGCCCACCCACCCAGTGCCTGGCAGGGCCCGGGGATGACCAGCACCAAAGGGAGCGCTTTGCTCTCGGGCCACAGAAATTCCTGGGGCACCTTAAATGCATGTTATTTTTTAAAATACATTTTTATTGATTTCACAGAGGAAGGGAGCGGGAGCGAGAGAGAAACATCACTGATGAGAGAGAACCATCGATCGGCTGCCTCCTGCACCCCCTCCACTGGGGATCAAGCCCGCAACCCGGGCCTGTGCCCTGACCGGGGATCGAACCCTGAGCTCCTGGTTCATAGGGCTCCTGGTTCAACCACTGAGCCACACCGGCCGGGCTGCATATTCTTGAGTGAAAGGAGCCAGTCGGAAAGGGCTGTGTGACAAGACAAAGCCATACGGACGCTAAAAGCATCAGTGTCGCCAGGAGTTGGGGGTGAGCAGGCTGGGCACGGAGGGTGTGCAGGGCAGTGAGAACGCCCTGTGTGACCACGTGATGGGGGTACATGACACGATGCGTTTCTCCAAACCTGTGGGAGGCACAGCCCCCGGGCGAACCTTCAGGCAAATTATGGCCTTCGATGATCTGTGTCAGCAACAGCTCATCAGTGCAACAAGTGACCACGCGCACCAAGGTGTTACTGGCAGGGGAACTGCGGGGGACTGGGTGGGGGTACCCAGATACTCTGTCATTTCCACTCATTTTTCTATAAGCCTGAAGCTACTCCCAAAGATAAAGCTGTTGCTTTTTATAGAAAGAGGGTTTTCAACAAGACGCACATCAACCACACATGTCATACATGAAATATATACACATGTCCGAAGACACGTGTACAAGCAAAGGCGGGGAGAAGATGTACAAAATAACACTGTCCCATCCCGGCCTGTGCTGGCGAGTGGTTAGAGCATCAGCCCCCATGCTTAAGGGCCGTGGGTCCGATTGCCAGTCAAGGGCACGTACAGGCAGTCCTCGGGTGACGTCGGACTCGATGTACGTCGTTTCGTGGTCACGTCGCTATCTCCCATTTATTTATTTTAAAAAAAGTTCCGTCATTTTGATGTATGTACATCTGTGCTTTGTGTGTTTTTTATTTATTTACCACAAGTAAAGGTCAGGAATTGTTCCCTTTCTTCTAAATTGTTTTACTGTTTCCCTTCATGACGGCTGTGTGTGTGCTCCACGTGGGTGACGTCGGTGCTTATGTGGGTAGGTTCCGACTGACGGCGAAAATGAAAATCGCGTTACGTCGCCGTGGGAACGGGTCCCCGACGTCGCCCGAGGACCTGCAGTACCTGGGTTGCAGGTTCCATCCCAGCCCCAGTCGGGACATGCGCGTACAGGAGGCAACCAATCGATGGGTCTCGCTCACATCCATCTCTCTCTCTCGCCCTCTCCCTCCCCTCCACAATCTCTAAAAATCAATGGAAAAAATATCCTTGAGTGACGATTAACAAAAAACAACAACAACAGAAAATGCAGTCACTCTGGTGGTGACTCGGGGGATTTTTAGGAGTTGCTGCTGAACGGGCTGCTGTAGTGACTGTTCCGTTGTCAAGCTTGCACCGCGTCGGGTGGTGTGCGTGGGAGATGCCTGCTGCCTCACACCAGGCTGAGCCGCCCGTTGCCGTGGGACACCCCCCCGAGCTCTCGGTCCTCCAGGTCAGCAGCCAGAAAGTTCCAGAAGACGCGAGGTGATGGCTGTGAGCAGAGCCGCCCTGCGAGCCGCATGGGGTGGACAGGAGAGGTGAGACTTTGGCTCAGCCTCTGGCTTTGCTGGCTGTTTATCGTCGAGGCCCCACCTCACCCCGACTCACTGACTTAGGGTTCCCGGTGCTGAGCCCAGCTCTGCACAGTCTCACCGCCTTCACTCATTCCCTCGCCCGCCCGGCACATGGGACAGAGCACCTACTGTGTGCGGGACGCTGTCCCAGGTGCTGGAAACACCAGGCGGAAGTCCCCACTCTGTGCTCTCGCATGGTCCTTGTTCTGAGACACGTCACCTGTGCCAGGGGCCCCGGCCTCAGTTTTGGGGGTCCCGGTCCCTGGGACGCCCAGCGGCAGCATCCACACCAGACACCCCCCCTGCGGGTGGCAGGCTCCCGGGGCCTCTGGTGCTGTTTGCTCGGCTCCTTCCCCACAGACACGCCCGCCCATCTGGCCCTGTGGGTGTGGGTGTGGGTGTGGGTGTGGCCCAGGCCCTACAGGTGGGTGAGTCCGAGGAGACGTTTTTCTGGGCAGGTCCTCCCCTCCCCGATTCTGTGCGGGGGACAGTGTGCGGGTAGCGGACGGACTCGGGCTGGGGAGAGAGGGGTTCCCGGTTTAACGGATGCGGTGGGAGCCGCGTTTCCTCCTCCGAGGGATCCGTCCTTCAGCGCCGGCCGCCGCTCCTCCCCGGCACTAACGGGCCCATCATTCCGCGCGACGCCCCTTCCATCAGCCCGGCCTTCTCGGGGGACGGCTGCTTCTCACCCGGCTAACAAGCCGTCTCTTCGGTGGAGCGCTGATAAATTAAGTCATAAAAGGCGAGACTTATTATTTCGCGGGAGCCTTGCCTGTTATTTCTGCGCGCTGGCCGAGATGCCGGGTATTAGCCGCGGAAATGTGCCCGCTGCCGGGGAAGGAAAATGATCGCATAAACGCGGCTGACGTGGCATTTATCACGGATCAGCTGAGCGTGAGGAGAGAGAGTCAGAGACAGGAAGAGTCATGGAGGCCGTTTCCCCCCTCGCCCGGGGCGGGGGGCCCGGACTCTGTGTGCCCGGCGTTCACGGCAGGACGCCCCGCGGGCCTCGGCCGGGCCCGCCTTGCTTCTCGCCTCCAAGCCCAGGCTCCGGGTTGCCAAGGCCGTGAAAGGGCACATAATTATCGGAAGAGAACCTGGAGCGTGGGCACCCCAGAGAGCTGCAAAAATAAAGTGAGGAGGAGGAATTTTGAATAGATTTCCTCCCTTTGTATTTCTGCTTTGGACGGGGCGTGCAGAGGCAGCGGGGAGAGGGACCTGGAGAGGCAGCGCCCACCACCCGTTCGCCCTCGGGAGGCCTGGAGTGGCAGCCACCCTAGGGGCGGGGGCCGGGGACGAGGGGCGTCTCGTCCATTCTGCGGACGGACGTGCCGCCCTCCCGGAGGCAGAACCAGTGGAGGGGAGGCCGAGCCTCTCCCGCTCACGCAGAGGGAAGGTCAAGGCCGGTGCCGACGCGCAGGAGCCTGGGTGGGACTGAGCCGGGTGCCAGGTGGGGGACGACAGCGCGGTGCCAGGCACGTGACTGTCTGCGCGAAGTCAGGCCACACTGGGGCAGAGGCCACATCTGCACGGTCGCGGCCCCGGCTCGGGGGCTCGGACGGGTGGCCTCGCCCGCCTGTGGTTGCCAGGACAGCGAGTGACAAGCGTGGCCTCTGCAAGACGCCCCCAGCCCAGGCTCAAGCTCGGGCCCAGAGGGACCCACAGGCATCGGCAGGACGGCCAGCAGGCCCTGCCCCCTGGGTCATCACTGTCCTGGCATCTGCGTGGGAAGCGTGCGCGCTGGGACCAGGGGCCGCATGAGGCCTGAGGGAGCCGCCTTCCTCGGCTGGGCCTGCGCCCCCGCCGCTCTGGTGGGTCTCACTGGTTGTCCTGCCACGTCCTGGTCGTCCGCCCCGTTAGTGCAGCACATGCCACTCCCGTGTCCCTCGCTAAACACCCGGGACTTCCCGTTCAGAACCCTATTGTAGCCCCAGAGTCACTGAGATACCCCTCAGAGCCCTCGCCCCTCCGGGGGCCCGTTTCCCAGCATGACCCGTCTCTCACCTGCTCAGAAGCCCCCTTCCCACAGCGCCTCTCCCCTGCCCGCCCTCCCGGCCCCACATCTGCACCGCACCCTCCAGGGAAACCAGCCGTGGCCGCGTGGCCCACGCGGGAGCCCGTCCTGTGCAGGCTGATTCCGAGCTCCCAGGTCCCACATGGGTCAGAGGCCACGCGGGGGCTCGCTCAGCTCCAACCCCACGGGCTGCGCGGCCTCCTCGGAGCGGCTCCAGCAGCCCCCTGAGGCCTGGCCACAGCACTGTCTGTGGTTTCAAGGTTCGGTGGAAGAAAACACTTCTCAAAAGGCCAAGACTCTGAGGCCTTCCTTACCCGCTGGCATCTCCATTTCCTCGGCTATAAAAGGGGGTGATCATAGCTCCTGCCTCAAAGTTGTGGTTGCTGATTGCACGAGCTACTCTCTGTAAAGCGCCTGGCACCTGCTTAGGGCTCAGAGTGAGACTGAGGTGATGGAGGTGATGGTGGTGATGGTGATGGAGGTGGTGATAATGATGATGGTGGTGATAGTGATGATGGTGATGGTGGTGATGATGGTGATGGTGATAGTGATGGTGGTGATAGTGATGATGGCGATAGTGGTGATAGTGATGGTGATGATGGTGATGGTGGTGATAGTGATGGTGATGGTGATAGTGGTGATGGTGGTGATGGTGGTGATGGTGATGGAGGTGGTGATAATGATGATGGTGGTGATGATGGTGGTGATAGTGATGATGGTGATTGTGATGATGGTGATGGTGGTGATAGTGATGGTGATGGTGATAGTGGTGATGGTGGTGATGGTGCAGATGTTGGCAATAATAGTAATGATGGTGATGAGCCCTTGAGGTCCCGTCCAGGCACCACTGTTACACGGGAGAATCAAAGAGCTCAGGAGGGGACACCCAGAGGAGAGGAGCATGAGCCAGAGGAGCGCCAGTCCTGGCTCCGCCATCACCTGGTGCGACCTGGGCAGGTCCCCGAAACTCTGGGAGCCCTGGTTGCTGACTTGGCAGCACAGGGCAGACGTGTGGCCCCACTCACGTTCCTGGGTGGGAGGACCTGGGGACAAGGCCCAGAGCAGCGCGGGGCGAGCACCTCACAGACCGAGGCGGCTCTCAGAAAACACAACAGGAAGAGACGGAAAGAAAACTCATCAAGGGGCCCACGCGCTGGCCCTCCGCGGCGACCTCTCACACGGAGGCCGGGCCCTGGGGAGGGAATAAGAAATACAGGACTTCCTGCGAGATAGCGAGCGAATTGTGAGCCGTGAATTACTTTTTTCCTTTGAAACATGATGTAGTCGGGTCAAAATATTTTTGCATTTCAAACACTTGAGTTCCTTTGTCCTTGGCGCTGGCATGGCTCGGTTTCCATGCAGCCGCACAATGCGTGGAAGCGCCTTCCACCCGCCGGCCGGCCCTCCGATAAGCTCGCCAGCTCATAATGCGAGTGTGGAAAGCTGGGCGGTGAGAACGAGCCTGTGGAGAGCGTGTTTGTACAGCAGGAGAGCCCCCCCACCCCCACCCCCGCCGGTAAACAGGCTGGAGCGAAGGCTATTGAGCGCCGGGGCGGGCGGGGCAGGTACACAGGACGGCCGCCCGCCCACCCACACTCCGCACCCAGCCGGGCCCTCCGCTGGGCCTGCCCGGGCGCCCCGGGGCCAGACGCCCAGGTGATGTGTCTGCCCCTCCAGTGACTGGTCTGTGACAGGGCGGCCTGCCTGCCCCGTCCGGGAGGCGGGGTCTGGGAGAACCACCTTCTGTCGCGGCCTGTCTGACCCCCCTCCCTGACCCCAGCCCAGGGCTGTCCCCCCCCGGGCCGGTTTGCTCAGCGGACGGTGGCTCGGAGCCGCGGCCTGCTTGGCCCTTGGTCAGAAGGAGCCCGCCTGGCTGCCGTGTGGGCCCCAAGGCTGCAGGATGGGGAGGAAGGGACAGGGCCTGACACCCTCCGTCCCCTTCCCTGCCCAGCGGCCTCCCAGCGGCCCGAAGCTGCGAGGAAGGACGGGAACCAAATCTGCTCACGTGTTCGGCGCTTCAAGCACTTGCTGCGAAAGGCTGGCTCTGGGGCCCACACCCCAGATCAGTCAGTGCCCAGGCTGTGGGCGGGAAGTGAGGCACAGAGAGGTTAAGGAGCTGCCCGGTGTCACACAGCGTGCGAGGGAGAGCCGGGGAGAGAACCCAGGGGTCCGGCCCCGTGACCTCAGCAACACTGACTCGACGGGCCCGCAGGCCTGCTCCATGTGCGCTCTGCTGGACGCTGAAGACCCCGGGCCCCTCACCTCCCGAAGGTCCTCGCATCACCTGTTAGCGCCCGGGTCCAGGGCTCAGCCCCCGCCTGGTAGTCTCAGGAGTCCATCGCCGGCAAAGCCAGCCAGCCAGGCAAACACACCGCCGGAGGGAGCCGGCCCTGCGAGGCCCCACGGACCCTCTCAGTCAGAGGAAACGCGACCAGGTGCCCCTCCTGCCTGCACCCTGAGCGCCGGCTGCTGCCAGCCGCGCCGCCCCCCAAACTGGACATTGAGGTTGGAGGCCGGCCTGTGTGCGGAGGCCCCGAGGAGGGCGGGAGCCTGGGGGAGCCACTAAGACGGGTCCCGGGCCCACGGGTGCTCTGGGAGGTAATTCAGGGCAACCGGACGTGAGGACGGAGGTGGCGGCAGTCATCGTGATGCAGCAGCAGGGACAGGCCACGGGGTGGGGCCGGGCTCGGTCCTGCGTCCGAGGCCGCTGGGGGAGAGGTGGGGCCGCGGGGATCCCAGGGCCCCCTGCAGGTGCTGCAGGATCACTCAGGTGTGGGTGACGCCAGGTGTGGGGTGGGCTCTGACCCTCGCCCTCCGGAGGCTGAGCCACTGCGCCCCGAGCTGGCATCACACGGTCTGGGGGGGGGAGGCACTCCCCAGGCTGGCAGAGGTGGTGCCGGGCCCCGGCTCCTCTGGCCCGGCCTCTGCTCGAGGCCGGCAGCACCCACTCAATGGTCTTCCGAACCCTGGCCCCCCTCTGCACCGGACGTCCCTGCCGCTCCCACCCCCAGTGTGTCCCCAGGGCCCCCGGGAGCGCTGTGTCTGGTGTTCGGTTGCGTTGAAGGCCCGGGGACAGGAAGGCTGCTCTGTGGACGCAGGGGGTTAACAGGACCGTCAGCAGCCCGGTGGCGCCCGAGCTCGGCCTCTTCGCTCCCCTGGGCTTGCCTGTGGCCTCGCCCCTGGTGTGGGACAGCGAGGTCCCGGCAGGCGTCCTGGGGCGATCCCAAACATGCCGAGAATGCCCTGTCCTGCTGGCCCCTCCCAGGCCGGTCCAGACAGGTCCACGGGGCGGGGGGGCGGGGGGAGCTGCTGCTCCCTGATGCTGGGCCTGCCTGGCCGCCGGCCCTGTCCCCCGGGCCTGAGCCACCTGCCCCGGCTCCCACCAACGAGCCCCCAGAAGTCACCAGCCAGAGTGCAGCCCACAGCAGGTCCTCGTGGCACATCCTTCCCTTCGGAGGATCCCACCGTGACCACCGCGGCCCTCGGCCGGCTTGTGGGGCTGCGCTCCAGCTCAGGTCCGCTTCTTCTCGGCCGCAGCAGCCGTCTCGCCGGCCAACCTCGCTCTTCACTGTGGAGAGGGCGCCTGGGCAGGACTGGTAACCAAGGGGGGCTCCTCACATAGAAGCAGGGAGCAGCCTGCGACCCGCTTTGGAAAGCGACCGCTGGTCCGCTGGCAGAGGCTGAGGGCCAGCAACACGCATTCATGCATCCACTCACTGCTCGTGGGCAGGGCGGGGCCGCCCCTGTCGGACACTGTCCCCGGCGTACGGCTTCCTGCTCCCCCAAAGGGCGGCTGATCCCTTGAGGACCAGGGTTCCGGGGCCCAGGAGCTGAGCCGGCCCCCACCGGCCTCACCCCTTCGCTGCCCCAATGCACGTGTTTGCTGAGCACATGCTCCCTGCCGGCCTGCGCTGGGCTCTGAGCCGCGGCTGTGCGTGGTCCGGCGCTTCCCGCGGCCCACCCGCTCCCATCTGCCTCAGTCAGCGCGGGGCTGATCAGAAACGCCACGGGCGCTGACCTCTGCCGTCAGAGGCTGGAACGTGCGATCGAGGCCCCGCCGAGTCCGTGCCGGCGCGGCCTCTCGTCTTGGTTTGCAGATGGGCGTCTCCTCCCTGTGTCCTCACACATGGCCGGGGGGGGGGGGGGCGCAGAGGGGGAGCAAGCTCTCCTCTCCCTCTAAGGCCCTAATTCCCTTGGAAAGGCCACGCCCTCGTGGCGTAATCACGTCCCAAAGACCCCATCTCCAAATGCCATTATTGGGGATTCAGGTGTCAACGTGTGGATTTTGGGGACACAAACATTCAGCCCGAAATGCTGTTAAAGAGGCACATAAATGCAAACAGAGCAATAAGCATGGGAGCAGGTACACGTGACCAGAAGTGGAACAAGTGGGGCCGTGACAGGTCCTGGGGGCGGGGGGGTTGGAGGAGGTCCCTGAAGCCGAGGGGCCGTCAGACCTGGGAGGGCAGAGCTGAGAGCACCCAGGGCTCCCGAGTGCAAGGAGAGAGGCTGGGGCGGGGCGGGGGGGGGGTCCGGGGGGGTCTTGGAGACACGGGGTGTTAGGGGAGGGTGGAGAGGCTGGGCAAGGTGGGAGCGGGGAGATGAGCGGGTGGACGTATTTGGATATCTTGGAGGGAGAAGCATCAGTGTGTGGACCGTGACGAGGGGCCCAGGGGGGCTCCCAGGACAGCGGGCGGCAGCGTGTGCAGGGGGAGGCCGGGCATGATGGGGGTGGAACGGGACATTGGCTGGCAGGTCTTCCATTTCGGTGCCCCTTAGACGAGCGCGTCCGGAGGGCAGTGACAGCAGAGCGATGAGCTCCGGACCCGGGGATGCAGGAAGGGCGGCAGGAAGCGGAGCAGCTGCGACCTGCGACCAGCGGAGGGAGGCGGGAGAGGACCGAGTGTGTGGAGGGCTCGGTGACCGGGAAAGAGGACAGAGCGGGCTGGGCACCCTGTGACCACCGGCCTGGGCGAGGGCATTGCTGTGGGCTGGGGCAGAGCTCCACTGGGCTGGGATGCAGGTGTGGGGCACAGCCAGTGTGGGTGGCAGCTGGGCGGGAGCTGGCAGGGGTGCTGGTCCCCAGCGGAGGAAGCGTGGGGGCCCCGGTGAGGGCTTGTCCTGGGACGGAGAGGGTTACAGTCCGTCGGGGAAGGCGAGCCGACCTCCGGTCTCCCTGTGCCATGGCCTGTGAGTCAGGGGCGCTGCCTGAGGTTCCTGGGACGGATCGAGGGGTGCAGGGTTGCCATGGAGACGGAGTGAGTGATGGCCAGGGCCCGCGAGGACCGCGTTCCCGGGTGGGCCGGGGGCCCTCACTGCCTGTGGTCCCCGCCGGTCCGGCCCGCGGTGCCTCGTTTCATCGGGTCCATTGTCTCGGCGCGGGCGGCGTGGCCCGTGCGCTGAGTCAGCGGAACTGCGGAGCCGGCGGCACGGTGCATGTTTAATAGCCATGTTCTCGCCGCTCAGCGACGGGCCGCGCCTTCGGCTGGTAATGAGAAGTTAATAAAAGTGGGATTTTGTGCAACGCTGGCCCTCTGACATCTTAATCTTTATTAAAGAGACGGAAACTTGCACAGAGCAGGCGGGCCTGCCCGGCACAGCCGGACGCCCGGGCAGCCGGCGGGGTGGCCGAGGACCGCCAGCACCCCTAATCCCCCCGAACAATGTCGCGGGCCCGCGCCTCCCGCGTTGCCGCTGCTGACCTCAGCAGCCCTGAGCTAATCCCCCAGGAGCCCCAGGAGGCCAGCGCCGACCTGCCGCGTTCGGGGCGAAGCAGCCGCGTGGCCACCATGCCGGCCGGGCTCCGCGGGGCTGCCTCTGGCTCCGCCTCCTCTGCCCCGTGGCCTTTTCCACTGAGTGACGTTCACACACACGCGTGCACGGTGAGAAGCGAAGGGTGCAGCGGCCCTGGGTGCATGTGGGGTGGTTCCCGGCACTTTCCTTAGCCCCACGGTGACCCCGGCCCCACCAGCAGTCACTCCCCGCCCACGACAGCCACGAATCCACGTTGGCCTGCAGCCGTGGCGTCCTGGGCCTTTCCTGTAAATGGCACCGCAGCCCGTGGCCTTTGTGTCTGAATGTTCACTGAGCACATCCCTGCGCGTGATGCCCGGAGGGTCAGCCACGCTGCGCTGTGTCCGTGCCTTCTCTTGGCCGAGGGAGACTGCACTGCGTGGACCTGCCGCCCGTGTCGATCCAGCCACGGTGTCGATGGACCTGGGGTGGTGCCCACTGTCGGCTGCCGTGGATGTGCGTGGTCACGTGTCCAGCTGCACCCTGTTTTCGGTTCTCTTGGGCGTGGACCTGGGCGTGGACGTGCCGGGTCCTGAGGTGACTCTACATTTAACCTGTCGGGGACGCGCCAGACGGATTCCCTCCGCGCTGCCCCGATCCACGCTGCTTTGACCCGGCTTCTTGCTCAAAAGCAAGAGTGACTCCAGGTCGGCCCGCGGGGCCCAGGTGACCTGAGCGCCTCCTTCTGTAGATTGGGGTGCAGGACAGCCCCCATCCTCGTCAGTGCGGAGGCCTGGCCCACGGGGAGTCCCCTCCCCCCCCCCCCCCGCCCTGTTTGCAGGACGAAGGGCCCGGAGGCCAACTCTAATCTGAGTCAGAACCTCGGGGTCGCGTCTGGTCCGCTCAGACCGGGGCCGGGTGCCTGCACCTCACAGGCCGAGTCCCCGAAAACCAGCCAGCTCAGCCCTGACCTCGGGGCGGCACCCCTGCCAGCCGGGCCCCAGGTCCTCGACCGGGACACACCGAGGATCGCGCTGTCACACACGGCGAGCAGCCCGGGCCCGGCGGCCGCCCTGCGCCCCCGGCTGACCCAGGCAGGGCCCTCTGCCCGGCGCCCGCGGGGACGGGGCCCAGCCACGCGTGCGGGTGCTTGTCACCGGCTGAGCCGCCGAGGGACGGGGAAGAGGAGAGTCTTTGTCAGGCTCCGAGCAATTAGGGTAATTAAACAAGAAAGCTCATCGGGTAAACACGCTCAGGATTGTGACCCCTTAATTGATGGGCCGCGGGGGGAATTACAGCAGCAACATAATTAACACGCGCATCAGAGGAGCCGTTAGACGGTGTCAGCGCAGGCCGCGGCCGGGCGGAGCGGGGCAGCCGCGGAGGTGGGGCGCCGGCCCCGGACACGCGGCACCTGGGGCGGCCCTGCACCGGCCGGCCCATCCGCCGACCCGGCTACGGGGCCGGTCAGAGGGGGCTGCCCCTTCATTCCCACGTCGCTTCAGGAAGAGGAGAGTCCACAGTCCTCACAGAGACCTCAGCCCCAGCCAGGCGCCACCTTGCTAAGGGCACGGACGGGTGGAGAGAGCCATGGGCCCCAGGAGGGCCGCCACCCCCCCATGGGCTTTCCCCCTCATGCCCCAGCCCGAGAGGCCCGAGCCACTAAAATATGTTACTGTGCCTACAGCAGGGCCCTCAGCGATGGCCTGGCCCAGGCCCCGCCTTCCTCCCATGGGCCAGCGGCTGGTCCCCGCGCCGGGCCAGCCCAGCCCCGCTCGCTGTGCACCTCGGGTTCACGGGGCTCCACTCTGAGGCCGCTGGTCGGGGGTTGTCTCCTCCACAGTGAAGCCCACCCGTGTTCCTCCTCCAGGGGCACAGCCCTGAGGCTGCCGGCCTGCCCTTCCGGGGCAGAGGGTGCCATTCTCCAGGCCCGTGACCAGGGCCGCCCTGCCCAAGGGCCCCACCCGCCAGCACGCTGTCCTGCGACCTGTCTCAGCCAGACCCTGCCAGGCAGGCTGTGGGGGGGGGGGGGGGGGGGCGGGGCGGGGCTCAGCAAAGGGGGTGTCGCCAGCATGTTTCCCGATGTCCAGGCAGGAGCAGGAGACACTAAATAAGGGTTTGCGGGGCTTTCGGAGGCTCACGGGAGCAGGGCTGCTGGGCATCTCTGGAATCTTCGGAGCCACGGAGCAGGAGGCAGAGGGTGGGGGCTGGGTGGACAGGCCTGGGGGAGGCGAAGGAGCCGCTGGGTGCGCACCGAGCTGCAGGGGCAGGCAAGGCTGGGGGAGCACCGCCGGGGCAGGGGCGAGGCTGGGGGAGCACCTCCGGGGCAGGGGCGGCCCCCTTGGAAGTCTGGGAGTCAGAACTGAGTGGAATTAGGGGTGCTGGCGGTCTCTCCAAGAGGCAGGAACTGAGGCCTCAGTCCACCCAGCGTGGAGGCCGCTCCCTCGCCTACATGGACTTCGCAGCCCCCGCCTGGCTGTGCGTCTCAGAACAGGACCCCTGGTGGCCGCTCGGTCGCCCAGAGAACAGCCACTCGGGACCGCGGGGTGAAGCACTCGCCGCCGACCAAATCCAAGAGTGGCCCCCGGGGAGCGGTCCAGCGAGGGTGCAGCCTCGGGCGCCACTGCTGGCGGGGCGGCCGGGCCAGAGGGCAGGCCTCAGACTCCGTCCTCTGTCCTTTGGGGGACAGGTGGCGAGTGGGTGCCCCCTTCCATGTCTCCTGAGACGCTATCCTTTTCTGTGAAATTGATGGGGGTGACATTGGTCAACATGAACATACAGATTTCAGGTGTGCGTTGCTATGTTATGAGATCTGCGTATTGCACCGCGTGCTCACTGTGGTTCTATTCTTCATGCCCTCTGGTCATGTGTGTGAATATGTGTGGGTGTTCCCATATGACACGTGTGTGCACATCTGCGTGTGCATGTATGTGCACACATATTATGTGCATGCACATGTGAGTGGCTGGGCAGGTGTGTGTGTCCGAGTGCATTTATGTGCGTGTGCACACGTTAGCATGACTGGGCGGGCGTGTTGCCCGTGTGATACATGCTCCTGCGAGGGGGCGTGCGGGGTGGGTCGCGAACGCGCCCCCCCCCCGCGTGGGCTCGGCGTGCAGAAGGCACAAAGGAGCCACGCAAAGTGAAACTCACGTCGCTCTCCGACGAGGGAATTAGGACCCAATTTTTTAACTAATGGAGCACATTAAATCGAAAAGGGAATCGGGGGGAAAAAAGGCTAATACCAGACACTTTTCAAAGCTTCTTTAATAAAAAGTGTATTTGGGGTTGACCTTAATGGCCGGCCTCGCTTGCCAACACCCGGCGCCCCGGCAGGTAGCGTCGGTCCCGCGGGCCCGAAGCGGCACCTAGATGAATTAGCAATAACGCGGACTTAGGCCAAGCAGTGGGGCCCCCCATTAATCTCGGGTTAATCACTAAAGAGGTGCCATTCACTCTTCTTAAGAAATCACATTTCTCTCCCCTCGCCGGCGACCGGGCTCCGTGAAGGAACATATCTCTAATGAAAGGTCTCGGCTGGAATTAAAGCCGGGCTATGCAGATTTCGCGAGTGATTGCTGCTGGCATGGGCTCGGCGCGCGGCGGAGGGCGGCGCGCTGAAAGGGCCCAGCGTGCAGTTCATAATATTCTTTGAAACGAAATCGCGCACTTGTGCTTAGCGGCTTTAATCAGCCCTGACTTTTGATAGTCAAACAATAGCTAATTACAGTAACACCTGCCTTCCGGCCCCGCCACGCCGCTCCCACCGCCCGGGCCTTGTCTCCGAGCTGCGTGAGCCTTACAGGCGGCCGACAAAGACGGGCTGACGCGCAGCGAGTCTGGTGGCCATTAGGAAGGTTTATTTTGCTGCCGCGTTCCTGGCTTCCCCATTACATTCTTCTCCTTTGTGTTTCGGGGGTGGGTGGCGGCCGGGGCAGGGAGGCGAGAAAGGGCCTGGTCCCGGGGCCTGGGGCAGCCGCCGCGGGACAACCGCGGTCACTAGGCTCCCGGGGGCTTGCGATTTGGAGGGGGGTGCTCTGGACGCCGGAGCCCCCGGAGCCCCGTAGGCAGGCGGCAGGGTGGGGACCCGGCGTGTGGGCGCAGCGCCAGCCGGGTAGCTGGGCGCCCCGTCTCGTCCTCCGTACCCTCGGGCGCCGTGTCATTGGGAGCGAAAGGCACGGGGAGCCGTGGGGCAGGAGGGGCCGCCCGGTGGAGTCATAAATTACTATCTCGTTTAAGTCTTTCTCTTCTCATTAATTTCGCTGGCAAATGAGCCTGCGCTTCCGGACCCAGCCCGTGGGCAGCGCGGGCCTGTCAGCGGGCGCTTCGCGGGCCCTGTACCGGGTCCTGGAGAGGCGCGGCGGGAAGTCAGGGTAAACTCGGGGTGGCATCTGTCCTCTCCGTGGGCCCAGCGGACCTGCGTGCCCTTCCCCGCTGCCCGCTGCCACCTCCCGCTCACCCCGCGGCCCCTTGGCGGGACACGCAAACAAATAGAGACAGAGGGGGGTTCTGGCCGGGCCTGTCCAGGGGCCAGCAGTCATCCAACATGTGGCCGGTGGGCATCCCCTGACGCCCTGGACCCCACCTCTCACTCTGTCCATCGGGTCCCCTGAGGAAGGACGTGGCCGGGCTCCAGAGGCCCTCCCTCAGCCTCTGGGTGACCCTTCACGGGGGTGACATGAAAACTGGGAGGCAGAGCCAGGAGGCCGGGAGGGGACTCACCCCACCCTGGGGGAGCCCAGTGCAGCCAGAGCCCCAGTTCTGGCCGCTGCCCGCGAGGCCTGCCGTCTTCCGTGCCCGGGCTCCGAGCCGCGAGGTGCTGCGAGCCATCTGCATGCTGGCCAGGACAGAGCTCCCTCAGCCTGTGGTCGGGGTGCCCGCGGAGGGCGGGGGGGGGGGGGCAGCGGAGGCGCACACGCGTGCCTGTGGGCCGCGTCCCGGGCCCTCTCACGCTGCGGGTGCCATTTCCGTGCTGCTGGCTTTGGTCTCTGGACGCCGCGCCTTGTTGACAATTACCCACAGCCCGGACTTGCCAAAACCTGCCGCTGAAAAGGCCGCGCCGAGGAGAGCACACGGGAAAGCTGTTTTCTGTTAAGGCGGGTTTATTTTTCCTTGCAATTATGTCCGACTGAAGCGTCCTTGTGCAGAGGCACCTCCCCAAGAAAGGTCTGATTCATCTGCCCCGGGCGGGCGTGGGGCCGCCTCGGCCGGCCTGTGTGGAGCTCGGCCCGACCCCGGGGGCTGCACAGCCTCCTCGCGGGGTGGGCCACTTGGCCGGCCCGTCTCACGCCTGCTCCAGGCCGGCGCACAGAGCCGGTGCCAAGGAGACCCCGTCCCTCGTCCCCCGCCAGCGCCCCCGCGGCCAGCCTCGTGATGGAGGGCAGCGTGTCCACTGAGGGCCTGGCCTGCGGTCAAGGTCGGCGTTTAGCACGCCACCCTCCCCAGTCCCCCGCGCCCGCCCCGTGGCTGACCCGCGGCCCCGAGGCCGGCGTCTGCCTCTCGTCTCCCCGTTTGCCATCCCCGATCAGTGTGATTGATCATCGCTGCGGCCACAGGTTGGTAATAAAGCCATTCTGAGAGCCTCTCACCTCTCCCCCGGGGCCCCGTCGCTATGACAGGACTTGACACGGGCCATCCGTCACCTCTGCCTGTTGTCGCCGTGTGCGATGGCTAGCAGACAGACAGGAACCAGGCCCGGATGAGGCCCGGGTGGCGGCCGCAGCGGGGCGGCGGGGGCACTTGGTGTGTCTGCTGCCAGTGGAACCTGCGGAAGGGGGTGGGGCTCCAGCCGCTGCCACCGGGGATGTCACCGAGCACCAGGCACCCTGTGCCCACCCTGCCCACCTCGGAGGGCAGCCTGGAGGCCCCCGGCTCATGGACCAGAGGCTGTGGGACCACGGGGAGCCCCTCCTGGCCCCTCCATGGAGCCGTTTCCTGAGGCCTCTCCCCAGCTCGTGGCTCCCGCATCTCAGAGACAAAGGGGCCGGGAAGGGAGGCCCCCGCCAGGCCCCCTCCTTGGGGTGAGCACAGCGGTTTCTGGGATGAATCTGCCGGTGCCCCTGGGGACGTGGCTGGGGACAGTGCGGTGCCAACGTCTCAGATCCTGGGACCTGCACCACAGGGCACGGACCCCAAGGAATCCACGGGGCACCCGGAGCAGGGCACGCGTCCCTGTGCGCCGCACAGCCCTTCACACGTGTGCGCACTCACAGGCACACATGTGCGCACCATCCTGAGACCACTGCTGCCGTGTTCCTGGGGGCTGTGCATGAGCCGTCCCTGCAGCAGCCAGAGCAGGGGTTTGGGGTCCCTCCTCCGGGTCCTCATGGCATTTCCTTCTCCCATCCAGACGCCCCTTGACCCCCGCATGGCCAGCCTCTCCATCCTCGTGGTTTTTGCCTGGTTCTCAGTTCTCCCTCCTGTGGCACAGAAACCCCAAGGTGCCCGGTCTCCTTGACACCAGATTTTCCAAAGATGTCCCTGCCGGGGGTGGCCTGGCCCGGCCCCGCCCCCTAGGGCCAGTGCCCCAAGCCTCATGCTGTTTGGGTGACACAGGGGCGACAAAATAAACAACTGCCACAGTCAAGACCCCTCGGTGGCCTGCGTGCGGGGCCGGGCTGCTGGGAAACCTCGCCGTGCACCCTGCAGAGGGTCAGCAAATGCCACGTGCCCGGAGTGATGCCCTCCCCCCGTGCTGGGCATGAAACACCAGCCTCCAAGCTCGGAGTCCCCTCCAGCGCCCACGGTGAGCCAGGACACCCAGTGGCCGCTGACAGGCCACCAGGCTGTGGGGCCTGTGGGGACGTGGCTGGGGCAACTCCAGGCTAGGCCCTCCCTGACGGCTCGCACTCCCGGGACCCGTGGGACATGGCCGCCCCGCAGCTTCTCCAGTTCTGTGGACACGTGACTGCTGGCGAGTTTGGGGGGCTGGGTCTAAATTCAGAACCCCGCCCCCCGGCCTGAGGACTGAGACGGGCGGGGACGGGACCTTGAGACTCCCAGCGTAAACCACCCCGGGCGTCCCCTCTCGGTGGCCCGGCTCCCCGAGGCCTGTGGGCAGAACTATGCGAACCCACCCCCTCCTCGCCGCTCCAGTCCCCAGCGTTTCCTGCCGGTCGGGGCTGCAGCGGTGGGGAGGGCTGCGGCGTGTGCTTTCTGTCTGTCATCATCAGCTCCCACTGCCCTGCGGCCGGGCGGCCGCTGTGCCCGCTCGGCGCTGCCTCTGCAGAGAAAGTGGGTGTGGAAGCCACGCCCAGGGCCCCAGAGCAGTTCGGGCCCCTGAGGTTTGGGGGTGACTGGGGACCTCCCCTTGCCAAAGGGCAGACGATCAGCAGGGCCCCGCAGCCCTGCCCGTCGGCCCGGAAGGACTGGGCCTCTCAGCAGAGGGAGGCCGGGCCTCCTGCCGGCCTGGGCCCGAGGGGCAAACGAATGGGGCGCCTGAGACGCAGGCTGCCGGCCGAAGACACCCCGGGTTTGCGGGAGGGCAGTTTGTGAGAGTCGGCATTCGGGCCTGAGCTGGGCCAGGCCTCGCTGTCCCCTAGCCTCGGCTGTCCACGAGATTCAGGCCAGACACCCCCTGAACCCCATCTTCGCCCACCCGGCCACAGGCTTCCTCTGAACTGCCCTGACCAGAGCCCCCTTTGGTTCAGGGCTCTCTCTGGCCAATTGGAGGGAAAAGTGACCAGTAAGAACCTCTGAGAAAGGCATGCGGCCCGCACCCCTGGAGGGAGGGAGCCAGGCCAGGGAGCAGGCGGCCGTGGGGGTTGGGGAGGTGGGGACAGGAGGGACGGCAGGACAGAGCGGGCCCCCACTGTCTGCCCTCTGCCCCCTGCTCCCTGCCCCCTGCCTAGGCACCCATGGAGGGAGGCCCACACAGAGGCCTGGGCACAGCCTGGAGCGAGGTTGGGCATGGGGGCCACCAGGGAGGTGACAGGGAGGCCGGCCTGTGCCCTGCGCGTCCCTGACAATGTCCCTCCCTCCTGCCGGCCCTCCCTGACTGCGTGCTTCCTCCGTCTGTCACGGGGCAGCCTGTGCCATAGGACGGAGCCTGCGGAACGCTGGGTGCCTTGGAGAAATGCCATGTGTCTCCCCGGCATGAGAGGGACATGTTCTTTGTGGAGCCATCAATGGGGGAACAAGGTGGTGTAAACGGGAAAATCACAATGAGTGGCGATTGCTCTGCTCATTCATAAAGACACGCCATCACTGCAGGGGGCACTCCCACCGCCAGCAAACCCCGTGAGCAGCGCCTGTGTAGTGGGGGCGGGGTGTCCGTGTTCAGGCGTGGCCTACGCGTGGTGCAGGGGTTAGCGCGGACACGTGTGTGCGCGGGCTGTGCAGGTGCGCGCTCACACACACTTACACACTCGAGACCGCAGCACAGACATGGGGTGGCATCCGCTCTCCCGTTCACCTGCTCAGGGGAGCGCTCGCGGCGGCGGGACCTGCTCCTGCATTTTGACCTGGACACTGTCGTTGGTGGCAGTGGGCAGCCTCACTGGACAGCGGGCCGATGGCGGGCGGGGCTGTCACTCACCTCCTGGGCTCCCTGCCCACCTGGCAGGTGGCCTGGCCGCGGAGCGGTGTTCTCTCCGTCCCCCAGCCCGCCTGTCCCGGCGTCCAGCCCCACGGCCGGGCGTCCGTGGTCGGCCCCAGACTGCAGTGTCCCCTCCGCTCCAGGCGCGGGCGGCTGGGGAGCCCCACCGCGGGCCGTGGCTTCCAGAAATGCACCCTGGGCAGCAGCGAAACCCCCCCGAGGCCTGGAAGCAGGTGCTCAGCTTGGACAATGTCAATACGGGGACGCGAGGACGGCTCCGGGCTGAGCAAGAAGCAGTGGCCGCTGGCCAGGGACTCCGCGGCCACTCTCGGGGCAGCGAGCCTGCGGGCTCAGGGCTGGGCACGCTGGGACTGGGCACATGGGGAATGGGCACGAGGGGACTGGGCACATGGGGACTGGGCATGCAGGGACTGGGCACGCTGGGACTGGGCACATGGGTACTGAGCACACGAGGACCTGGCACGAGGGGACTGGGCACGCTGGGACTGGGCACGAGGGGACTGAGCACACGGGGACTGGGCACGAGGGGACTGGGCACGCTGGGACTGGGCACGAGGGGACTGAGCACAAGGGGACTGGGCACGAGGGGACTGGGCACGCTGGGACTGGGCACGAGGGGACTGAGCACACAGGGACTGGGCACGAGGGGACTGGGCACGCTGGGACTGGGCATGCAGGGACTGGGCACACTGGGACTGGGCACACAGGGACTGGGCACGCTGGGACTGGGCACGAGGGGACTGGGCACACGGGGACTGGGCACGAGGGGACTGGGCACGAGGGGACTGGGCATGAGGGGACTGGGCACGAGGGGACTGGGCACACAGGGACTGGGCACATGGGGACTGGGCACACGGGGACTGGGCACGAGGGAACTGGGCACACGGGGACTGGGCACGAGGGGACTGGGCTTGAGGGGACTGGGCACGCTGGGACTGGGCACACGGGGACTGGGCACGAGGGGACTGGGCACGCTGGGACTGGGCACACGGGGACTGGCGGGAAATGGAGAAGCCGATCAGGACAGCGTGGAGGGTTGAAGAATTGGCTCAAAGTCGGTGGTTTTTCCCCAAATTTAGGCTCCGGAGGCTGAGGGGCTCAGAGAGCAGAGCAGTGGCCTGGCCTTGGCGGGGGGCGGGGTGCCGTGCAGGACTCCCGGGGGCTGCCGGGAGCAGGGAGGGAAGGGGGGACGTGGAACCTGGGTCTCGCTGTCGGGGGGCCTGCCACACGGGGCGTGTTGGGCCTTCGGTGGGGAGCGATGGGGCGAGGACCCAGGTGTCCCCTCCAACGGTGAATTGGGCCAGAGGGCCTGTGGGCTCCTCACCCGCTTCTGCCTAAAGACCCCCTGGGGGCACTGGCCCCGGAGGGACAGGGTGGCGGAGACCAAGGTGAATGGGGCTGCAGCCACGTCAGCCGTGGGGAGAGCATGAGGCCTGGGCAGGACCCCGAGACCTGGGGCCGCTGCCGTGGGCTGCATGGTGACAGAGCCCGGCTGTGGCTCTGCTGACCCCCGGCCCTGAGCACGGCAGGCCCACTGGGGGTGCTGGTGAGGGGTGTGGAGCCGGGGGCGGAGGGGGGACCCCATGAGAAAGCGACCCCGGTGCCAGGCCCACAGCAGAGCATCCCCACGGCCCCGGGGCCCTCAGGACGCACACCTGGGCTCCCACCAGGTCACGCGGGGCTATGCCTTCTGCGTGGCCAGAGCCCCTCGCAGGCGACCGCGCGCTCTGCCGGAGCGGAGGCCTGATGCCTAACGGCCGTCACGTGCGCCACGCCGGGTCCCGTTCAGCCCGGGTGGCGATGCCAGCTCTTCCCTGGACCAAGGAAGCCCGTTGGCCTATGAACGGGAAACGTCTGACACTGGTACCAGCTTGGCTCCGGCTCGCGCTCCCAAGCAGGCTGCTCCGTGAGGGCTCAGTATGTTCTAGAAGAGGAATGTGCCCCGGGCCGGCTTTGGCAGGCACATCTCCATGGAGGCCGGGCAGTGCCAGGCCCTGGCAGCCACCCTGGGAATGCAGGCTGGCCCCGCCGGCCGGGCAGCTCCGCCGTCTGTGAGCCGGATGAGGCTCCGGGCTCCTGGCTCGGCCCCCACACGTCCTTGACCCAGAGACCTGGCCCCCAGCTCTGGCCCCCAGGCCTGTGGACACCCCCCCGGGGCCTGGGCCTGGCTGCCTGGTGGGCCGGCCATTCTGCCGGGGGCTCCGGTTCGGGAAGCGCCTCCGGGGACCCCCCACACGGAGGGTGCCAGTGACCTCCCCCCACAGCGAGGAAGGCTGTGTCCTAACAGGACAGGGAGCGTCTCATAGCCGAGTGGCCCAGAAGCCCGGTAATGCCAGGTCCCTGCGGTCACACGGGGCCCAGTGTGGTGTCTTGGAAACAAGCCGCGGAGGCAAGTCGGCCCGTGACCTTGGCGGGATGTGGGTTCTGAGCCTGTCCGGGGGCTGCGTGTAACTGCGTGAGCCTGCACTTCTCCCTCCTTGGGGGACACACGTCACCCGTGGGGGGGACACATGTCATCCTTGGGGGAGACACACGTCACCCGTGGGGGGGACACATGTCATCCTTGGGAAACTGAGGGAGGAGGAGCCATAGGTGGGGTGCACTGAGTTGGGGTACCAGGCTGAGGGGTCAGTTCCCAGTGACCCGGCGAGCCTTTCCCCTGAAGGCCCGAGTGAGGGTGTCAGTCACCCTGCAATTGGAGGAATCTGGCCCAGGGGCGGGCATGGCTGTCTGGCAGCCCCTCGATGCCTCCAGGGGGGACCCCCTGCAAGGGAGGGGCCAGGGGAGGGGCTCCCAGGCCACATGCGGGCGGGGAAGAGGCTGGCCTGGGAGACCAGCCACTGGGGCTCCGAAGGGCCACACTGGGGTGACACCGGCTCCCCACTGGGCGGTCCCAGCGGCACCTCCACACGGGGAGCTGGCAGGGCCGGGCCGCTGGCTCTGTGTCGCGGGCGGCCAGTCGCCCTCGGAGACCCGAGTGGCCGGTCTGCTGCCTCCTGAGGCCTGGGCAGGGCTGCCACCGCGCCCGGAAGCTGGGGTGCAGGCGCCCTCTATCGCCTGCTCGGGGACGCTTCCCTCCAGAGCGGCCGCCGCGCAGCCTCTGCAGACGGCAGCCAAGCCCGGCTTCCCGGCTTTACGACGTTATCTGCCTTTGGGGAACCTTTAAATAAAGAGCTAAGCGTTCGCAGCTCCGGTCTGACTTTTAATATGAACCGTGTGGGCCTGGAGCGCGTCTTTTTTTAGGCATGTAAACGGCTCCCATTCAGTCGGTTTTAGCAGAAAAGCAATTGAAGATATGGCCCGAACGGCGGCTTAGTTTTCCCCGTGGCCTAGAATTCTGTCGGGAGCAAAAGCATTTCGGAACGTTCCAGAACCCCAGGCGTGGGCACGCCTCCCGGGGCTTTGCCGGGCCCTGGCTGGGTTCAGTGTTTGGAGCGGGGCTGGGTCCTCGGGCTCGTCTGGAGCTGGCACCGGGGCCCACGGCCGGAGTGGACGGGAGGGCACCAGGCCCCGCGGCCCCCGGGGGGGGGGGCTCCCTGCCGGGGAACAGCCCTCCCCTCCAGCTCACAGCGCCGCTGCGGGCTCAGACGTCGGGTTAGTGAGCACCGACGACGCTTTGCTGAGGGTTTCATCCGGCTTTCTGTTTGTTGTTATTTTGTTGTCGGGTGTTTTTGATTTCTAAAGGTGTGTGTCCAGGAAGCAGGCTGGGGTGTAGTTTTACCTCGGAGGCCGTTGGTCTACTGCTCCGGTGACTGGCTGCAGGGACAGCTATGCCCTGGGGCGTCCGGCCGAGTGGGCAGCTGTGGGGCGCCGGGGGCGAGGCCGCTGGCCAGCAGCGTTCACCGGGCAGGCCCTCCCGGGGGGGGGGTGGCCCTGAGGTCCTTCCCCAGCAGGACCGGGGCGGATGACAGCGAGGGGAGGGGCCCATCGAGGTAAACCCAGCTGGCCCGCCCTGTCCTGAATTCTAGACGGGGCCTGGAGAGGCGGGCGGAGGCCCCGGCGGCCGGGAGGTGGGGAGGCTGGGAGACAGGCTCTGGGCAGGTGTCGCCTCCGGTGGCCCGGACATCAGTTCCAAGCTGTGCGGCTGCCACTCACCTCGGGCCACAGCAGGAGGAGCCTGGGTGACACTTCCGGGCACGGGGACCCGCGCCACAGCTCGGCTGGCGAGCGTGGCTGTTAATTTGTGGGCACCGCCGCGGAGATGTGGGTGCGGAGCCCCCCTGTGAGGCGAGCCCCCCTGCGCCTTGTCATAAGCAGAGGCGTGCGGCCCGAGAGAAGGCGGACCCCGTCTCCATCCCGGCAAACTGCCTGTGGGCAGAGCTGGGGCCTGTGGACGGGAAGTCGGGGGTTTGCCGGGGCCTCGCAGCCTGGGAGTCGAGTCTGTGATGGGCCCCCCGAAAGGGCCTTCCGCCTACAGAGCTTCAGCGACCAGTGAGCCGGGGCCACGGAGCCTCAGAACGCCAAGGGCCCGCCCAGGGTCGGGGAAGGATGGGTGGGCCGGTCCGCAGCCACTGCAGGAAGCGTCCGGGCTCGATGTCCCCAGGTGGCCCGTGCACCTGGCCCTCCCCCCCCCCGCCCCCCACAGCGGTGAGCCCAGAGCGACATGGGCCTGGGTGGGTCCTGAGCTTTGACGGATGGATCCGAGCCGGGTCCTCTAGCCAGCTGGGTCCTCGGGTCCTCAGGGTGTGAGGGCGCCCCGGATGACATCGGAGGGAGTCGGGTGGCTCTCTGTGTCCCCCGAGTTCTGGGCCGGCCCAGAGCATGTCCTGGGGAGGTGCTCCCAGCTCCACGGGACCATCACCCACGGCCCTTTCTGAGGTTCTGAGGGTTGCACTGCGGGACCCGGGTGGGTGTGCAGCCTGGCCGGGACCCTTCCCTCTGCCACCAGCCCCCCACGGAGGGCACGTGCCTCTCGCCTCCGCTGGCCACCTGGACGGTCTCGTTGCCTCTGCAGGTGTTGCTGGGAAAGCCGCGCCCGCCCCCGGCACCCCATTGTTCCGCAGCCTCTCTTTTAGGTCGTTTTACATTTTCACCTGATCCCTGTAATTCCGCAAAACATTCCCAGGCCGCAGCGCCCTGCTCACAAACCTCGGGCAGCACGGCCTTCCTCTGGCGCTGGCCCCGGGCGCGGTCAGGCCGACAGCCCCTGGGAGGGGACAGACGCGTGCCCGGACCCCTCTTCCACCCATGCCCCGGTGTCAGCACTGGTGGTCACAGCCCCTGGGGCCCGGGGCACACCCCACCCGCTTCCTGACGGCCCCGGCAGCCTGTGCCTGGGCGGGGGAAGGCGCCCCCGTGGGCCCTGGGGAAGGGGTGCCGGCCGTGGCTGCAGAGGCCGGCGCACGTCCGCGGGGAGGGGGGCAGACCCCACCGTGGGCAGACTCGAGCGTAATCAAAGCCCGCGTGTGCGAAGGCCCTGCGGCGAGACACCGCAAAAATAATATCCGAGAACATTTGAGGAGCTCAATACATTGATCATATTCCCCTGAACCTTCACCTCATAACGACGAGGCCATTTAAATGCTAATGTCATTTTTTAAAAAGTCAATTACAGGATTTTGAAGGCACGGAGTCAGCATTCTCTGCCCACGGCTCCCTCTGCCTCCGCGGGCACTGGAGCGTTCGGTCCCCCGCGGGGAACACCCTCTCCGCGCCCCGTAATTGAATCCAGCTGCAGACACGCACTCTCCCACGCGCGTGGGAGGCGGAGAGCACGTGTGGGTGCAGCTGCAGCGCTGTGCGTGGAGGGGGCCGCCATCTGCATTAACCCTTTGAGGCGCCAGCTCACCCCCACCCCCACTCACGGGCCCGGCCGTGACCCGGCAGGAAGAGACCCAGGGCTGGGGACGCAGGAGCCTTCAGGAAGTTCCAGAGATGGCGCCGTCCCCATCAGCCTGTGCTCCCTGGTCCTCCGGGTTGGCATCCGGCTGCTCTGGGCCCCTGGAGAGGATGACTGGTCCCCGCCCCACCCCGAGGGGCGCTCGCTGCTCTGCTCAGGGCTCAGGCCTGCGGGGTCCGAGGGTGGTCCTCGCACCTCCCCCGTCAGTGATGCCTGTGACGAGGGCCTGGTCTGTGGGTGCTGGACAAACTCCCAGGAGGCCTGGCCAGGAGGGAGACAGGGGCCCGGGGGGGGGCTGCCTGCTTGAGCTCCCGGCAGTGGGAGCGCGCGGCCAGGAGCGAGGCCCTCACAGCCGGGGTGCTGCCCGCGGGTCCTGAGAGTCCCGTCTGGCCCCACAACGGTCCGAATCCCAGAACCAGTACCGGAGGCTCGGGGAGAAGGCGGCGGCCTTCCCAGCACCGGGGCGGTTCGCGTGGCTAGGCCTGGGGGCCGCCGGGCCCGAGCTGAGGGCTCTGGGCCCGGGCCACGGTGCGCTTCCACCCGCCGCCCGAGCCCAGCCCCACGCGTCACGTCTCCGTGGCGCCTCCCGGACTCGCCTTCCTCCCGCGTGCGGGGCTCACGCTGCGCCGGGGCTGGGCCGGACGTGGAGGAGGCCTGTCCCGGCGCCCAGTCAGCATCGGCTGGTACTGACCGGGTGCCGCTACCCCGTGCAGGGCCCCGAGGGGCGGGTTCCGGCTCGTGTGGGGAAGGCGGGCAGGGATGAGTGACACACGGCGCCCGCAGCCCGGCGCGGCTCTCAGCTCCCAGGGGGCAGCGGGTGCACCCTCACCTGACTGACAAGGGGGTCTCAGCGGCTCCACTGCACAGAGGAGGAAACTGAGGCACGGAGAGGCTGGACCTGCCGGTCTCCCCAGAGGCAGGGTGGGAGGTGGACAGGGAGAGCCCAGTGCTCCCAAAGGCGACTGGTCATCCGTCCCCCCCTCCGCTCTGAACACCATGTCCCAACGCAGACCCACTGAGTCCCCAGCTGCTCCCCTGACGGACATGGAGGCTCCGCCCAGGACAGCCGTGGGGCCACTGTCATAGCGAAGGCGTGTGGCCCCCACAACTTCCCCTAATGCTGCCCCTGCCACTACCAAAGCCCTGGGCCAGCGTCCACTCAGTGCTGGGCGAAAGGAACACCGCCCCCACCTGGAGCACCTCCCCCACGTGGAGCACCCTCCCACCTGGAGCACCTCCCCCACGTGGAGCACCCTCCCACCTGGAGCACCTCCCCCACGTGGAGCACCCTCCCACCTGGAGCACCTCCCCACCTGGAGCACCCTCCCACCTGGAGCACCTCCCCCACCTGGAGCACCTCCCCCACCTGGAGCACCCTCCCACCTGGAGCACCTCCCACCTGGAGCACCCTCCCACCTGGAGCAGCGTCACCACCTGGAGCACCTCCCCACCTGGAGCACCTTCCCCACGTGGAGCACCTCCCCACCTGGAGCACCCTCCCACCTGGAGCACCCTCCCACCTGGAGCAGCGTCACCACCTGGAGCACCTCCCCACCTGGAGCACCTCCCCCACGTGGAGCACCTCCCCACCTGGAGCACCCTCCCACCTGGAGCACCTCCCCACCTGGAGCATCCTCCCCACCTGGAGCACCTCCCCCACGTGGAGCACCTCCCCACCTGGAGCACCCTCCCACCTGGAGCACCTCCCCACCTGGAGCATCCTCCCCACCTGGAGCACCCTCCCACCTGGAGCACCTCCCCCACGTGGAGCACCTCCCCACCTGGAGCACCCTCCCACCTGGAGCACCTTCCCACCTGGAGCACCCTCCCCCACGTGGAGCACCCTCCCCACCTGGAGCACCCTCCCACCTGGAGCACCTCCCCACCTGGAGCATCCTCCCCACCTGGAGCACCCTCCCACCTGGAGCACCCTCCCACCTGGAGCACCCTCCCCCACGTGGAGCACCTCCCCACGTGGAGCACCCTCCCACCTGGAGCACCTTCCCCACCTGGAGCACCCTCCCACCTGGAGCACCCTCCCCACCTGGAGCACCTCCCCACCTGGAGCACCTCCCCACCTGGAGCATCCTCCCCACCTGGAGCACCTCCCCCACGTGGAGCACCTCCCCACCTGGAGCACCCTCCCACCTGGAGCACCTCCCCACCTGGAGCATCCTCCCCACCTGGAGCACCCTCCCACCTGGAGCACCTCCCCCACGTGGAGCACCTCCCCACCTGGAGCACCCTCCCACCTGGAGCACCTTCCCACCTGGAGCACCCTCCCCCACGTGGAGCACCCTCCCCACCTGGAGCACCCTCCCACCTGGAGCACCTCCCCACCTGGAGCATCCTCCCCACCTGGAGCACCCTCCCACCTGGAGCACCTCCCCACCTGGAGCACTTCCCCACCTGGAGCACCTCCCCACCTGGAGCAGCGTCACCACGTGGAGCACCCTCCCACCTGGAGCACCCTCCCCCACGTGGAGCACCTCCCCACGTGGAGCACCCTCCCACCTGGAGCACCTTCCCCACCTGGAGCACCCTCCCACCTGGAGCACCCTCCCCACCTGGAGCACCTCCCCACCTGGAGCACTTCCCCACCTGGAGCACCTCCCCACCTGGAGCAGCGTCACCACGTGGAGCACCCTCCCACCTGGAGCACCCTCCCACCTGGAGCACCTTCCCCACCTGGAGCACCCTCCCACCTGGAGCACCCTCCCCACCTGGAGCACCTCCCCACCTGGAGCACTTCCCCACCTGGAGCACCTCCCCACCTGGAGCAGCGTCACCACGTGGAGCACCCTCCCACCTGGAGCACCCTCCCACCTGGAGCACCTTCCCCACCTGGAGCACCCTCCCACCTGGAGCACCCTCCCCACCTGGAGCACCCTCCCCCACGTGGAGCACCCTCCCACCTGGAGCACCTCCCCACCTGGAGCACCCTCCCACCTGGAGCACCTTCCCCACCTGGAGCACCTCCCCACCTGGAGCACCCTCCCCACCTGGAGCACCTCCCCCACGTGGAGCACCCTCCCCACCTGGATCACCCTCCCACCTGGAGCACCTCCCCCACGTGGAGCACCTCCCCACCTGGAGCACCCTCCCCACCTGGAGCACCCTCCCACCTGGAGCACCCTCCCCACCTGGAGCACCTCCCCCATGTGGAGCACCCTCCCACCTGGAGCACCTCCCCCATGTGGAGCACCCTCCCACCTGGAGCACCCTCCCCACCTGGAGCACCCTCCCACCTGGAGCACCCTCCCACCTGGAGCAGCGTCACCACCTGGAGCAGCGTCTCCACCCAGAGCACCAGCCCCACTGCCACAGGGAAGAATCGGGCTCCAAGAGGACTTGTAATAGAGAAAGAAACTCAAGACAGGGCCACGGACCTCAAAATATTGCAGCCTTCCCCGAGGCGGCCCTGTCATTCCTGAAACGGGATCCGCGGCCTGAACTTGGCCGCATAAAGCAGCTCTGTCTGGGAAGAGCCGTCTTTCAAAGGGCGACCGTTACGGAAACTAGTGGTGCAGAAATGCTCCCCGTCACTCATCATGGGCCTTATTAACTGTCCTGCGACGTGACCGGAGCAGCCTGGCCTCCCGCCACCGGGCCTGGGAGCGGCTGGCGTCGCCCTCCATGGGGAGCAAGGTGCGGGGCGATGGCCTGGACGTGCCGCCAGCCTGTGATTCCTGGGCCCCACGGACGGGCCTCGGGGACGGGCCTCACGGGACCGGGTGCAGCCTCACGCTGGTGAGGGTGGAAACCGCAAGAGAGGAGGATCTGCCGCAGCACGTGCCCACGGCCTTGTTCGGGCCGCGGCCCCTCCTGGCGCCCGTCCCCTCGAGCCGACCCCCCAGTGGCCAGCCCCTCCCCCGCCATGTCCTGCTGTCACCCAAATCGGTGCCCACGTGAAGTTAGGTCCAAATCAGTGCCGTGTGCCAGGCCAGGGCAGCCATCCCCGGTGTCACTGGGACCCCGTTAGAAATGCAGGTTTTCGGGTCCGGCCAGACCCAAGTGCGAGCGGAGGAGCAGCGGGTGCTCTGCGGGCGAGCCTGCGGGGGTGACAGGCGACTCGGGCGAGACCCTCAGGGCAGACACAGAGGACAGCCCGGTTCGGCTGCTGTTCTGACCTTGCTCTGTGGAAAGGTCACAGGGCCTCCTTCTGCCTGGGACCCACAGGGGAAGTCCCGGTGCCCCTCCTGGGCCTGTCTCCCCATGCCACGTGGGCACATCCCCCCGGGGTCCCCCGCCGGCGGCACCCCCAGGCTCCCGGCGTGGAGGCACCAGGTCGGTTCCGAGAGACGGGTTAGAGGCCGGCGTCTGGGGCGGAGGCCTTGGCAGGGCGCTGCCTTTCAAGGTCGTGCTCACGACCTTCTGCACGTGGCGGAGGGATTGAGGGGCATCGCCGGGCTGTTCTGTCCAATGGCATCGCCCACAGGATCCTCCAGGCCGGGCCCAGGCCGTTACTCAGCGCCCGCCTTATTACCCGGAGCCGAGAGCCGAGAGCCGAGAGCGCGGAGGCGATAACGCAGCGGGAGGCGCGGGCCCTGCCCAAACCCGTTCATTTTTAGCCCCTTCAATCAAAGGTGCGCCCGGCTCCTCCGGGCCTTTGATCCCCGCCTGCGTGTCCCCCCCCCGCGCAGAACCCGGGGCGCAGAAAGATAAGAGCACTTGAGCGGGTCACGCTCGCCCGCGGCGCGCTATCTGCTCCCGGGCGCTGAAAGGAGCTCTCAGCGAGCGGCACCGCGTAACCTTCACCCTTGACCGCACTGCCTGCTGGCAGATAAGAGCCGGGGTGTCGAGGAGGGAAAGGCGAGGACACACAACCCCCACTCCCCTGAGGACCAGGCGGGTGGCGTGGGAACCCTGCCAGGGGCTGGGGGGCTGGGGGCTGGGCCCAGGAGATAGGACTCGGGGGACTGGTGCGGAGGCAAAGAGGAATATCACCTCCACGCTGGCCGACCCCACAGCTGAGCCAGGAAATCATTGCACCCCAAATGTGTGCAGAGTGGCCTGGGGGACCCCGGAGGAGGCACCGAGGGTCCCCAGCTCCTCAGCTAGACTCGCCCCAGAAGCAGCGCTCGGCTCCTCACAGGACAAGGGGCGTGTCTGTGTCGGGCTGCACAAGGCCCATTGGCCCCAGGAACACAGGACCAGGTCCTGTGGACCCATATTCCACTCTCGCACCTGGCACGTGCCTGCAGCTCAAAGGCATTTGAACATACAACTTGCACGTGTGAATGGAGTCACCCAAGGGGGAGGGTGTGCGGGGAGGGGCCCTCAGTGAGGCCTCCGAAAGCCAGGCAGCCAGGAGGGCCCTCTCCACTGGTAAGTGCAGGGCACGATTCGGTGCCTGGGGTCTGGGAACCCACCTCGCACCCGCCCCAGGCCCAGGGCTGCGGGAATGAACCCTCTGAGATCCGCCAGGGACGAGGCTTTGATGAGAGCGCGTGGGAGAGGCCGCCTGCCCTCTGAGTAGCGATGCATCCGTCTGTGAAGCAGGACAAGGCTTAATGGAAGCAGCCGATCGCCGGGGGCAAAGTTGGAATGGCAACTCATCAGAGGCGAGGCCGGCCGCGGTTAAATAGGATTCCGTGATTGTTTCATAAACAGAGAGATTGAAGTGCGGGGCCGACGATCGGAGGGAGTGCGCGCGAGATGAACTCGCGACGAGCATTTGTTGTGAGTAAGTGGTTGTCTTGGCTAATAGCAGGGTATTTCACGGCTAAGAGCTTGTTGAGCGGGATTTATGGGAGAATCCTGCGCTGTTTGTGCGGAGGCTCAGCGGTCGCCAGGAGGGGGGCGCTGGCGCCAACGCTGCTCCGTCTCCAGTGGGTTCCTCGCCGCCTCCCAGCGAAGGTCGCCCTGCAGGTGCCCGCCTCCTGGGAGCTCACAAAGCATGTGTGTGTGTTTAGTGTGTGCACATGCATGAGGAATGCATGTGTGTGTGAGTATGTGCATGTGTGAGTATGTGCATGGATATATGTGATATATGGTTGTGTGAGCTTGCTATGCAAGTGCATGTGTGCGAGAGCATTGCTTGCATGTGCATGCACATGTGAGTATGTGCACGTATGAGTGTGGGGTGTACATGTGCATATGTGCGCACATGTTAGGGTGTTGCACACATGTGTGTGCAAATCTGAATGTGTGTGCATGTGAGTGTGAGGTGCCTTGTGTGCGTGTGGGCACATGTGACTGTGTGAGTGTACGTGCATGTGTGTGCACATGTGTGGGATCTGGTTTCCGGCCACTCTACGGAAGCCTCGGCTGGGCCATTTCCCTGCTTCCCTGGGGACTGGCGTCCCTCCTGTGCCGCCCGAGGGAGCAGCAGGCATGACGAGGCCCAGGGAGCAGGCGCCCCTTTTGGCCTCAGTTTCCCCCCGTACGTGAAGGAGGCTAGTTGGCATCAACCATCTCTGGACTGACCGTGACGCGCTCGGGGAGGTGACACGCCCCTCTCGGCCCCTCGCTGGCCCCTGTGCCCCCCGTCCCGACCCCGGAGCATCCGCCGTGGGGGATGGGAAGGCAGCCCTTTGATGCAGGTGCGCAGCCCGCTCTCATCAAAGGTGGGCGCGCACGTGTGTCCCAGGAACAAAGGGCCCTTCACTGTCCCTCCCGGGGCCGACGCTGGGCCTGTAACCGAGGAGCCGCTGCCGCCCGCTCCCTCCGCACCGTCCGGCCCCCAGGCCCCTCGCCGTGCGCGCCCACCGCAGGCTTTGTTTAGTCTGGGTTTCTGGGCGCTGGGCTCTTTTTTCTCCAAATGCTTCCCAAATTCTGTAGGCCGATGACACCCCTGCAGCCCCAGGGGCGCGTGAGTCACCTCACGACGACGGCGGAGTTCCTGTCCCCCCCAGGGCGGCAGCGGGTCAGGGAGCAGGGGGAACTGGAGCGTGACCGCCGCCCGCCCCCCACAGGAAGGCCGGAGCCAGCCCGGCCCTGATCAAGGCAGGAGCGTGTGGGGGCTCCCGAGCTCGGCTTCCAGCCCAGCCTCGGACTGTCCGGATGGCAGCTGCCCTCAACCACGATCCCAGCGGCCACTCGGCCGGGTCCCTCCCCCCGCCCCCCCCCTGCCCTCCCGCAGCACTGCGCCTGTGGGTCCCGGGAGGCCCAGTGCCGGGCAGTCTGGGCTCGGGACTGGCTCCAGCAGCTTACCTGACGCCCCCGCTGAGATGCCACTCCCACCCCCGTAGGGACACGGGCCCCCCATTTCCCTCCTGTGGTCTCACCTCCTGACACAGCCCCTGAGAAACAAGGGGATCCACCAGTCACCCCATAAATATTTGGGTCCCCACTTTGTGCAGAAGGCCAGGCTCCGGGAGGGGCGGGAGGAGGCGTGCGGGTCACAGCGTGGAGATGGGGGCGAGGGGGCAGGAGGCGGTGTCCCCGGCTGGCTGCCTGGCCTGCCACCTGCGTGTGCCCCGGGCCTCTGACTTCCACTCCCCAGAGCCCTGCGCTTCCCCCAGCGCCCGTGAACTCGGCAGAAAAGCCTCCGATTCTCCGCGTGGGCCCCTCCCGGGGCCGCTGTCCGGCTCTGCCCGGCTGTGGGCTGCACACGGTGAGGCCCCTGGGCCAGGCGAGAAGCAGGCGGTGGTGGCCGGGCCCGTTGTCAGTGGAAGTTCATTTCTGTAACGTCCCCGAACGCTGACCCAGCGCTCCCAGGACACGGAGGGAGGGCCGGGTTCCTCCGGCCGCTGCTCACACGTGTGGCGGCCGATCAGCGCGGGCCGCGTCTCGCTCGGTGTGTTTCTGTGTGAAGCCCCTTAGTCCGTGCGTCCTGCTGACACTGCCATCGCGCGTGGCGCGGGCCTCCCCGTCCAGCACCCGCAGCCTCTGTACCCAGGACACCGCACAGCCCCGCGCGAGGCTGCGGCCACTGGCAGAAACCACGGGAAAACACGCGGACAAACATGGCACCGCGGAGACTGTGGCCAGGGCTCCGGCCACAGCAGGGAGGCGCGGCGCGACGGCCACCCCGACCTCGGCCCCTGTGTGCGCAGGGCGACCGCGGTTACACATACACTTTGGCAAGTAGGTGAGCTCACACATGCGGAGCTGGCGGGTGGGGACCAGCTGTGCTCACATGCACACGTATGTACTAGTATGTGTGCACGAGCTTCACGAGAGAGGTCAGGTTCGTTGTGGCCTCATTTACCTCCCTGACTTCGCCCCTCGGGCATGTGCCACGTGGTGGGTTTTGATTGATTGATTGATTGATTGGTTTGAGAGAGAGAAACGTCCGTTTGTTGCTCCTTTCAGTGATGTATTCGTTGGTTCTTGCAAGTGCCCTGACCAGGGCTCGAACCCGCTCCCTTGGCCTGTGGGCACGATGCTCTACCCACGGAGCTGCCCAGCCAGGGCCAGCTTGGGGCTTTGTTCGCCGAGGGACGGGCCCGTCACCACCCTGTCACCTCGGCACGCTTTCCTCGCCCGGGAGAGCCCCGTGCCCCTAGCGGCCTCTCCCCGTCCCTGCAAACCCCCATCCCCGCCTGCTTCTGGGGGCTCCCCGTTCTGGACGCCCACATAGATGGGGTCACACGTCTGTGGCTTTCGTGTCCGGCTCCTGTCACCAGCGGCGGGTCTTGAGGGCTGGCTGCGTTGTAGGGGTGTCCGGAGCGCGTGCCTGCTGTGGCTGACGCCATATGGCGTGGGGGGACCGCCTGCTGTTTATCCGCGCCTCCGGCCATGGCCGCGGGGTCCTTCCCCCTTCTCGGCGGCCGTGGGCAGTGCTGCCGTGAGTGGGCGTGCACACACTTCTGTGTGGGCCCGTTTCATTGATCCTGGGCCGCATGGTGACTCGGTTTCCCTCTTGGAGGGACAGTCAGCTGTTCCCAGAGGCCACCATCGCGCCCCACAGGCTGACGCCCCACATCCTCAGGGTACTCGCCCTCGTCTTTCTGTCTGTAGCATCCTGTGTGGGCTCGGGGGAACCCGGGGAGCCCTGGGGAGCTCGGGGGAGCCCTAGGAGACGGGCTTTGGGGGCTTGGGAACAGGGTAGGGGAGCCCAGCAGGGACCGGTGGTCACATCGGTGTGAGCAACGCTTCCTCAGACATAGCGGGAGAAGAAAGCAGTTTTCAACGGAACTTTCCCGTGACAAGTCTCAGTGTGTGGAAGCCAAGTCTGTAGCCCAGACAAAGCCCCCCCCCCCCCCCCCGCGCAAGCAAAGGGTGCCTTGTGTCCCCCACGCTGGGCGGGGCCGCGGGCTCGGCTGACGCCCCAGGCAGGGGCAGGAGAGGGGCCGGTCCCTCAGCCCCTCCAGGCTGGTCTGTGGGCGCACCGGCCGCCTGAGTCCTCCAGGACCAGGGAGCTGTCCCCTTGTCCCTCCGCTGTCCCGCAGGCCTGGAGCCCCCCAGAGAGGGCAGGGAGTGGCCTCGGAGCTCAGGGTCACCCCAAGGCTTCCTCCTCCCCCAATGCTGCCCCTGGCTGTCCAGGGAGCCCGGGGAGGCATGGGGCCCCCAGTTCCCACGTGGCCTTGCTGAAGCCGGGCGGGCCCACCACTGCACCCACAGGATGGGCGGTACTGAGACGGGGTGTCCAGGCCCCACCACTGGATGGGGAGTAAACACAGTAAAGATGCCCTGATCTTGCCTGGCCAGTGTGGCTCAGTGGTTGAGCGTCCACCTATGAACCAGGAGGTCAGTGTTCGATTCAAGGTCAGGGCACATGCGGGGCGGCCAGCGTGATCCCCAGGGGGATCAGTGGTTCTCTTTCATCGTGGATGTTCCTCTCTCTCTCTCTCTCCTTCTCCCTCCCTCTCTCTGAGATCAATAAAAACGTACTTAGATCTTCAAAAAGACGCCGTGGCCCAGCAGGCCTGCGAGGGAGGGAAGGGCCTGAGTTCCGGGCGGCAGTGCGGTGTCTTGGCCGTTTGTGTGGGAACACGTCCCTCACACACACAGCGGACCCGCACGCCCCCCGGGAGAGGTTCCCACAGACCAGAAACGTGGGAAGTCGGCAGAGGACCTTCTGGGGCTGCGCACCCAGGGTCTGGCTGGCGAGCGGGCTGCTCCCACCCCCTCCCCCGGGAGACGGGCAGCACGGGGGATGCAGGAGGACGCCGATCCCGCCCCTCCCCGCGCTGCCTCTGGCTGGATCCCGCTGCTCAGCCTCCAGGCCTGACCGGTGGCAACGTCCAGCCACGCAATTGGCTATAAGTGCCCCCCCCCATGTACTTGCTTACTTACTTGCAGCCTCTCGCATGGAGTTAACGATCGGGCTGGCGTGCGTCAGGCGGTGCGACGCTGTGGCCGGTCGGAGTGACAGCAGAACAGCTGCCACGCCTGGACCGGAGCCCCGGACAGGCGGGCGCAGCCGGGAAGGGCAGGGACGAGGCAGGATGGCAGGCGGCTCCCCGCCCTCGCGCGTGTCCTGGCTCCACGTTGCCCGCAGGCCTCGTGTGTGAACTCAGGACACGGCTGAGACCCACATGGGAGGAGAAGGCCTTGTGGGGGACAAGGCGCGTGTGCCCAGTGTGTTCTCCCCACGACTGCTCACGTCTCCCTCACACGGTGCCCCTCGCGGGCCGCGCAGAGCCAGGCCCAGGCCGCCAGGACCGCGGAGAGTGTCGGAACCCGGCCCGCGGCCTCAGCCGCGCCCTCTCCTCCGGGAAAGGCCTGGCTCTGAGCCCGATTCTCCGCCGTCTGAGCCTCCAGCAGGTCAGAGGCAGAGGAAGGACTTGCCAGGGGCGGTCAGACCCCGGGACAGCGGAGCCCTCGGCCCCCTGTCGCCGGGAGACCCCAACCGCACGCACAGGACGCTGGAGACCGCCGGCCGCCCGGAGCGGCAGCTGGAGGCACAGTGGCATCACCGGCACGACGCGGCCCACGGCTGCTGCGCCCTCGGCTGAGGCCGGAAGCTGGACGCGCTGAGAGATGTTCCCTCCCGTCCGAGAGCCGAGTGGCCGCGAGGCTCACGCCTCTTCCCCTGGACACCCAGGCCCCGGGCGGCGCGGCCGGACGGCTCTGGGCGGCGGAGCTCCCGTCACTCCTGGCCGCGGCCCCGTGGCCACAGGCGGGTGTCACAGGCGGGAGCGTCGCCGTGACAACCCGCTGGGCGCTCGTCCCCGGCACAGGTGCAGCATGTTTCGGGGAGGTTTTCGGGTTCCACAGAGAAACGCGGGCGCTGGGAAGGGTCTGCCCTGGACAGCGATTGCGTTGGCCTGGTTTCCTCTCAGAAATGGTGGCGGCCACGCCTCCGTGGTGTCAGGCACTGTTGTCGCCATGGTGATGAGGGGCTGCGGCGGGGTCCCCTGGTGGGTGAGACAATGGGTTGGCCGGGAAGTGGCCTCCAAGCTGGCTCCGGGGTCATGAGGGTTTGGAGCAAGCCTGACCCCCTGGCCAGAGGTTCCCAGCCCCCAACCTCACCGAGAGCACCCACAGGTGCACCGCATGGGCTATTGCCATCCCTACCCGCAGGGAGGCACAGTCACGTGCTAGTTGGCCTGGGGCTCTGCTCCGCCCACTACCCGGCTCTGGGCGCAGGGACCCGTCACCCTCTGTGCCTCGGTTCCCTCACCTGTAAAATGGGCATCACACGGGTGCCCCTCAGGGTGTGGGGACCCGTCACCCTCTGTGCCTCCGTTCCCTCACCTGGAAAAGGGGTGTCACACGGTGCCCCTCAGGGCGCGGGGACCCGTCACCCTCTGTGCCTCGGTTCCCTCATCTGGAAAAGGGGCGTCACACGGGTGCCCCTCAGGACGCAGGGACCCGTCACCCTCTGTGCCTCGGTTCCCTCACCTGGAAAAGGGGCATCACACGGGTGCCCCTCAAGGCGTGGGGACCCGTCACCCTCTGTGCCTCCGTTCCCTCATCTGGAAAAGGGGCGCCACACGGTGCCCCTCAGGGCATGGGGACCCGTCACCCTCTGTGCCTCCGTTCCCTCACCTGGTAAAGGGGCGTCACACGGGTGCCCCTCAGGGCGTGGGGACCCGTCACCCTCTGTGCCTCGGTTCCCTCATCTGGAAAAGGGGCGTCACACGGGTGCCCCTCAGGGCGCGGGGACCCGTCACCCTCTGTGCCTCGGTTCCCTCACCTGGAAAAGGGGCGTCACACGGGTGCCCCTCAGGGCGCGGGGACCCGTCACCCTCTGTGCCTCGGTTCCCTCATCTGGAAAAGGGGCGCCACACGGGTGCCCCTCAGGACGCAGGGACCCGTCACCCTCTGTGCCTCCGTTCCCTCACCTGGAAAAGGGGCGTCACACGGGTGCCCCTCAGGGCGTGGGGACCCGTCACCCTCTGTGCCTCGGTTCCCTCATCTGGAAAAGGGGCGTCACATGGGTGCCCCTCAGGGCGCGGGGACCCGTCACCCTCTGTGCCTCCGTTCCCTCACCTGGAAAAGGGGCGTCACACGGGTGCCCCTCAGGGCGTGGGGACCCGTCACCCTCTGTGCCTCGGTTCCCTCATCTGGAAAAGGGGCGTCACACGGTGCCCCTCAGGGCGTGGGGACCCGTCACCCTCTGTGCCTCGGTTCCCTCACCTGGAAAAGGGGCGTCACACGGTGCCCTCAGCGGTGGTCCGGGGAGGTTAGCTGAGGAAATACTCACAAGCTGATGGCGCAGACCCGAGCCCAAAGGCAGGAGCCCGCAGCGAGCGAGAGCACCTCCTGTCACTCAGCCTTGGAGTATGTGTTCCGCCACCCATCACCCCAGATGACCCCCGACCCAGCCACACCCCCGGCTGTGGGAGGTGACATCAGGCTGGTGGAGCAGTGGCCCCGTTTCTGGCATCACCGTCCCAGGGGCCTCTGAGCTGCAAGGGGTCCCAGTCCCGCCCGGCCGAGGCGAGGTCAGGCCTCCAGGGCCAGGGGGCCGGGTCAGCACCCCATCTCTGCCCGGACTCCCTGGGCCGCCCCCTCTCCTGCCCCACGCTCTCTGGACCTGCGGTGTCCGGGCAGCTCTTTGCATTGAGAGATGAGAGAGGGCCGTGGAGCGGTCCCTGCGCGTGCACGCGTGGGCGCACACGTTCCCGTGCACGTGCGAGCGCCAGCAGGCAGTGTCCGTGGTCTGGGTGCAGAGGGTCCTCCGGCTCCCGGCCCAGGACCCCTCCTCCCACTCAGAGTGCGCGGCGGGCAGGTGAGGGCGGCGAGGCGGGAAGGGGTTAACCCGGGGCCACCCCGTGCCCGGCCGTCACTTCCGCTAACGCAAACCAGACCCCGACAACAACCGCGCAGTGTTGGGCCGCTGGGCGCATCTTGGTTGTTTTCCCCAAAGTGGGCTGCGCACTGCGATTCCGCGCTGTCCTCTCCGCCTTCGGAAGCAAACAGGCGGAGCCAGGTCCAGAGAGAGGGCCTTTCTTTCTCCCCAGAGCGCCTGTGTCCACGTAAAACCATTCAAACCTGCGAAGAATTGTTGTGAGTTTATTTGAGCCAAACTGTTGACCCAGACGCAGAACCTCAATGATTGAGATGATGCTCCGGAGAACGGCGGGTTACATCGCATTTATACATTCCAATCCAAGGAGGGGCGTAGGTGGGTGACATGGAATCCATCGGTGATAGACTAGAGGGGCGGGAGCAAGCCAAGCGGGGAAACCCCTGGGATTGGATACAAAGTAAAATGATGGACACATGCTTAGGTGGGTGCAGGATCAATTAACATGATAGTGAAGGGATTGGTGGTCTCTGTCCTGGCGCCCAGCACATTAGGTTGTGCCCCAGGGGCTCCAGAAAAAGGGAGGTTACAAGTGACCCAGACATTTCAAGGCTGTGTTATCACAGATGCAAAAAGACAGACAGGCTCAGTGAAGGCCAAGCTTGACCTTGTCAGTGAAGATACCGGCCTAGGAGGTGACTACCCACCATCACTGCGTTAGTTCAAGTTTAATGTCAGACCATCCGTTGTGGTGACTTTAGGTCTGAGTTTGCAGGGCCGCCACGCAGGCCTCCCCTGAGCTGTCAGGTCAGCACGTGCCCCTTCCGCCCTCACCTGGACACCTGCCCCTCCGGGTGCCGCCGCTCTGCCGGCTGCCCATCGCCCAAAGCACCGTCCCGACTCTGGAACCTCCGGGCCCCAGGCCCCAGCCCAGGGGCAGGTCTCAGGGAAGCCGGGAGAAGAAATGACCGAGGGTCACGTACAGGCCAGGGACCGGGCCACCGTGGTCCAGATTTGTCTTCACTTAGTCCTCACCTTGACCTTCTATCCGTGGGGAAACTGAGGCACAGGGAGGTCTGGAGTTTGCACAGACGGCATAGCCAGGAGAGGCGAGAGCCAGGGCCCGGTCTGCCAGCTCTGGAGGCAGCAGAGTGGGCCCGTCCCCGGGAGAATGGCGCCATTCCACCCCCTTCCCAGCGGGAAGTGCGGGCTCAGCTTCCTCACAGGCCTCCAGGCCTCAGAGCCCCGCCTGCCCACAACCAGGAGGCCACGCCCTCGCTGCCCCTGCCCGGCCCGCGGGGCTGCTGGCCCTTCCCGTCTGCACGTCCCTGCTGAGCCCAGAGCCACAGGCTGGCCATGGCTGGCAATGCCCAGGCCGTGGAGGCTGACGCCAGGTTCCGATCCAGGGTGCTGCCCCCAGAGAGATGCCCTGGACCCCAGTCCTGACTGGTCTCCCCTCCTGAGACGCCAAGGACAGTCAGGAGCCGGTCAAGGTCAGGATTGCGGGAGAGTGAACGGGGCCCCTCCGGCCCGGCCCACCTCGCGCTCATCGAGGCAGCGGTGCCCTCCGCACCCTCGCCGCCTCGGGTCTTCCCTGCACCAGAGCCCGGGGTCGGGGCCTGGTCCTGAGTGGAAGTGGGTCTGGGGCCGGCGGCCGGCGGCCTGCGGGCTGGGAGTGGCAGGTGGGCACTGATCAGGCAGCGTGATGAGCAGCAGGACCGGCCGGGGCGCAGGACCACATGACCTGCGGGCCAAGGGCGGCCGCCACCCTCTCCCAAAGCCTGTCCGAGAGGCCGGCTGCCCCGGCCCGGAGCTGAGAGCCCGCCGGCCGCCGTGGCATCACCGTTGCCCTCCTGGCCGGCAGTCACAGGGCCCATCTGGGTGCCAGGGCCACAGGCCGGGGAGGGGCGTCAGGAATGGACCTCCGTCCCCCGCGAAGCTCGCCGACGGCCCAGCCGCTCCGCTCACCGGCTGGAATGCCAAACCCACACGAATGTTCCGGGCTCTCCAAGCCTAACCGTCTGTGTTCCAAAGAGACATTTATGTTGGCCGGGGCCGTGTTTTCCTTTCATTGCTGTTATGAGAGGCAACATTTTTCCAGAAATAACTTCTGAGAAGTGTGCCCGGACTGTGAACACGTGTGACCCTGACATACCCGGAGAAGGCTGTTCCCAGGCCGTGCGTCTGTGTGTTCCCACGTGTCCACGTGTTCCCACGTGTTCGCATGTGCCCACATGTCCGTGTGTTCCCACATGCCCGCATGTTCCCACATGTCCATGTGTATCCACATGTCAGCATGTTCCCACGTCGGCGTGTGCCCACGTGTCCGCATGTGCCCACATGTCCGCGTGTTCCCACGTGTCCGTGTGTTCCCACGTGTCCGCGTGTTCCCACGTGTCCGTGTGTTCCCACGTGTCCACGTGTTCCCACATGTTCATGTGTTCCCACATGTCTGCGTGTACCCATATGTCCTCATGTTCCCACATGTCCGCGTGTTCCCACATGTCCATGTGTACCCACGTGTCCGCGTGTTCCCACATGTCCATGTACCCACAAGCACACCCACGCCTGGAGGTGCGCCTCAGAAAGCACCCCCGCCGGGTCCGCTGACGGGTTCCCGGGAGGCTGAGCTTTGGGGTGAGGGGCCGCGACCCCGGTGGTGGAGCCGGTGTGGGCTGGTGGCCATGGGCTGCCCGGCGTCTCCTCTGAGTCAGTCCACACGTGACGCCGAGCCCACGGCAGGGATGCCCGTCCCATGAGCCGGTGATGGCGAGGATGCGGTTTCCGCTGCCTCCTCCGTGGCCTCTGCCCCCGGAGGGTTCGGAGAGGCAACAGCAGGAAGGAATGTGCCGCTCGGTCTCCGCATGCATCCGCCGGCGTTGAGTCACCGCACCGGCCCTGACTCAGAAAGCGACGCGGCGTCCTCGCCCCGAGCGGATCCACCAGAAACCCCTGCGGGGAAGGAGCCCTCGTGGGAGTGGGCACGCTCCCAGCCGCCGGGAAAGGGCAGGAGGCGCCAGGGGGTCAGCGTGGCGCCCAGGGCCCTGCTGGCCTCGCCCACCGCGTCCGGGTGAGGGCAGGAACTGGGAAGAGACATCTAAGTGTGAACGGAAACGTTTCTGCAACATTAGCAGGAGGCCCTTTGGGTGCGCTGCCCGCTGTGCTGTTCAGTCCCGGGAGGGGCTGGGGGCCCCCTCGGAGCTGGAGCAGCTTCCTGGGGTTCTGCCTGCTGCCTCCCCCCCCCCCGCTGCCTCCCCCACCCCCGCCAGCCGCGGCCCAAGCCAACCTGGAGCTCCCCCCCGCAGAGCGGAGCGCGAATGTGTGAAGGCCTCGCTGGCAGCGGTACCTGGCCGGCCGCCGAGAGGCCGCTCCTGGGCAGGAGCCGGGGGAGCGGAGCCTGGAGCCGGCCCAGCTCGGGGACGGGAAGGATTAGCAGGAGCTGCGAGCGCCCGCCGTGAGCGCCCACGTGACATTGCCCCTGGAGGCCCGGCCCTGCGCGGCGTTGTCCACGGAACGGAAACGCGTCCAGGAACCATGAGGATGGGACCCGGGACACTGCGCTGCCCCTCGCTGCCCCTTCAGCCTAAAGAAGAAGCTCCCGGCCCAGGCCAGACCCCGTGGGCTGAGGTTCCGGGAGCGACAGGCCGCCCTGGGCGCTGGGAGAGGAGGACGCGGGGCGGGCGGGGCGGCAGCGTGTCTGGCTGCGGGTGGAGTGGGCTCGCACTCAGCTACTCTCCCAGCGCCTCTCAGCTCCGCGTGCACAAGAATGTTTGTAAGTTGGCCCAGAGAGCGAGGGAGCGAGCGAGGGAGCGAGACAGGGACGGGGGCTGTCCACAGAGCTCAAGGACTTGATGGCATGTGTGGCCCATCAAATGGCCGGGAGGCCTCGGGTCCGAGGAGGGCAGGACGAGGGCCAAGAGGGTCTGAAGGCCCCCGGGCGGGCCCCCCCGCCACCAGGCCTGCCGTGCCCCAGGCAGCGCAGCGGCTCTGGCGCATCTGCCAGCTCCCCGCCTCCGCGCTGTTAGGAGTGAAGGTTGGACCCGTGCTGTTTTCCCCGATCGCCCGCCCGCCCGCCCCCGTAGCCGGTGTGTGCTCAGGAAAGCACCCCCGCGCCCCCCTGAGCGCTTTGATCTCTGGTTCGGGTTCGCTGGCTCCTTTTTGGCAATTACCCGCCTGGAGGGAGGATGCCGTCCTGCCGGCCGGCCGCAGTCTGGCAGACAGATGGGGCCGGAAGCGGGAGCGGGGCTCGGCCTGCGCCCGATTCATCTTGGATAGATTACAACAGTAGCAGCTCCAAATGTCTTCATAGCCCATTTATGATAAAGCGATGGGAACATCACACAAGAAGAGAAATGTGCAGATTAGCGATATCCGGGGGAAGATGGATTGGCTGAGTGCGCGGGGGCTGCTCTGAACACAGATCCTCCCGCCCTCCCCCAGCTCGCGGGGAAGCCCCCTCCGCGAAGGCCAAGGCCTAGAGGCAGGAGGTGGGAACCCCAGCCCGCAGGAGGGAACTTGCTGAGGCCTCTCTCCCCTCCTCTCTCTCTCTCTCTCTCTCTCCCTCTCTCTCTCTCTCTCTCCCTCCCTCCCTCCCTTCCTCCCTCCCTCCCTCCCTCTTTCCCTCCTCCCCCCCCCACACCCTTTGCCTTTCCAAGTTTCTGAACGTCTACAGGGCAACCCTGCAGCCGCCCAAATAAATCCAGCTGCCAGCCCCCTCGCAGGGCGGCGGTATATGTGGGTTTCAGGAAGAGGGGCAGGTCCGTAGCCCAGGAGCGCTGCACCCCTAGATTGGAAAGTTTGCTGGAATTATTATGGGGGGGCGATGGCGGTGGGGGGGTGGAATAAGACCCAGGAGCTGGCGGAGGAGGCTTCTGGGGGACAGGGCACATTATGGCCCGCGGTGCCAACCATTAAGACCCCGGCTCTCTTTGTTCTGGTGAAGAGGAAACACTTAACAAGTTGTTGTTCTTTGTCGTACTTTCTCTAATGAGCCAGAACCGGCTGCCTCCCTTGGCCTGGGGAGGAGCTTTTCCCTCTGCAGCGAGACTGACAAGCACCCCGCTCCTCAGCCCCCCAGGAAGGAAAGCCGATCTGCCCCGGCGGGTTCAAAGAGCCTCCAGTGGAGAGCGTCCATCCCCGCCTGCATCTGTGATCATGTTTTTACTTTCCTGCCCCCCCCCCCCCCCGGTCGCTCTAGTTTCTATTGATTAGAGCGGCTCTGAGGTGAGCGAGGAGTGGGGGTGGGGAGGCGGGGAGGCGTCCAGGGGAGGGGCCGGCCTGGAGCAGGGATCTGAGGGTTTGAGTGACATCTCAGGGGACAGGCTCAGGCTTCCACATTCCTTCCACCATCAGATGCGAGAACAAGCCGAGGCTTTCAGTGCGGGGCCGGCTTTCTCGGCCGCAGAGGGGCTCGGGCCACACAGATAAAGCGCGTCTCCCGTTCCCTCAGCCCTTTCAGGCGGGAGTCATCTGTCACTGACGGGGCACGTGGGGGCAGGGAGGTGCCTTTCAGCTCTGATTAAAGTAGCAGGTTCAGGGCCCCAGAGCAGCTTCGGAAAGTCCTGCCTCTGCTTTGCTGACGGGCTTACCCCCCACGGTGGGGTGGGGCAGGGGTGGCCAGGCTCCCGTCCCAAAGGAAACACTTCAAAGCGAAGAGCTCCAGGTCCCAAGTGCACGTGCTGCAGCTTCCGGCAGAAATGGGTGCTTGTTAACTGGCAGGGATGCCCACCAAGACTGGGGGGGCCGGGAGGGTGATGGCGGGGATGCCCGCCAAGACGGGGAGACAGAGGGTGAGGAACCAAGGGGGAGTTGACAGTGTGGGAAGCAGGGGTACAGTGTGGCGGGAGGCAGGGACACAGTGTGGGAAGCAGGGGTACAGTGTGGCGGGAGGCAGGGACACAGTGTGGGAAGCAGGGGTACAGTGTGGCGGGAGGCAGGGACACAGTGTGGCGGGAGGCAGGGACACGGTGTGGCGGGAGGCAGGGGTTCAGTGTGGCGGGAGGCAGGGGTACAGTGTGGCGGGAGGCAGGGGTACAGTGTGGCAGGAAGCAGGGGTACAGTGTGGCGGGAGGCAGGGACACAGTGTGGGAAGCAGGGGTACAGTGTGGCGGGAAGCAGGGGTACAGTGTGGCGGGAAGCAGGGGTGCAGTGTGGCGGGAGGCAGCAGAGTGGGAGGTAGTGACACCTGTCGGGCCGGACTTGGCAGCCGGACACACAGAAAGCAGGGAAGAAACACTGGCCCACAATCCCCCTGGTTTGCACTGTTAGGGGGCCACTGGTGTGAGGGGTGCTTCCTGCCTGCCGGCCTGTTCCTGTAACATAAGCAGTTATTCCAGGGGACACGTGGGCACTTCCCTGGGGAGGTACAGGGATGAGCTGAGTGACAAGGACACTTCTAGCCAGACCCTCACTGACACGGACCCTGTGGGGGACTCCAGCTGGCAAGACGGGCTACTGGATGTCCTGTTTTTTGTTGGCATCATTACTAAGCGGGGTGTGGACATGGGCACCAGGACCCTGGGAGTCAGGGCAGGGCCCTGGGCAGTCCCCAGATCCGGGTGTCATTGGCTCCCCACAGCACCCTGCTCTGTCCAGACCCAGCTTCCCTGCGGCACACCCATCCTGGGGACCATCCTCCTGCCTCAGCTCTTCCCTGGGACCTGGGGCCGCTCGTCTCCAGATCCAGGCCCTGGGAAGCCCGCGGCGGCGGCCCCCGGCCGGCGGGGTAGCACCCCATGCTCAGAGCCCCCCCACGCACCCCAGCTGCTTCCTCGCCGGTGCCGCGAGGAACCCACGTGCTGATGGGATTATTTCCTTTTAATACGGACCCCACAAAGTTTCCCATGGCAAAACGACAGGCTGGTTCACTTTACATCCCAGCTCCAGAAGATGCGTTTCCCTGTGTAATGCCCTGGTTAGTGGTGGCTGGCACGTCACATGAGCTAATTGGAGATGGAATTATCAAATTTGCTCACTGCCGCTCGCGCTCACTCGAAACCTCACCATAAAGAACGGCTTGAGCGGCACATGACAGGCCGCCACCCACGGCGGCCCCCAGGCCCGGCCCCGAGCGCGGCGAGGCTCGCACAGGGTTCGGGGTAATTGCAGTCATGAGCCGGAGTTGATTGAAGAAAATTATACCCCAGATTTTTACTACAAGTTTTTTGTGTGTGCGGCTTTTCCTAAATTATGCGGTGAAATTCGATTACAAGGGGAGACACGTACAGGACTTTTAATAACGGCGCTGGCGCATCCTCCGCGCTCCGGCCCGCGCGGCCCGCGGTCGCCGCCTCCAGCTCCCTCGGCCGGTGCCTGCCCCTGAGAAGCCTGGGTATTAGGTTTGTTTTTTTAAGGAAAATTTTCTGGTGCAAAATTGACTTTTTCTTCTGCAGTTTAAACCAGAAACTGTGGCAGAGGAAGCTTCAACACATCACATATATATAGTATATCGCATATACGTGTAATACACAAATATAATGCACGCACATAATTTTTTTTCCAACTTGTAAGTCTTTGCTCCGCCCTCGCAGACAAACCCTCCTGGCCTTGAACTTCCCTGGGGGGCGGGGGGACCTCAATAACCGCATTTCCAATTACGAGTCGCAGAAGTAAATTCCTCCGTCCCGTCCCGAGCATCGCAGGGACTTGAGGCAGCCGAGAGCGGCCGGGGGTGCCCCGCACGCCGAAGGGTTTGTAACAATAAAAAGTCATGAAGACAGACGGGGGTGCGCCTGCCAGCTCCCGCCTTCCGGGGACACGCGACCGTGAACAGAAATACAGCCCTGAGCGCCGGAACGCACTCATTGACATCCTTAGCGCTGCACATGGCTGCGAACCCGGCGTGACATGGGAAGTGACCCCCGGGACTTTGGACCCGTGGCATCCTGCTGCCACTGTCTCGGGGGGAAATCAGCAGAAGGTTCCTTAGAGGCCGAGCCGGGAGGCAGCACCGCTCCTGGGTGGTGTTCTGGGTGTGTGGGCCGGCTCCACGGGCCACCGGCTGTGCCCTCTGCCGGCTGTGCCCGCTGCCGGCTGTGCCCTCTGCTGGCTGTTCCTGCTGCCGGCTGTGCCCTCTGCCAGCTGTGCCCTCTGCTGGTTGTGCCTGCTGCCGGCTGTGCCCTCTGCTGGCTGTGCCCTCTGCTGGCTGTGCCCGCTGCCGGCTGTGCCCTCTGCCGGCTGTGCCCTCTGCTGGCTGTGCCCGCTGCCGGCTGTGCCCTCTGCCAGCTGTGCCCTCTGCTGGCTGTGCCCGCTGCCAGCTGTGCCCGCTGCCGGCCAGCAGGACGGGCCGGGGCAGGCGGACTAGGGCGTGTGGCTTGGTCTTGGAGAGGGAGGAGCTGGGACTGAGGCTCTGTGTTAGAAGAACGAGTCACCTGTCACTGTTCCCTTCCCCTGAGTTTGGGCCTTTATTCCAAAGCCCAGCTTCCAGGGCTTGGGGGCGTCGGCCTTGGAGGCAGGGGGTGAGGACACGGGTGATGGGGCTGGGACCTGCCCACCGCATGACACCAGACATCGCTGTCCTCGAGCAGGTCTGTGCTTCCCCGCAGAGCGGTGCCATGGCTGCCCACGCCCGCAGGCACCGAGGCAGGGCCGGCCAGGTGAGGCCAGCGGGCCTCTGGCCTCTGGAGGCTGAGTGCCCAGGGCAGTGTCTTCCCATCAGCCTGACGGTGGCCGAGCGTGGAGGCGACCGTGGAGGGAGGGTGGCAAGGCCGCCACGACCGCCAGGTGCGCCCTCTGGCGAGGCTGCTTCCTCCTTCCTGGGAGCTGGGCTGCGTGCGGGCACATACCTGCGCCGCCTGCTGGCGGGTGTCTGCACTGCAGCACCACAATAGACCGCACACCCCAGAACGCACAGGAGGTGGCTGCCTGCTGAGGACCAGACCCCGCAGGCCACGGGAATTTGAATGTGGGGCGTCGGCTCACAGGCAGATGGGGACCTGTGTGCGCGTGCGGCTGGGGTGTGCGTGTGGGAGGTGAGCGTGATGGGGGGCGGTCCTGCAGAGGCCGGGGAAGCAGGTGGGTGCGGGCCTGGGGGCTGGCCGCACACCATGTTCTTGGAGAGCAGGTGGGTTTCCCAGGCGGCCCAGGTCACTTCTGTCATCTCAGGGCACAAGGCCTGCGTCTGTCCACCTTGGTTCTGCGTGGGGAAGAGAGAAGGAATCAATGATGGCTCCTGCCACCTCCAGGCAGACCTCCACCAGGGAAGCCCTCCTCCCTCCCTCCCCTGAAGCTCTCCTTCCCTCCCTCCCACCCTCCCCCCCCAGCCCTCCTGGAGCAAAGGTCCTCCCTGCAGAGATAAGAGGAGTCCTTTGATCTCCTGGATCCTCCAGGGCTTCTCCCAGCCCAGGTGACCGAGACCCCGCCCACCGGGACAGGAAGAGCTTCCGAGCTACACCTGTGCTCCTGCCGCTGGGCCCTGGGGAGGGCGGTGGAGGGGAGCGAGCGGCAGGGGCCCTGGGTCACACTCCAATCTGCTGAAGGCGGACACGGGGCTTTGTCCTCGTCGTACCACGGGGGCAGCCCACGCAGGTGCGGCCGGGCCTCCCAGAGGGAGCAAATGGGGGAGTGAGGAGGGGGGAGAGGAAGCCTGAGGCGGCACCCCCCTCGTGGTGCCTGCGGTCAGGCGGCCTGAGCAGGGACCGGCTGAGTGTGCTTGTGTTTGCACACGTGCGTGCATGAGTGTGCGTGCACGTGAGTCATGTGAGTGTGCTCCAGCATGTGTGTGCATTTGTGTGTGCATGTGTCATATGAGTGCTCAAGCATGTGTGTTGGTGAGCGTGTGCACAGACGTGTGTGCATGTGCCCATGAGTGTGCCTGTGTGTGCGTGTGTGCGTGAGTGAGGCGGGATGGTGTGAATGTGGGGTGTGGGCCTGGTTGGCTGTGAGGGCCGCTGCTCCTTGAGAGCAAACGGCCGGAATGAAGGGTCTGTTGACGCCAGCGCCATCGCTTCTGCCCCGAGAGCCTGTGGAGCCCGCGCTCCAGTAAAGCAGAATCTAAAGCCACAGGAGGCCCGGGCCACCTGCTCCCGCCGTGGCCGTGAGCGGGGCAGTGCACGCACAGGGGCCCCTGACCTTCTCCCCTACGACCGGGCCCCCTGCCCCTCCCCTGAGACAGCAGCGGGGGAGCCCTTGCCATTGGGGGGCTCCTCCCTGCTGTCCGTCACCTCCCAGACCCGGGTGGGCCCACAAGTCACAGGCAGGCGCCCGGTGGCCACAGCTCGGGGCTGGGCCGGGGCCAGCATCCCTCCCCCAGAGCCCTGGTCCTCCCTCTTCCCTCTGCTGGTCAGAACCTGCAGGCGGCCGGGGACCGCCACCCCGCTGGGTCCCTGGGGACACGTGAGAAAACCCCGTTTATCTGGAGCTGCGGGGCGTCCTGCGTGCGGGGCTCCTGCTTTCCGGCTGAGGTTCCCTATCCTCTGCGCTTCCTGCTCCGGCCGTGGCGGGGCCGCGGGGCCCATGGGGCCGGGGTCCTCGCTGGGCAGCGGCTGGTCGGTCGGGGAAGGTGCTGTGACTCTGGCTCCTGCGTGGCCAGCGGGGACGGGCCCCTGTGTCGGCTTTGGGGCGTCTCAGCCTCGCGGGGACCGGCCCAGGGTGTCGGAGAGTCGGTGATGCCCGCACGAGGCGCTCGGTAGGGCTGAGCGGCCGCCTCGCTGGAGTCAGGGCAGCAAACTGAGGCCGGAGCCGGGAGCAGCCGCCAGCCCCGGGGCCACGAGAAGGCTGGGCGCCCGGCTCTCGGGACCTGGGGGGCGAGGAGCTCGGGCTGCAGCTGGGGGCGGGGGCCGGGGTGGGGGGCATGGAGTCTGACCCCGGGCCCGTGTGCGGGGAGCCCCGGCGGCACTGCTCTCCGAGCCCGGAAGCTGGACAGGACCTGCCTGCCGGCCAGGGAGGGCATCAGCCCCCCTCAGGAAGGCTTCTTGGGACCTTCAGGGGGGCCAGGGAGCCCAAGCAACGCGGGAAGAAGGGATTTGTGTAGACGGGTGGAGGGGAGGCCCCCACTGGTGGGCACCTGTGCGCCCAGGCCCAGGAATCCCTGCCCCACCCCACCCGGGGCTGGAAACCAACGTGCGCCCCATGGAAGGCGCGTCAGGGGCACAAGGTCCCGGCCGTCCTTGCAGCCCGGCTGCCCTTGGTCCAGAGCAGGAGCAGGGCCGGCCCCGCCTCCCAGAGCCTCCGCCACAAAGACGGCCTTTTCCCCGGAATCCCGCCCGCGTGGCGGCCACAATGTGACGGCTTATGTAACGCGGCCACAGGGGCCCTTTCAGCTCGGAGAGCCGGGCCCGGCCGCACACCCGTCTCCCCGTGAGGCTGCGGGCCCGGCGGGCATGCGGCTGCTCCAGGAGCAGCTCCCACAGGCCAGACAGGCCTTGTTGGGGGCAAGGAGGACGGAGGGAGGAGGAGCTGCAGCTCAAGGGTGACCCTCGGGTCAGAAGCCCAAACGGGCAGTGGGCAGAGGAGCTGGCTGCCCCGGACCGCCCCCTCCATGGCCCCTCTACAGAGAGGGCACAGGCAGGACCCCCACAGGAGCCAGGGGGCTAGGTGCCCAGGGCAGGGATGTGTACTGCAGGGCTGCCCCGCCCCCCATGGCTCACTCTGCTCCTCTGAGGGTGTCCTTGCCACGCGCTCCCGCGGCCAGCCCACCCCCCTGAGCCACGCAGTGCTTCCCAGAGCTCTGATAACAACCTCCACGCAGCTCCGGTGCTCCACCTGAGTGCGGGGTGGGGTGGGATGGGGATGGTAAGACACAGATCTGACAGCTCATCCATTCATCTATTCCTCCATTTTTCCATCCATCCACCCACCCATCCATTCATCCATCATCCATCCATTCACTCATTCCTCCACTGGTTCATTCATTCATCCCTTCATCCATTCACCCACCCACCCATTCATTTACTCAGTCCTCCATTGGTTCATTCATTCATCCCTTCATCCATTCACCCACCCACCCATTCATTCACTTATTCCTCCATTTGTTCATTCATTCATCCCTTCATCCCTTCATTCATCCACCACTCATCCATTCATTCGTTCATCCCTTCATTCCCTGTGGAAAGAGTCTGAGGTCCTCATCACCTGAGACAAAAGCCAAGCAGCCTCACCAATGCCAACATGCCACTCCCAGGGCAATGGCCCCTCCTCTGGGCCCTCAGCTGCCACCCAAGCTCTGCCACCCAGCAGCAGCCCTCGGACACAGTGCAGGGGGTGCGCAGGGGCGGAACCCTCAGGCTGAATCCTAAGCAGAATTGTCCACTCAAATCTGTCAGGACCCCCCAGCCTCCTCTCAGTGCTCAGCTCAGTGAGGACCCAGCAGACTGCCAGCCGGTGGCAGTGTGTGTGGCACCAGGTGGCCTGGGGCCTGGCGTCGTGCCCAGAGGATGTGCCACTGCCCCGGGAAGGGTACACAAGAGGGTCTGGGCAGGGCCCCCAGCTCCCCAGTGGGGGCACACGTTACAGCCCCTGCCCAGACCTGGCCACCTAATGTCCCCCAGCACGCCGAGAGGTCACCGCGGCCCGGGAGCCACCCTGCCCAGAGCGGGCTCGGCCCCAGGTCCCACCCTTCATCCTTATGCTCTAAGGAGCTCGCTTCCCTTGAAGTGGTTACCCGAAACCCAGGGCTCTCGGCGAGGGCAGTATCTCCCAGGTAATCCCCTGGGCTGAGCGCCGAGGGGACCGGAAGAAAGAGGACACCTCCCGGGAGGGGCCGCTCTCAGGAGGGGTCAGGCCGCCGGGCGGGCACAGCTGTAGGGTCAGCTCAGTCCTGTGGGGCCAGCAAGACAAAGGCAGGGGACACGCCCCCTTGGGGGACAACTGTGCCCCAGAGTGAAAGGACACAGGCGTCCCTGACCCACCAGCTTGGGCTTCCAGCCAGGACCCCCGGGTGATGGCTCCCAGGGACGTGCCAGGGTCCTGGGGCCGCCATAACCAAGTGGCGACCTGACACAATGCACTTCTCCCCTCCGGGCTGGGGCTGGGGCTGGGCTCAGGGTGTGGCAGGCTGCTTCCCTCTGGGCGCTCCGAGGCCGAGTCGTTCCAGGGGGCTCCCTGCTTCCGGTGCCGCCGCGGCCCTGGTGTTTTTGGCGGTAGAGATGTCACCCCAGCTCCGACCCGCCGTCCCACCCCTCCCTGTGTGTACAGCCGCCTCTGAGAGGGCGCCGTCGCGGAATTGGGCCCCGCCTCGACCCCTGTGCCCGCAGCTGAACTGACGGCCCCTGCAGAGGCCTGGCTTCCAAGGGGGTCCCGTTCGGAGGGTCCAGGCTGATGGAACTTTAGGGGGACGCGGTTGACAGGCCCACGGTCAGCTCTAGGAAGTGCGGTCACTGCCAGGCTGGCCCTGGCACCGCTGCCCTGGTGGAGGCCTGTCAACCAAGGGCGGTGGCCACGGGGACCCTGCCTCCCCTTGTGTAGCCCTAACACCCCGAATCCCGGGACTCGTCACCACCCTCCCCCCGCACCCCACCTCTGCACACCTGCAGCCCTGCCCAGGCCTCCTCAGGGGGGCAAGGGGGCCAGCACCCAGGGCAGAGGACGGTCGGGCGTGGCCACCTGCCCCGCACCAGCCAGGTGGGCGGCGGCTCCAAGGCCATGAGGGGGTCTCAGCACCTGCCCCGCTGCCCTGTCTCCAGGTGGCCTTGCTGCCCCGTTCCTCCTCTGTCTCAGAGGGGACACTGCTGTGGGGGGGAGGGGGGGTGGGAAGGACACTGCTCTGGGGGGTGGGGGGAGGGGAGGAAACTGCTCTGGGGGGTGGGGGGAGGGGCGTTGGGAAGGACACTGCTCTGGGGGGTGGGGGGAGGGGCGTTGGGAAGGACACTGCTCTGGGGGGTGGGGGGAGGGGCATTGGGAAGGACACTGCTCTGGGGGGTGGGGGGAGGGGGTGTTGAACGTGTCCCCGGTCCCGCAGGAGGGCCCGACGGAGGGCCCAGCCGCAGCCCCGAGACTCAGTGGAAAACTAACATTTGGAACCGAAACCTGTGTCCACACCCTCCTTTTCCCTCCGAATGTGCTTCCCCGGAGCCACCCTCGCGGCCGCCCCCAGCCTGGGTGTCTCAGGGACAGAACAGTCCCGGAAACCGGGTGTCGCTTGTCCCCCTGGGGCTCAGAGTCCGAGACCCTTGTCTGCGGGCGAGGCTGCACCAGGGCTGAGGGGACGCCGGTTCCCAGGAGAAACCTGGGGTCGGGCAGAAGCTCTGACGAACAGCCTACCCCTCCGCCACCTGTCCGGGCCCCCCGCCACCCGGGCCCCCCGCCGCCTGTGCCTCCCGCCACCCGGGCCCCCCTCCACCCAGGCCCCCCACCACCTGTGCCTCCCGCCACCCGGGCCCCCCGCCACCCGGGCCCCCCGCCGCCTGTGCCTCCCGCCACCCGGGCCCCCGCCACCCGGGCCCCCCACCACCTGTGCCTCCCGCCACCCGGGCCCCCCTCCACCCAGGCCCCCCCGCCTGGACCTCTCACCACCTGGGCCCCCCCGCCTGTGCCCCCCGCCACCCAGGCCCCAGGCCGCCTGGGCCCCCCGCCACCTGTGCCCCCCGCCGCCTGGGCCCCCCACCACCCGGGTCCCCCGCCGCCTGTGCCCCCCGCCACCCGGGCCCCCCGCTGCCTGGGCCTCCCTGTCTCAGGACACTCATCTGCTCAGTCCCCTCACCCCACCCCGGGGTCACTAGCCCCGGAGTCATCTTTCAGGCCCATCCGCACAGTCAGGACCAACAAACGTGAGGGTCCCGAGCAGGATGCTGTTCAGGGACAATAAGTCATTTGACCCGGGCGCTGATCCGGTTACTGATCGCAGCGTATCCGCCCCCCACGGCCGCCGCACACGCTGCTGCTCACAGGCACGGAGACCCTCCCGGTCCCCAGGCTGCCGGCTGGGTGTCCCCGGGGCTGACAGGAGGGCAGGCCCCCGGCCAGGCCAGCCCCGCCACCCTTCCCAGCTGCAGGCCGGCCGGGGCGGGGAGCTATTCGGCTGCCCCAGGAGGAACCCGTCAGGGTGTGCGGCCCCTGGAGGTGCCCTCAGATCAGAGCCCCCCTTTCTGCTCTGCGCCCCCCACCCGCCCAGGGGCTGAGTGAGGGGCACTACCTATGCTCCCCCGGAAGAGGGCAGTGGACTCACTGTCCCTTTAAGAATCAAGACCACCTTGCCCTGGCTGGTTGTTCAGTGGTTAGAGCGCCAGCCCACGGACCAAAGGGTCTCAGGTTCGATTCCTGGTCGAGGGCACGTACCTGGGTTGCAGGTCCCCCAGCCCAGGTTGGGGCATGTGCAGGAGGCAACCAGTCGAGTATCTTTCTCACATTGACCTCTCTCTCTCTCTCTCTCTCTCTCTCTCTGTCTCTCTGTCTCTCTGTCTCTCTCCCCCCTCCCCTCCACTGTCTCTGGAAATCAATGGGAAAAATATCCTCGGGTGAGGATTAAAAAAAAAAACAATCAAGACCCTCTTGGCCACCAGCCTCTTGGTTCCTGGGACAATGATGACGGGAACCCTCAGCCCCGAGGGGGGTGGGGGGAGGGTGCCTGGGGCTCGAGCACCCACTTCACCTTGGCACACCAAGCCACACCAGGCCTTTAACCCTCGCCTGGTCGGTGGCTGGTGCCAGGCAGGAGGCCTGGAGACTTCAATGCCCTTGGACGCCCTGATGGTGACCTTGAGCAGAGGGCACACATCCTGCCGTGGGGCTGCCTGGGCTGGTCTCTGCAGCCCCCGTCTCCTCCCCACCCTTTGCTTGCCGCCCCCTGAGCGCCGTCCGCCGCCGAGTACCGCGTGGAACGGGCCTCCCGTCTCCATCCACCCTCACGGCGGCCGCTGTCCTCATCCCGGGGCATGGACCTGCCCCTGTCCCCGGCCAGCTGCCAGCTCTGAGCCCCAAGTCCAAGGCCCCAGGACCCCACCTTCCAGAGCAAATCAGGTAGAGCGCCCGTCGGCCGCACGGACACGCGAGCCCAGTCGAGGGGAGCGCCCAGGGGGCCGGGCGTCTGGGGGAGCTCCTGGGAGGAGGCGGACCCCCTCTCACAGGGGCCGCGGGGGGGCCTTGAGCGCTGCCCCCTCCTCCCCGCACGCCCCCACCAGCCCTCTCACCTGTCCTCGGGGCAGGAACCGGATCCGCCTCGCGTGCCTGCGGGGTCGGGGGTCAGGGGTCAGGGGTGGGAGATAAGAGCTGGCCCTTTGTGAGGGGAGCTTGGCTTTCCGCTGCGCTGAATGGGCTTCCGGGAGTGGGGACCCGCATCTGATAAGGAGGGACCCCCTCCGCAGGCTGAGCTGGGCGGGGATCTGCCCGCCCCCACCCTCACCTGGGTGCCTGGCAGAGTCCACTGGGCAAGGCCTCCCTGGCCCTTCCCGGGCTGGCCTGATGGGACACATTCCTGGGACCCCCACAGTCCTGGGAGCATCTCTGCCCCTCCCACAGGCCCAGGCCGAGCTGACAGCCGCCTCGGGGCCCATTGGCTTCTAGGCGCGGCCACCTCCTCAGAGGACACGGCCGGGCACCTCAAACCCAGGCCCCCCAGGGGGCCCGCACGCCTCTGTGGAAGGAAGCGACGCGTGCTCCAGGCTAAGCAGCTGCTGACGGGCGGCCTGGGCTGGGGACAGGGTGCAGGGAGGGCGGGGGTTCGGGGCGGGGGCTCCCGGGCCTGAGCTTTAAGATGTGAGCCGAGTCCAGAGGAAACGCGCTCCTCTGAGTCCCTGGGCCAGTGATGGCGAACCTTCTGAGCTCGGCGTGTCAGCATTTTGAAAAACCCTAACTTTGCTCTGGTGCCATGTCACATAGAGAAATGTCTTGATATTTGCAACCATAGTAAAACAAAGACTTCTATTTTTGATATTTATTTTATATATTTAAATGCCATTTAACAAAGAAAAATCAACCAAAAAAAATGAGTTCGAGTGTCACCTCTGACACGCGTGTCATAGGTTCGCCATCACTGCCCTAAGGAGTGGCCGAGCGAGACCCTGGTGCCGGGACGTGGGCAGCCCGGCCACGGGGACGGGCTGGGAGGCCTTTCTCGCTGCCGCGGGGCACCTGGCCCAGGTGCTGGCAAGAGGCTGGGGACCCGTGACCCTGTCCCTGTCCAGGGCTAATGGTGCCTCCTCAGCCGTCACCCACCCCGAGGGGAAGGCCGCTGAGCTGCTCTGAGCACAGCCCTGGGGGTCCTGGGTCTCCCAGCTTGGGGTCCTTTTCCCACGTGACACAGATGTCCCCAAGCCCCAAAGGATGAGGCCGGCGGGGCTCAGTGGGTGAGCATCGACCTATGAACCAGGAGGTCAGGGTTCGATTCCCGGTCAGGGCAGAGGCCCCAGTTGTGGGCTCCATCCCCAGTGCGGGGCGTGCGGGAGGCAGCCGATCCATGGTTCCCTCTCATCATTGACGTTTCTACCTCTCTCTCTCTCCTTCCCTCTCTGACATCAATAAAAATATATTTTAAAAAATAAAAAATAAAGCTGGCCTTAGAGCTGGCTGGCACCCCAGGCAGGTGACAGGCTAGGCCCCACATGCTCGGACACCCACCCACCTGCCCTCTGGGCAACTGGCCAGCCGGGCCCACGTTCTCAGCTGTCCCTGCTCTCCCGGGCGGCCGCTCAGGTGGAATCGCTCCCCCTCGTCCTGCTCCTAACGTGATGGGTGGGTGGGGGGGGGGGCCCTGGGCGGCTGTAATTAGATTCTGCCTCACATTGTGTACTAGTTCCCAAGAAAACCATCTATTAATTGATTCCAATTACTCTTAATTGTTTCTCGTGCATTTCAATTAGCGGCCCGGGGTTACAGGCGGAGCTCCAGGCTAGACACGCAGTCCTCGCGCCTCGCCTGGGGGCTGCGGGGAGCCGCCCGGAGCACTGCGTGGAGCCTGGAGCCCCGCCTTCCTCTGGGCTCCGGCCTCCCGCCTGCACCTCGGGGCGGGAGGGTGGCCGGAGCCTACGGCACCTCCATCCTGGAGGCTGTGGCTTCATGCCCAGGCCCTCATCCGGCCCAGGAGGCCAGCTCTGGGGATGCCCCCAGGGCGGGCGGGAGCCTGGGACGGGGCTGCAGCTTGGTGGTTCTGTTTTTGTGTTTCTTCTAAATCTTCAGTGTTGGCGCTTGGCTGTTCTGGCTACAGTAAAAGACACACGTTTATGACATTAACCATTTAAAATATGAACGTCAGTGACATTTAGCACTTTTATAAGTTGTGTGACCATTCCGTCTGTCCAGTTCCAGAACCTTTTCATCGCCCAAAGGGTGGCCCACACCGCTTAGCGGCCCCCTCGTGCCCGGCAGCCAGGCAGCTGGCCGTCCTGTGTGTCCCGTGGACTCGCCCGCCCGACGGTTCTGACACACGGTCGCACGTGCGCGGCCATGGTGCCCGGCTCGCTCTCATTCCGCTGAGTTTTCAGGCTCATCCTTGCAGCCTGGGTCCCGCTCCGTCCTGTTCGGGGCCGGGTAATGGTCCCCTGTGTGGCGGCCGCCTGTCAGCCCCTGCGGGGGACGTTCGGGGGTCCAGCCGTCTGGGGACGGTGAACGGTGCTGCTGCGAAGTGTGATCACCCTTCGTCGTGACCGCCTCTTTCCAGCTCCCTGGGGTGTGTATCCCGGAGTGGGATGGCTGGGTTACACGGGTCACCTGCTAGTTATGGCGACAAAATGCAGTCGCTTTGGTGGCGGACGTGGCGTTCTGAGCCGAGGCTGAGCGACGCGGCGGCCAGAGCCCGGGTCCTGGCGAAGGGCGGGCAGCGCGGGGGGGGGGGGGGGGGGGGGGACTGAGGAGGCCTGCCCTGCGGAACCGGATGGAAGGAGGTTATTGACGGGCGGACGGGATGGACCATCGGAGGACACGGGAGAGCCCCCACCGGGCTCACAGAGGGCGGGTCCAGGCGCACCGGTAGCGTGTGTCCGGCTGCGCTTAGCGAGGCCCCGAGCGGAGGGTGGGGGGGATGTGTGTTCTCACTGCGGACCGGCCAACCCAAACAAGTCAACAGCCCTTCAAGGCGGTGAGCCCGGGGCATCGGGGCCCAGCCTCGGGCGGAGGGTGAGCGAACACACGCCCTCGGACGTGAATCTACAAATAAACTTTCCGAAGGAAACATTTCCTTCTCTCGGAATCCGCCCTCGTTCATACTCCGTCCTCCGTCCTGGTAGAAAGCACCGGCTGGTGCCTGTGAGGGCCCTGCCCACTGCTCCCCGGGCGCCCCTGCAGCCCAGCCAGGTTCTGGGGGTCCCGGGGCTACGGAGCCAGGCCGCCACATGCAGGGGCGGGGGGGGGGGGGGGGCGGGTATGGCGAGGCGGTGACCCGGCCCAGCTGGGATTTCTGATTCAGATCTTGTGGGGCCGCAGGCCGAGGAGGCTGCGACGTCTCTATGGACCGGCACCCCCAATGTCACTAAACCCATCACATGTCGGCCACCCCCAGAGCTGTGCTCAAGACAGCCCTGTCCCTGGGCTCTGAGACACAGCCAGAGGGCATGTGTGTGTGTGTGGGGGGTGCACATGTGTTGGGGTGAGGGGTGCTTGTGTGTGCATGTGAGTACACATGTGTTGCATTGCATGGATTCATGCGTGCTGTGTTTGTGAGTGTGTTGTATGTACACATGTATGATGTGTATGTTCGTGTGTGTGTGTGTGTGTGTGTGTGCATCCCCCGTGGGAGTGTGACCTGGGGGGAAGGAGAGGCGGCTGCAGGAGAGCTGGTGTGATTCCTCCCGCAGCTTCGAGCCTCCTCCTGCCCTGGCAGCGTCCACTCCCACCTCGCTGCCCGGCCGCTGCCCGCCTGCTCTGAGAGCTGCCCTTGGCGGAGTGAGAACCTGATTTCGGAAGCAGAGTCCTGAGGGTGGAGCGGGCCCAGGACATGCTGGGTGCAGGCATGTGTCCATGTGTGCACGCTGGGTGCAGGCATGTGTCCATGTGTACACGCTGGGTGCAGGCATGTGTCCATGTGTGCACGCTGGGTGCAGGCACCGCCTGCAGGGCAGGAGCTCCGGGAAGGCCGCTCCTGGTGGGGCCTGGGCGCCCCGCGTGGCCCTCAGAGCTCCGAGCTGGCGCGCTTTCCCGTCCCTGGGTCGGACTTGTCCGTGTCTCCCTCTGCTCGGGGCAGGCGCCGGGAGGCAGCAGTTCTCAGATTTGCATGTCCACTCCGTTCTGACCCGTCAATCCAGAGCCCCACACCGTGAGCTTTGGGGTAAGAAAGATAGGAGGGGGAGACAAAACACACCCTCATGCATGTGCACACATAGACACACATTCACATATAGACTCACGTGCACGTGCAGACATGCAGACACAGACTCATGGGCACACACAGACACACATGCACATGCATGCATGCACATAGAGACACCCATACACATCCAGACTCACATGTATATGCAGACACACTGAGAGACACATGTGCACATGCAGACAAGGATGCACATGCAGGTACATGTGCACAGAGACATACACATGCATGCAGATATGCACGCAGAGAGATACGCATATACATGCAGACTCGCGTGCATATGCACACACCACATGTGCACACATGCACGTACACATTCATGTGTCCACAGACACTTATGCACAACTCAAGACCCAAAGGCACACATTCACATACACATATAAAAGCCATGGGCACACACATGCACATATATGTGCACACAGAGACACCTTCAGTTTGGTGAGGGTCCAACACAGTTGACAGTTTTTCATTCTCGTTCTTCTAGGGAAACGAACAAACCGAATTCCCATCAGGACTGCAAAGGGCCTTCCCTGGCGTTTCCAGGGAGACTGCGTGGGGGAGGGGGCCTGATGGGGAGGGAGGGAGAGGCCACGCCCCTCCCCCCTCCCACCATGCACGGGCTCACACGCACAGGAAGCCCCCCGAGGCCGGGGTGAGTGGTGCCATCCGGGACCTGTGCTCTGGGCTCGTCACAAGGCCTGTCGGCTCAGGACGCCCATTCACCCCCAGTTATCTCAGCAACAAGAAGCAAGAGCCTGAGAGGCCCGGGCCCCCTCAGACTTGTTGATTCCAGAGGCCCCTTTTAAAGTGGGGGACCAGGAGCACCGCCCCGTCCGTCCGTCTGTCCGTCCGTCCATCCGTCTTCCCCGGCAGGTGGCTGGGGAGCATCCCTGGGCTCCGACACCGGGCTGGGAAGCACCCGGCACCCAGGTGGCCATGCCCACTGTGCCCTCCTGGGGCCCCGGGTGCAGCCCGGACAGCTGGCCTCTGAGCGTGGGTGGGTGAGGCCCTGTCAGGGTGGGCACAGCGCTGTACTGTCCCCCATCTTCCCAGCACTGAGCTCACCACTGGGGCCGGGGAGGACCTGGCAGAGGGCGCCGTCAAAGCCACCGGCGGGCAGTCCTGCCCTGCGGGGCATGCCCCTGGAGGAGCAGGAGGGGCTGCGGGCCCAGCCCTCCCCCGCCTCCTGAAACAGGTTGGGGCTCCACGGTGACATAATGAGACACAGGCCTTTACCTGGGGGACCTCGGGCGGGGCAGCGAAATGCCGGGGAAATGCCAGCTCCCGCTCCTGCAGAGCGGCCGCGGTCCGCGCGTCCGGGGGCGCCTGGAACAGTCCCCGGGAAAATAAGACAATTATTTTTGACAACTTGCGTCAATACCATCTACATTTTCCCTTGCTCGAGCTCCCCTCCCCCGCCGGCCCCTGCACACTGGCAGGAAACAGCCGCAAACTCAATAAGCCAATTGTTAGCTCCATCGATCTTGTTTGGGGCCTGAGAACTCAGCAGACAGCACAGTGTTAAATTATTAACTAAATGTTTCCCCTCGCTGGGGACGTGCTTCTGTGAAGACCATAGAGGAATAATGGCCTCTTTATGAAATTAACAGCCAGAGGGATGGGGGACAGGGAGCAGAAGTCGTGGAGTGGCCGAAGGAAGACGCCTGTGCCCTCTGGGTAGGGGGACAGGAGCACAGCTGAGCAGGGCTGCCTGGAGGACAGAGCCTGGAGGCCTCCCTGGAGGAGGCAGAGCATGGGCGCAGTGAGACCCGGCCCAGGGCACCTCGCACCAGGTTGTGTGGTGCCGCAGGGCCCAGCCAGGGGAGTGGGGTCGTCAGATCACAGGCTCTCGTTAGCCTGGGGGGTGGGGGGCGCTGCCTGGACTGAGCCTTGCCTCCCCTTTGCCAGGGGATGATCGCCCCCAGGGCCCAGGGGTGTCGCGGGGACTGACTGCTCTCCAGTGCAGGGTGCTCAGGCGGCGACCACAGGCTCCTGTGGGCTCTAAGGCGCCGCACAGAGGCAGTGTGGGGCTCACTGGTCTCCTTCGTGCCCAGCGGGGGCCAGGCCATGTGCCAGGGGCTGGGGATCAGGTTAGAGCGGGCAGACCCAGCCGCTCACCTGGAGCTTGCATCCCTTTGAGGGAGGCGGATGGTGCGAAGTGACAGCGGAGGGGCGGGGCGTGCTGGTAACGTCACCTGAGGTGCAGGACCAGGGACGTCCAGCGGCACTTGGATGACTAGTGACATGCGAAATGGCCGCCAGAACCCAGGCCCGGGGCGTCTCCCTCACCCCTGCCCTCCCGGCCAGCACTCCCCGCGGGCAGACGGGCGCCGCCATTCTTTCGGTCCGGTGAGCTCTCCCTGTCTCTGAGCCTCAGAGAGAGACATGTGCCGTCCGTACTCTTGTTCATGTGGCCGGTGGGATTGGTCCGGATCTGGCCCGTGATGAATATAGTTGCTGTGAGCATTCACGTGTGGCTGAGTTTTCATGTCTCCCGTGTACGTGGCCTGGGAGAAGCATTGCTGGGTCCAGGGATGGGTGTGTGTCTCCATCTGTAAGGTATCGCCAAGTGTTTTCCGAAGTGACGAGCTGTGTGCGTTCCCACCAGCGAGGGGCCCGGTGCTCGGAGCCTCTCTGACACGCAGTGCTGTTGGCCTCTGGAATGGCAGCCACTTAGCAGCCACGAACTAGCACCGTGGTCTCCACGTGCATTTCCTGATGACTGCCGGCGGGAACCATGTTCTCCTGTCATGTGCTTATTGTGGGTGTGACTGCGTTTGTGAAATGTTTTTTTTTTCAAGTCTTGGGCCACTTTTTTATTGGGTTGTCTTTTTATGAATCAAATCTTAGGAGGTCTTTAGCTATTCTAGACACAAGGCCTTCGTCCTGTGTATGTACTGCCAGTATTTTCTCCCAGTGCATGGCTTGCCTTTCTATTCCCTTAGCAGAGTTTATTATTATTATTACTAGGGGCCCGGTGCACGAAATTCGTGCACTGGGTGTGTGTGTGGCGGCGGGGGAGTGTCCCTCAGCCCAGCCTGCCCCCTCTCACATACTGGGAGCCCTCAGGCGTTGACCCCCATCACCCTCCGATCGCCTGATCGGCCCCTTGCCCAGGCCTGACGCCTCCGCCAGAGGTGTCAGGCTTAGACAGGGGACCCCCATCTCCCCCCGATCACTGGCTCTGGCCCCCGCCCAGGCCTGAGGCCTCTGGCCCAGGAATCATGCCTGGGCAGGGGACCCCCATCTCCCTCTGATCGCTTGCTCCACCCCCCGCCCAAGCCTGATGCGTCTGACCCAGGCTTCAGGCCTGGGCAAGGGGACCATCATATCCCCCCAATCCCCGGCTCCGCCCCCCACCCAGGCCTGATGCCTCGGCCAGAGGAGTTGACCCTCATCACCCTCCGATCACCAATCACCGGATCGGCCCCTTGACCAGGCCTGAGGCCTCTGGCAGAGGTGTCAGGCCTGGGCAGGGGACCCCCAGCTCCCCGTGGTTGCAGGCTCTGCCCCTGCCCAGGCCTAACGCCTCTGGCCTAGGCGTCCGGCCCAGGCAGCGGGGACCTGCAGTGGCAGCGGGGGGCGCTGCGATCATGCGGGCTCCGCCCCTGCCCCTGCAGGATGCCTCTGGCTGAGGCGTCCGGCCCAGGCAGCGGGGACCCGCAGTGGCAGCGGCCCCGCGATCATGGGCTCCTCTTTAGGCCCAGGCAAGGGACCCCTAGCTCCCGGGACTGCCCGCTTCGACCGTGCCCAGCTCCCATCGCTGGCTCCACCCCTACTTCCTGCTATCACTGGCCAGGGCGGCAAAGGCGCCTGATTCTCCGATCATGGCTGGGGGGCAGGGCAAAGGCGGCCCCAGGGCCGCCTTTGCCCTGCCCCCCAGCTCTTAGCTCCCCCCCGGGTTTCCGATCACTGTCAGTGGCAGGGGGCTTCTTCCTGCTTTCCCTTTCGCCTCCCTGCATTGTGCCTACATATGCAAATTAACCGCCATCTTGTTGGCAGTTAACTGCCAATCTTAGTTGGCAGTTAATTTGCATATAGCCCTGATTAGCCAATGAAAAGGGTATCGTCGTACGCCAATTACCATTTTTCTCTTTTATTAGATAGGATTATTATTGGTGGGTGTTTTTAATTTTTTTGTGTTCAGTGCTTTTTTAGCCTCCCTGCCCCCCCCCCCCCAATTTTCTGCTAATTTCCCATTTCCTCTCTCCTTTGGGAATTCTGGTTACACATACACCGAATATTGTCCCCCAGGTCACTGGGGCTCTGTCCATTTTGCTTCAGTATTTTTCCTATTATTTAGATTGGCTTAATTCTACGCAGCTATCTTCAGGTTCACCTACCCTTTCTTCCGCCGTCTTTGACTTGTTATGAACAGCCTATCCAGCGAGGTGTGCATTTCATGCGTTCTACTTTTCCGTTCTAGAATTGGGTTCTTTGTTGCATTTCCCATTCCTCCGCTGGCATTTCCTATCTGTGCACTGCTTATGATCATCTTTAAGTCTTTGGACAGATATGTAACAGCTGCTTTAAAGTTTCTGTCTGCGAATGCTAACCTCTGGGTCGTATCAGTGTTGGTTTGTCTTGGATAATTTCTTCCTTGACTATGGGTCATGCTTTCCTGTTCCTTTGTACATTTGGCATATTGTACTGGACGTTGGAGATGACGCACGGTAGAAACTCTAGATTTTGTGGTCTTTCCTTGAAGAGTGTTGCTTTCTGTCCTAGCAGACTTTCAGTCACTAGTGGCTTACTAGTACTTTAAGGTCACCTTGTAGACGTTTAACTGCCCATCTGGTTAGGGCATGTCTGTTCGTTCTGTCCTAGTCTTTGCCCTTAAGGCAGAGCCCTTGTAGGCTTTCATGGAGAATCAGAGATGCTCCCCAAATCCCTGAGTTGACGGGACTCACATTCCAGATTCCCTCCCCCCTGCTGTGGCGGGAAGCAGCCGGAATCTTTGCTCAGCTCTCTCCACCTCCCAGCTGTTGACTTTTGCTGGGCTCCTTGCTGTCCCTCCCAGGCATGGGCAATGCAGGAACAAGCCCAGGGTTTGGGGGTTCCCATGCACACCGGGAACCCCCTGCCTGTGGCCCCTTCCTCTCCAGGCCCCACAGTGGCTCAGACACCTCAGCCCCGGGAGCCCGGGGCCCTCTGCCGGAGCTACCGCTGCCCTGTGCCGAGGGGACTGGGGGGGTGACTCTGAGGGCATAGCCAGGTGACTGGGGACTTCCCCAGGGCAGCCCCCTCTCAGGGCCACACGCCTTCCGGGTCCTCCTGCTGTTTGTCACTCTCGGATGCCTTCCCTTCTTTTTAAGTGTCTTGCCCACCAGAGAACATTGTTGTCTCAGGAGGGTGAGTCCAACTCAGGTGACGCCGCCTTCCTGGAACCGGAGCCCCCGGAGCCCCACTCTTCCGGATTCCACATGCACGGCACGTGGCCTCGCTCCGTGCCCTCGCCGACGCCCGGGGAGGGGCTCACAGGAGCCATTCCCTGTGCCTCCGGCGGTGACGAGGTTCACACAGCTCCATGTTCCACCCACGGACACCCCACGGGTGGGGGGAGGACGTGGCTATGGCAAAGCCCACGCTCGCCCAGTTGCTGGTTCTGAACGTGTCACTTGTGCACGGCGGGACCCCATCCCGGCCACACACCCCGTCCCCCCCCCAGCCCCCTCCCCCCCCCGTCCTCCCGTGCTGCCTCCATCACTGTTTTTCTTGGTGGGATTTTCCCTCCACCCCGGCCGCTCGGTGCCCCCACCCGGGCTCCCGGGAGCCGACAAGAGCCCCACCGAGGCCCTGTGGCTGCGGGCCAGGGTCTCGGCCGCGGGGCGGTCGGAGGGCTGCCTGAGGGCGGTACAAAAGGGGGCATTGAGGGCGGGCTCCACGGAGAGGCTCCCCGTCGGCCCACAATGCGGGCTCTGTGAGCCCTGGCGGGGCCGGGCCGAGCGGGAGCGTGCCTTCTCCTCGGGAGATTATTTCATTTAAAAATGATTGAATGTGGAAAACGTTGGGGATGGAAACTGTTTATCAGGTTCCTTTTTTGTTTCTCCCGTCGGTGCCCGCAGTCGGGGCGGCACCCTCCCCTGCGCCACGGCCAGGCTGCCGCGCTCCGAGCTCTGCACGAGGCGGGCGGGGGCCTGCTGTCTAGCGGACGAGCCTTGGGCCGCTGACGTGGCCATTGGGGCGAAGGGGCCACGGGGAGTCCGGGTCTCGGGCGGGAGGCCGGGCCGCTGCCTGGAGGCGGGGTTGTCTGAATGCACGACCGTCCGGACTGTCGACCCCGCAGGCCCCCAGCTCGACGGCTCGTCCTTCCTCCTCAGGTCCCCTGGGCCCCCAGTACCCATGGCTTCCACTCCTCCCTCCCGCCCTGTCGGTCCCGGGGCTCCTTCTCCTCCTCCTCGCCCTCCTCAGTCTCGGGACCAGGCAAATCCACCTTCTCCTTCAGCTCGGTCTTCACGGGCAGCCAGGCCTCCCCTCTGTCCTGGGCAGGGAGTCCCCGTCCTTCCAGACGCACGCGGTCCTCCCTCGCTCTCCCGCCCACGCACTCGGCGAAGGGGCGCCTCTTGGTCGGTCGGTCGCAGTGCGGCTTCGGCTCAGGCACAGCCCTCGCGGCTCTTCATGGACAGATGCTCGCCGCCCTCTCGGAGCCGACGGGACAGAGCCCGGCTTGTCCTTCCCGCTGCGGTCCAGGCCCGGACACAGGGAGGGGAGGGAGGCCAAGCGTGGACTCAGGCACGGCCCTGGCCCAGGCCCTGGCTGTCCCGGGGCCCCAGGCGTTTCTCTGCGGGTTCGGGGTGAGGATGAGCCACTGGCGGGCCCGTGTCTCCTGGTGCCGCCTGGCCCCAGCGCCTCCAACAGCGAGTCCTGGCCACGCTTCCCGGAGCAGCACCGGCCACCCGGTGGGTCCTCTTTCCGATCCGTGCCGCGGCCCTGGGGGAAGCAGGCAGCGTGGGGAGAGGTGGAGGAGGGGCCTCCGTTCAGCGCATGTGGAACCCGCGGCCAAGGGCACGGGGACACGGAGCTGTCTCCTCAGAGCGGTGGGCACGGGGCTGCCACTTGCAGAGCCGGTCTGAGTGTGAGGTGGCAGGCGGGGCGGGCAGGCAGGCAGGCCAGCGTGCCCTGAAAGGTGACCTTGAAGGTCAGGTGCCGCCAGCCACATGCAGGGCCCCTGACAGCAGCCTCTGGGGTCTTCACGGGGACAGTCACCCTCCTCCCACCCCTGGGACCTGGCTACAGTGACCGCAGAGGGAGCACACACGGGCCTCAGCACCCTCCCCTCCCCGAGGGCCCGGAGCACAGCCCTGGGAGCACGGCCCCTCCACCTGCCCCGGCAGAAAGCCGCCTGTCCTGAGCTGCGTGGGCCGAGGCGCGGGATGGCCTCTGGCTCTGGGACATGGAGAGGGGCCCTTGGGGATGGACAGCCACCGAACTCGCCCTCAGCCCTGCCTCCAGGGAGGGGGGGAGGGGGAGGGGAGAGATGGGAGGGGGTACTGGGCCCCTCTGCACAGTGGAGGCGGGAGGGGCCCGGTTTCCACGCACAGTCGCAGCGATGATTGGCTTTGGGGGCCCGAGTCCCTGTGTTTCTGCACAATTTTGTCAGCAAGAATCCGCTGTCCGCTCGCCCTGCCCGTGTCAGCACCGATGGCCGCTGTCTAGCCGGCATTCCCAGACCGCGCTCGGCTCCCAGCAGGGTCCTGCCGGGGCAGATAAGATAGGCGGGTGTCGGGGAGGAGGTGCCGACGGGCGCCCCGCACGCTGCGAGTGATGAAAGGGGCTTCAGAAAGGTGCTGACGTGGCCACGGGCCTTAATGAGGTCATCGCCAGAGCCGCTGCCCCGATAACCCCAGGTCAGGCGCCCGCGAGTGCGGCGGGGGTGGGGCCGTCTTTTGCTGCCGCTGGGGCCAGGCCTGCTCCTTTGAGGCCATCGTGCCAGGCCCTGCAGGCCTTCCTGTCCCAGGACGCCAGGGGACCCCCGCGGTGGGGGAGATGGAGCTCAGGCCGCTGTCACCGGGGAGACCAGGGTGTCGGTCAGAACTCAGCCGCGCGTCTCTCCTCCCAGGTCAAGGCCAGCCCCATCTCTGGAAGCTCCGGCCACGCGTCCTGCGGGCCCTGCGTGTCCGTGAGCTCCGGCTGCGCCGGGCGTGGGGCGAGGGGCCTGCAGCCCGTGGGTCTGGCGGCGTCTGGGTTCGCTCCGGCGCCCTCTGCCGTGGATTCTCTCTCCGCCCGGCCCAGCCTTGAGCCCTGCGCTGGAGGGAGAACCCCAAGGCAGAGTGGCACCTGCCCCAGGCTGCTCCCCTCTAGGGAGGAGGGTGCCGGCTCTCCCCTCAGCGCTGGTGTCCGCCCATGTGTGCGCCCAGGGCTGGGTTGAGGTCTGACCCTCAGTCCGGGCAGGGGGGCCAGTGCTCCCAGGATGCCACAGGCCTGGCTGCTCTGGGCCCCTCCCCGGGGGGATGGGGTGAGCCACTGCAGCGATGGGCCGGGCAGAGGAAGGGATGCTGCCGCTCCCCAGTGGCTCTCGGGCACAGAGTGGCTTTGCCAGGGCCTCGGGGTGGAGTGCCCGGCCCGCGGGCAGGGCCCGAGTCACAGGTCGCCTCCCGGGTGGCACGCACTCCAAGCCCAGCCAGGGGCCTTCCTGGCGACAGCTCTGCCGGCGCAGCTCCCACGTGCAGCCCCACGCTTTCCTCTGTCCTCTTTCCCGCCTCGAACCCATTTTCCTGCCCAGGTGGGCGCACCCGGGGCACGAAGCCCCCAGTCCCCGCAGAGCGGGCCCCGGGGAGGTGTCAGCCCCACGTCAACGCGCCTCACCCTGGAGCCTGGGCAGGAGCACAGGCAGAGCGGCTCCAGAAATAGCCGCGGGCGGTGGGAACTGTCTGGGCCGCGGAGTCCGCACGCCCCCGGGTGGGAGCACAGCGGCCCCTGGGGACCGCGGAGCTGCCAGGAGCCGTCTCCCAGGCAGACAGACGGGGCGCGCCAGGCGGTTCCCGGGCCCAGCCCCTGGCGGCGTCCGAGCAGCGTGGCCGCGTCGCCCGGGGTCCATGGGCCCGATGGGCACCTGCCGGCCCTCCGTCCCCCGACAACGAACGGCTGGTCTTTCGGGTGGAGAAGCCGCTGGGCAGGTTCCGAGGACCCGCGGGAGGTTCTGATCGGAGCCGCCGCTGCGCTGCTTTGGAGGAAAGTGTCCTGGGCCCGGGCGCCTCCTGCCACCCCGCCGGACTGCCGCCCTCAGACCCCCGCGTGGCTGCCCCTGCCTGCCCCTGCCTGCAGGGCTGTGGGTTTAATTGTTTTTCTTCCAAATGCTCCCCGGCCTCTCCCCTTCAGCGCCGCCCAGGCTGCGGGCTGCGCTGGGGGCGGGTTCCAGGAGCACTTCCGCCCTCGCGCTGCCGCTTGGCGTGTCCCCCCTTCCCTTCCTCCCTCCAGGCCCCTGTGATTAAGCCGCCAGGACCCCCGCTGCTTTTAATAGGCCCGCGGCTTGACCATCTGATGAGCAGGGCGGGCAGCCTGGCCGCGACGCTGGAATCCCCTAATGCACCGTATTAATCATCACTGTCAGCCACCGGCCCCAGGGCACCCCCAGCACAAATTACACCAGGCCGAGGGGGCGGCCCTGATTGGCCGCATATTGAAAACAGACATGGACAGGCCCGCCCCCTCGCCTCGCCCCCCCCCTCAGGGCCCCCGGGGCCTCTGCCCAGTTCAGTGAGCAATAGGCAGCTCAGGGGCAGGTTGGCCCTCGGTGCCCGTCAGAGTCCCGTGTTGAGTGCAAAAGTGAGGCCAAGGCGGGGAGCGGGGCGTCTTCCACAGCGGGCCCGGGTGCGAGCTGGGGCACCCGTTGGCACCCCCTGCGGGTTGGTCCCTGAGAGAGTGGCAGGGGCTCCTTCAGGGTCACGCCTGGCCTGGCTTAGGGCTGTTTCTAGGCAGCACCTCGACATGGGACCTGAGTGTGGTGCCGGCCACGGTCCCAGCCGGGGGGGGGGGGGGGGAAGGGGGGTGCATCGGGGGAGGGGGCCGCCATGCACCCCAGGAGCTGGACCACAGGCCCTGGCCAGACGCCGCGCCGGCAGCCCCTGTGGCTGGGATCCGCCTGCTCCCTCTGCCCCTCCCTCCGGCGTTTGTCATAAAAGTTAACCGGGTGTGAAATGCGTGCTGCATGGGCCGTGGTAAGAGTTTACGGCGCCGATAATCTGCCTGGGATCTTCCAGAGCCGGGCCTCCCTGCTCACCTGCACGGCGGCCCAGGGTCCCGCAGCAGCTGGGGCCTCACAGACACACGGGGCAGGGGGCGGGGGGCAGGCACCTCTGGCCTATCCCGAGGGGCTGGCCCTGCCTGTGCTGAGGCGGCAGCGCCCTCTGCGTTGCCCTGGCTCATGCACGATGCCGCCCCGAGGGCAGTCCCGGGGCCTCCGTGCTCCCTGTGAGGGTTGAGTTGACCACGGGCCGAGGTCCGCATCCCGGGACCCGGAGCCTCCAGGCGGCAGAGCTTCTCCGTCATCGTCCATCGGTGCCGCCTCTGCCAGCCTCGGGGACACTAGCCAGTCGAAGCGCGGCCGGGGGTGGGGATGGCCAGACACAGAGAGTCGCTGAGCTGGTGGCCCTGGAGCCCCCCCGCCCCCCCGTGCTGCCTGCATCTGCAGCAGGGCTGGCTCTGGGAGCCCCGGGCGCTGTGGAAGGCTGGGGGAGGGGCTGGGGCTACAGGCAGATGAGCCCGGGCTGCTCAGCCACTCGAGTCACCAGGTCCCGAGAGGAGGACGCCGCGGGGAACTCCGGGCTCCCGGTGATGCTCCTGCGACGTCCCTGCTCCTGGACTGGCCCCCGGTGGAGGCGCCTCCTGTGGCTAAAGCCCATGAGAAGCCGGGACCACGTACCTTGAGCTCCTTGATGTCCAAGAGACTCTACGGAGCGGCCTGGCCTAGGCACGTGGTCCCCACCTCGCTCCCGGGCCGGTGCTCTCGGGCCTGGGGGTCACCTCGAGGGCACACGTGGGAGGAGAGGGGTGCAGGGGCTGGCCTCTGTAGAAATGGGGGTGCCCCCCCGGTCCGGACGCTCCTCCCCCATCCCTGAAATGCCTCGGCCATGCGGGTGACGGGAATGTGGTCGAGGGCGCTCAGCACCCTGTCCCCCGGGCCCCTCCCGCCAAGAAGAGTCCGCCTGTCGGGGGCGAGGGGCCAGCGGCCACCTCGACCTGAACCAGGAGCGCCGCGGTCAGGGCTCAGGGCTGCCACGTTCTGGAAACGGTGCCGTTTGCTTTTCCCACGATCCCCACGGCGGCGTTAGCAAAACTGCCCTAATCTTAAGCAAATAATCCCCGTGCCCACATCAGCGTGCGGCCCGGGCCTGGTGCGAGAGCCGCGTTCCCAGCCCCGGCCCCGGCCGCCCACCGAGGAGATAAAGGCGGGGGAGCCCTCCACCTCCCCCCCCCCAGGCAGGGAGCAGCTCTGCACAGACACGCCGGCCGTCTGCTGCATGACGTGTGGCCGCCCTCTGATCAGCCTGAGCCCGCGCTCATGGCGGCCCCCTCAGAGGATGGGGGAGGTGGGCCTGAAGCCCTCTGTCTCGAGCATCCCCTCCCCCCCACCCCAACCCCTCCTGTGTGCAAAGCTTTAGAAACAAGAGCAGCCGCCGGGGAGCCCGCTCTGAACACCTGCCGCCTGGGCACCCGCTTGGTCTTGGTTAGGCCGCGGGGCAGCCCCGAGGCAGGCCCTGCCCTCCACCCATTTTACAGATGAGCAGGCTGAGGCCAAGGAAGGCGAGGTGTGTGAGCAGGTTGGGCACGGAGACGGTGGTGCCAGGAGCTGGACCGGGCGGTCCCTGGCTGCAGGGCGGCGAGGGGCACTGTCCCTCCTGCCCAGACTCAGCGGTCGGATCCTGGGAGCTGAGAAAATTCCCCAACAGCAGGGACGCTCAGGGCACTGAGGCGACACCAGCCGCCCTCGGGCTGGCGGCACGGACCCTGGTCCTCCAGACAGGGGGCGGCTTCGCTTCCCACTCCTCGGGCCTTGGCGGAACCGCACCGGCCTGGCCCGGCCCAGGTGCAGAGCCTACGTCTCTGCTGCAGCTCGTGCACCCAGACCCCGGTGGGGACCCCAGGAGCCCTGCACCCCCGGCTCAGTGAGCCGGACACAGACCAGCGGCCTCTGCTCCCTACAGCGCCCGACCCAGGAGGAGCACGGACACCCGGTGGGCAGATCTGTTCACGTGCCCTCGCCGTCCGCGTGCCGCCACCCAGGTCCCGTCGGGGAGGAAGGGGCACGGCCCCCCGGAGCGGCGTTCTCTGTGCCCGGAGCCCGGCCCCGGCCCCCCTGCGCTCCGGGGAACACATCGCCCTCAGAGGCCCCCACGGCTGCCCCACTGCGTGGCTCCCGCCTGCTCCTGAGAGGCCGGCCGCCCGCTGAGCTGGACAAGCGTCCACAGCCTTCGTCCCTCCCAGTCCCAGCAGCGGGCCGGAGCCACGGGTGCCCGAGGTCCCCTGGGCATGGCTCACGGGGAGAGCTTCCCAGAGCCTCGCTCGGGGCCTCCTCCTGCCCCTCCCCCTCCCCGGGGTCCAGGAACCAGCTTCCCTGCGGCCGGCGGCCTGGGCAGTGCCAGGGGGGTGTACCTGCCCTTCCCGTGATGCACCCACCACCCTGCCAGCCGCTCAGCTGCTCCCAGGTCACAGCCACAGCAGCGAGAGCCTCCTGTCCCCAAGCAATGACCTTCCCCCGGGCTTCCCGCCGCGGCCACTCTGCCTCCCAGGGGACAGTGGCGATGCCTGTCACCATTGAGTGATGCTGGGTAGAACCCGGAGACACCCGCTCGACACCCCGCAGCCCCGGGCTGGCCCCCAGCAGAGGGTGAGCCGGCGCAGAGTCCACCGTGGTGAGGCGGGGCCGGTCTTAACGTGAACATGCCCGTGTGATGCCAGGGCCGGGGTCCGAGACCTCCTCTCCTGTGGATGAGGTCGGGCACAAGCAGCGCCCGTGGTCCACGTGTCCCGGACCCTCGTGGGCTGTGGGTTCCGCCCTCGGAGCCGGGACAGGGGTGGGGCTGGTTGAGCCCTCGCCTGGGTCCGCGTGGACCACAGGCCCAGCAGCGGGCGGCGGTGCGTCCCACGTCCCCGCGCAGAGAAAAATCGCCTCTCACAGCCCAGCCTCCGGGAACGTGGTCAGTGGGTCCTGGAGGGTTTTCTCTGGACACGAGACCTCCGCCCGCCCTGAGAGGGGCTGGGGCACCGGACACCGTGGCGGCCGCAGGAGAGCGAGCGTCTGCGCAGACGTTTGCTGCCGCCTCATTGCAGATGCCCCGCCGTGGCTCAGAGGGCAGCCGGGAGGGGGCCCGGCTCCCCCCCGGAGCGGGCAGAGGCAGAAGGGACCCTGGCCGCCCCCTCCCGTGCTTAGAGGCCTCTCTGAAACCTCTCCGGTCGGGTGACAAAGCCCACGGTCTCCTGGGGCCACGGGCCAGGCCGGCGCCAAGAGGCAGCCGTCCCCCATCGGAGCAGTCGCACCAGAGAAAATCCAGGGAACAGTCGGAATCGGGTGACGCCCCCAGTCCCGAGTCTGCCTCAGACACTGTGCGACGCTCATGCCACAGACCGGGGACTCACCCCCAATTCAAACCATTTTGAGGGACACTGACACTCCGCAGTGCAGGGAGAAGGGAAGACTGTGTGACCGGTTTGGGGGCCGACACCCCCATGGGACCCCATGGCTGGTGCTCTCCTGGGACTGACCTCTCCCGGTGGCGGACACACAGCCTCCATGTGCCCGCCCGACTCTATTCTTTTTTAATATATTTGTATTGATTCCAGAGAGGAAGGGGGAGGGAGAGAGAGAAACATCAATGATGAGGGAGAAGTGTTGATTGGCCGCCTCCTGCACCGGGGATCGAGCCCGCAACCCGGCCTGTGCCCTTGACTGGAATCGAACCATGACCCCCTGGTTCATAGGTCGACGCTCAACCCCAGAGCCACGCCGGCTGGACCCCACTGGACTCTTTAAATGTATGAGGTTTCACATTTTCTCTAAGTTCAGAAACTCGGGGCACAAACTAACCCCGTGCCCACAGCAGGGGCGGCCGGCCCTCCCGGCCGGGCGGCTCCCTTCCTCTGGGTCAAGGCCATGAAACAGCCGCTCAGGACCGTCCACCTCGAGGCCAGGCTTCCGGGAAGAGGCTCCGGCAGCGACATCCCCGCCCGCCACCAGCAGCGCCCGCAGCGCCCGCCCGCGGGGCCTGGCCGCGTCGCCATCTGCGAGGGCTCTCCCTCGGCTGTGCCCCCGAGCCGAGTCGGGTTTCACGCTCCGCCCGCCTGTCAGCGTTGTTTATCCCGTCCGCGCTCACAGCTCCAGCCTCGGGCTTCGTCTGAGGGCCCTTTAGAAACTTGTTGGCAATCGTCACTTCTTTCCCCCTGAAAAAACCGTGTCCTCTGTGTGCCTGGGAGCCGGAGCAGCCGGCGTGGGAATGTGGACGTGAGCCCCCCCCCTCCCCCGCCGCTCAGCGCGCCGCCCGCGGGAAGGGTGTCCGTGTGGTGCTGGCGCAGACCCGCCGCCCCCCGCGTGCTGCTCTGCCAGGTCTCAGAGAGCGGGTGCCGTGGGCACGGCTCCGTCCGCGCTGGACACGGAACTGGGACCCACGCCGACCGGCCCTCGCCATCCCTGCCCGTAGGCAAAGTCACTGGCTCCTTGCAGCCCTGTTGGTGGGGCCACAGGCCCTTGTCCCTAATTGCCGCCCGTGTGAAAGCTCTGGTGAATGACTCAGACACGTCGTCTATCTCGTCATCAGGATGGGGCGCTGCAATGGTGACCGCATGTGGGGACCTCGCGTGGCCTGTTTGGGGGCGTCTGTCGGGCGGTGTTTCCCGCTGAGACCCGGACGTGCTTGCCGGGACTGCCCCCCAGAGGCCGGGGACCTGGAAGCAGTGGGGCCTCTAGACTCCCGGGGCTCTGTTCTCGGGGAATGGCTGGCTCTGGGGGGTCCTCTCGCTCAGGACCCCGAAGAGAAACAGAGGCCGAGCCGTCGCGGGGGCCTTCATTCGCCTCAGCGGCGGGGCCCCATGTCCATGTTCTTAGGCAGCCGGACTGCGGATGCGCCAGGGGCAGGCGCACAGACCCCCAGCCCCTCCCACCCGCACCCGTGCCCCGGGGCCGCCACTGCGGGCCGGCGTCCGTCTTTGCTGTGTGTCCGCTGTCACTTTCCCTTGACAACCGGTTTACCCGCCGCTGTGACAGGGAGGTACGCCCGTGTCATTGTAACTGAACTTCGTTCGTGGGGAACCCCGGCGCGGAGGGGGGCTCGGGGCTGGGGAGTCGGGAGGCCAGCGCAGGCCGCGTGCTCGGCGCCCTCGCCCCGAGATGAAGCGCTGGGCTCTCGGGGCCCCTGCGTGGCCCTGGCCGATTCTGCGTTCCCGAGAGGGCGATCCGGCCTCCACTTTATGATCGTGAAATTCCTCAGAGGCCCCTGGCCCGCAGCCCCCCCCCCCCCGCCCGCCTCCCGCTGCCGCCACGAACCGCCGCCTGATGGCTGTCTCCTCCGTGAGCAGGGGGCGGGGGGAGAGGAAGGGGGCAGGGGGAGGAAGGCCCCCAAACAAAACACACCGGGTGCCAGCCCCTCACAGAGGGGCCCAAGGCAGCACCCCACCTGCCCAGGCCTGGAGGCTCAAGCAGCCAGAAGTCCCCCTGCTTTCCTAGGGGCCGGGGGAGCGGGGAGTCCGGGCACACGTGGCCCTGAGCACAGAGACCCCCATGAAATCGGGGTGCTGATTCTGCCAGCTTTCCGCAGGGCTCGGGGCTCTGAGGGCTCCGGGGGCTTCCGAGGGTGCACAGGTCAGACCACCCCCACGGCCCCAGCTCACTGTAGGAGGGGCTCCTGTGCTCAGGGAGCTTGTCCGCCGGTGGGAGGTCTGGGGGAGGTGGTTAATGTGTCTCGGGGGCTCCGTTCACCATCTAGTGGACCCCAAATAGTCCCGCGTGTCAGAGCGCACTTTGACCTTGTGACTTAGGGACGCAAGAGGGCGGGCGACGAGCCGCAGCCGCTGGAGACGCCCGGGAGGTCAGCACAGCGGGCGCGAGCTCCACCCGACAGCCCACCCGTCCAAGCCAAGCTCCGGACAAGCCTCCGCGGCGGCTCCTTTCCCGAGTCCACCCGGGGCCACGCCCGCCGCCCTCACCTGGCAACAGCCAGGCGATGACCTGTGCCCCTGCACGCGGCCCGGTGCCGGGGGATTCACCAGCGAGGGCGGCATGCTTGTTGCTACCCGGGCGATGGCCGCCTCCCCACGGGCTGCAGGGAGAGGCCGGCCTGTGGACACGGGAGCCAGGGCACAGCTTCAGTTCCGACGGCCTGGCCGGAGGGGAGAGGCCGACGTGCGGGCCCACCCGCTCCGAGCCTGAGAGACACTGTTATTGCTTCCTAAGGAGGCGGCGTGTTTCGGGCGGCGCCATCCCTCACGGGCACGGTCTTCCCGCACCTGCGCGCGCTGCCCCGGGAACTGCCCGAGCGTCCGGGGCGGGGCTGCAGGTGGAGAGAAAGGGGGAGACTGCCCGGGCCCCAGATGCACCCATTCGTTCGTCTCGGCCAGGGAGCAATAGCTGGTGGGCACGGCGGGGTCCATGGGAGCCACCGGACCCCGGGCTGCGGCTCCGGGTGGCTCCTTCCGGGATGTGCAGGACAGTGGCAGGGTCCCGGGCTTGGCAGTGACCCCAGGACCTCAGATGGCTGCTCAGGTGGACTCGGGGGCGGGGCTTCTGTGAACACAGCTGCCTGCAGCACCCCCACCCCTGCTCCCCGAACACTTCCAGCGGTTCTCCACCTTCTGGCCCTTTAAATACCATTCCTCATGTTGTGACCCAACCATGAAATTATTTTCGTTGCTACTTCACCACTGCCATGTTGCTACTGTGATGAATCGTCATGTGAATGTCTGATATGCAGGATGGTCTTAGGCGACCCCTGTGAAAGGGTCGTTCGACCGCCAAAGGGGTCGCGACCCACAGGTTGAGAATCGCTGACTTAGACAATCTTAGAGCCACAAACATGCCCCAGCACCTACTGTGTGCGTGGCTGAGGGTCACTGGGAGATAAGATGCAGTCCCACTGTGAGTGGACAGTCCATGTCTGCTCCACCGGCAGGGATGGGAACAGTCACCACACACACACACACACACACACACACACACACGGGCACACATGCACACACGGGCACACACACACACGCACACGGGCACGCACACGGGCAGGGACAGGAAAGTGTGTGGGCTCCGCTTGAGAAGCAGGCGGGCTTCCTGGCAACAGGAGCCTCCCTGCTTCAGGCAGCCACACCCCCAGCCCGCAGCCCCGTCCCTCCGCCCTGGACCCTGACAGGGGGCCCCTGCTCTGCACTGGAGCGGCCCTGGGGCGGGGGGGTGAGGGGGGCGGGCAAGGAGAAGAAACACAGGGCCTCTGTGCGGTGCAGCTGCAGCCCCAAATGTCAGCCCCGATGTCAGCCACAGGCCAGAGGTGTCGGCCGGCTGCCGCTGCGCACACAAGTCATAAATACGGCTAAGTGGTCCTGTCACGGGGCCGCGGCCGCGTTTCCATCCGCGGCAGCAGAGGGTGATTAATGAGAATTATCATTAACGCTAATCAGAGCCGTTTGGAGGCGGCCGGTGGGAGGAAATGCCCTTTGTGGGGCTGCAGGGACCCTCAGAGGGGTGTCAAATGCATGTGTGTGTGTGCTTGTGGGCACACACTCATGCACACACATGTGCATGCACGTGGATGCACAGGTATGTGCACACGTGTGAACACAGATGTGCGTGTGCGCATGCACGCACGCGCACACAGCACAGGGCTCTGAGGCTGGCTAGTGGGAGACATCTGGGCAGATGGGAGGAGCCGGTGCTAAGAAACCGGCCTCGCCGTGCGGGGAAGGGCAGGCTCCCGGGAGGCGCTCCCTGCCCGGCGTGCCGACAGCCGGAGAACACAGGCTTCGCACGGCTCAGCCCGGCTGGAATGAATTCTCTCGCCGCCACCGCCGCTCTCATGACTTAATGCGCTTGGCAGCTGCTGGCAGGCTGGGCAGGCTCGGCCAAAATTAGCACCGCGGCCGGGAGGGGGTGCGTGGCGATGCCCTGACGTGGGGCGCGGTGAAGGGTGGGCACCCTCTGGGGGTCCCGTCTCCTTCTTCCCTCAGCGCCCAGCCCGGGGCTGCCCGCTCCCACCCCGTCAGGCCGGGGACGCCTCCTGCCACCCGTCCCCGAGGAAGTGGGCGCCGGCGGCGCGGCCCGCTCCCCTGCCCTCCGCATCCTCGCTCGGGGGGCGTGTGGCTTAAAGATACAAAGTGTCCTTTTATTGGAAATATCAATTCAGAAAGGGGCTGGTAGTGAGCTGAGAATATTTGGATAAACTTGACAGCCCCTCGGACTGAAAAAGACCTTTGTTCCCTCCGAGGAAAGGCCGTCGCGCCCCCGGGCTCCCTGGAGCCGGGCCAGAGAAAACGGAGGTCGGAGCAGAAAAATGATTAGGGCGTCTCGTGAAAGATCCTCACTCGGGTCAAATGTTTATTATTATTTATTTTATTTTTTTATTAGAACGTGTGGTTAACATCCTCTTGCAGAATCCGGGCTGTAACCGGGTGTTGGGACACCCGGCCTGGTCTCCCGTCTCCTGCGCACAAAGGGGGTCTGTGCCATCGGGGCGTGGGGAGGGGTGCGAGGGGGAGGGGTATGGGGGGGCGCAGGGGGGGAGTGCAAGGGGGGCTGGGCCTGCGGCTCCCGGGCAGGTGGGACTGGGAGGGCCCCTCCACCAGAGGGGACGCAGGAATGCAGGGCGTCAGCTGAGCCCGTGCCCGACGCCCCAGTAGCCAAGGCTTTTGGGGAGACACTTGGACGCGATGGGGCTGCTGGCCCAGGACCCCGAGTGTCTGTCGTCCAGAAGCGCGAGCAGCCCTGGGCCCCCGATTTATGCCGCGTCTCGATGGAACAGCTCCCCCGGAGGAGTTACCGCTGAGCCCCCTTTTGGAAAGGACGGCCCTCACTCCGACCCTTTCCCACCAAACACACGAAGCGCAGCGGCGCTGCTCATCACAGCAGAGGCGCCGAGCCCCGCCCGCGACCCCGCCTGGCGAGCTGGACATGCGCTCCCCGGACGCCTCCCTCCCCAGATGAGCTCCAATCGCCGTCTGCACGTGCGCCGTCCCTGACGCATCCTGGGGCCTGAACTCCATGCGCATCCAGGCGCTTCTCCGCCGCCTCGCAGACGCCCATGGCGGCGATTTCCTCATCGGTCGCTGCCCAAGGGCCTCGCGGAGACCAGGGAACCACAGCCTCCTCTGCGGAGGCACAGCCGGTGCCCTGACAAGGCCGCGACGGTGGCCCCGGGCAAAGCGACCGGTCACCTGAGGGGGCGTCTCCACCTCTGAGGCCTCCTGTCGCCCTCCTCAAGGCTAGCACCGGGAGCCCACGCAGCCCCGCTCGTCAGCCCGGAGCCCTGGTCACAGCCCTGACCCTGGAGAGACCACCGACCCACCTGGGCCCCCAGGGGGTTACGCTGGTGGCTGCCTGCCCGGGCCCGGGGATCCTGCCCGTTTGCAAATATTGGTCTCGTGCAGCCATCTTCCACCGGGGAGCCGCGAGAACGTATAAACACGCGGCACCTGACTGTGTGGTCGGGGCACTGACCTCTGTCCCCCAGATTGTCAAGTAAAACAATGACAACAGCGGACACAACGATAGCCATCCAGTGTGAGTGAATCAAAATTGTATCTATTTTTTTGTCAGATCAGCAGACAATGTATATGCGTGTGTGTGTGTGTGTGTGTGTGTGTGTGTGTGTGTTCCGGTGTGCCACAGAGTTCTGGTGATTAGTGTATGTGGCCACGAGATGAAGACGGTTGAAAACCACTGGCCTAAAAAAAGCACAGAGCCCTCACCAGTGTGCTCAGTGGGTAGAGCATCAGCCTGTGGACGAAGGGTCCCGGGTTCAGTCCTGTCAAGGGCACGGACCTCAGCTGCAGGCTCCTCCCTGGCCCCGGCCCCGGTCGGGGCTCGTGCAGGAGGCAACCGATCGATGTGTTTCTCTCACATCAATGTTTCTCTCTCTCTTCCACTCTCTCTAAAAGTCAATTGAAAAATATCCTCGGATGATGATTAACAAGCAAAAAAAGAGAGAGAGAGAAATGCAGAGACGCTGAGAGATGTCACGAGCCGTGGCCAGGAGCCCACTCAGCGGGGGACTCCCTTTCAGATGCGCCTGGTCCTCACGCTGTCCCCCCAGAGCGCCAGGTCCCACAGGCCTGCGCCCCCACGCCACGCCCGATGTTGCCTGCGGCGCTAGCGTGCACCTGAGATGTTAAGGAGGCGCGTGTGTTCAGGGAATTTCTGCTTCCACGGGACCCACGTAGAGCCCAGCACGGCCCGGCGGGAAGCCACCGAAAGTTCCACGCCGCGCCTGCGTCTGCTCCAGTGGCTGCGACCTAGGGAGGGGCGGTCAGAAGTGCTTGGATTCTCCTCTGCTTTCCATTAAGGTTCTTTTATTAACACGGGTATTAAACAGAGAGGGGACACACACCTTATCTTCAAAACAAGGCAGTTGGGAAAGAATCAAAGCGATCATTTTTGCTTAAAAATAATCAAACACCGTGTGAAGGGGACGGAACGCGTGGAGAGTGCGAGGGAAGGAAATAGAGAGCGACGTTACCCACCAGACATGCCCACAGAGGCAGGGAACCTTCTAGAAAAGACGGGAGGAGCGGGTGCCCCCCGGTGCCCACCAGCTCCGTGAGCCTGGCCTTCGTGGGGTCGCTAGGGCAGCTTGTCTGCCCAGAGCCGGCCACGTCTCGCCGTGTGGGGCTGGGTCCGCGTCCGCGGGGCCACTGTGGCCAGAGACCCCAGCTCAGGCCCCCCAATAAGTGGGGGCATCTCAACTGCCGGAGGACAACATGATCCCACCCTGGGCGGCCACCACCGGCTAGGAAGACGGCAAAGAGACCTTCTGCCCCCACAGCTGTCAGACCCGCCAGGCACCCGAGAGCCAAGCTCACAGGGAGAGGACTGGCCAGGCCCCCAGCCCCGGCCGCTCCCACCCAGGACGGAAGGACCGAGTCTGCACAGCCCTTCCTGATGGTCACGCGGGGACGTGTCCGCCTCAGGACAGCAGGCAGGCGAGCCACCTGAGCCATGGGGAGCCCGCCCCGAGCTTTCATCCTCATCCCAGGACATCGCGGAACCCAGCGGCCGGACTAAGTCCAACACCCGCTCCCGGGAGAAACCACATCCTCCGCCCTTTGCCTCTTTTCAAATTAAAAAAAAAAAAAAAAGCAATAGGGCCCTCGCCAGTTCGGCTCAGTGGATAGAGCGTCGGCCTGCAGCCCAAAGGGTCCCGGGTTCGATTCCGGTCAAGGGCATGTACCTCGGTTGCGGGCTCCTCCCTGGCCAGGGCTCTGGTCAGGGCGCCTGCAGGAGGCAACCCATCGATGTGTTTCTCTCATGTCGATGTTTCTCTCTGTCCTTCCCGCTCTCTCCCACTCTCCCCAAAATCAATGGAAAATATCCTGGGGTGAGGATTTTTTTTAAAAAAGCGATAGAATCCACGAAGAATGGTCCGGCCGCGAGGCCGGGGCTCTCACCCGCGTCCCGCGGGGCCGGCTGCCTTGAGCCGCCAGGCGAGGCTGAGGGCTGGCGGGGCCTCGGACGCTGTCATTAGACTTTCACAAGCCACTTCGGGTCTATTTCCTGAGTGAGAAGAGCTGTTTGCACTTGGCTGGTGTGGACTTGAAAGGAGTCCAGGTAATACCGGGGGGGGGGGGGGGACACACTTTAATTCCTCTAATATATTTCCTCCGAGGTGACTGGACGCTGGAACCGGGGAAGGGCAGACCTGCGGGATTTAATTGGTTCCATTTGTCATTCCGGCCTGACTCTGCCCCACCTCGGCCCATGAATCATTTCCAAACTCGCCGGGCGCCCCAGCGTGCCCGCGTCTGGGAAGGGAGCCGGCCGTGGGTTCCCAGGGAGGTGGCGCAGGCTGGGCACAGCCCTCGGCAGCCGGGCGTGCGGCTCGCGAGGTCCGTCCCTGAGACGGGCCACGCGGGAGAACTGAGGATCCAGAAGGAACCAGGGGGTTCGGAGCCCCGCGTCGCACCACCAGTATCTCATCACCCCACGTCTGATGTCCGATGCGCTGAGAAGTTGGGAGAGAGAGATGGGCCATTGGGTTACAGGTACAGGACCCCGGGCCCCTCCCCACGCAGCCGGACGACGACCGAGCTCCGGGCCACCCCGCCACCCCCCGGCAAAAAACACCAGAAAACAGAAATCGCCTGGCCGGTGTGGCTCAGTGGCTAGAGCGCTGGCCTGTGGACCAAAGGGCCCCGGGTTGATTCCAGTCAGGGGCACAGGCCCAGGTTACGGCTCGATCCCCAGTAGGGGGAGTGCCGGGGCAGCCAATCAGTGATTCTCTCTCATCATTGATGTTTCTCTCTCTCCCTCCCCCTTCCTCTCTGAAATCAATAAACATATATTAAAAAAATAGTAATAAACGGAAAAATACCCTCGGGTGAGGATTTAAAAAAAAAAAAAGCCACTGAAATCCCAGGCGGCAGAACCATGAGGGGAAAGTGTTTGGAGAAAAGGCAGCCCCTCTCTGTGAAGCGCAGGTCTGCAGGGGGGCGCCTAGGAGCAGGCTGATCGCGGGGCGTCCACACCCCACAGGCTGTGCGCCAGGAGCCTCTGCCCATGACCATGTTTGTCTGTCAGCCACACGTGCTCGCTGGGGACTGGCAAGGTATCCGCATAGAGTCGGCCTGTTGAGATGTGAGCTATTTGTGGGCGCTGATCTCAGAACACGAGGCTGATATGGGGGCGTGAGTCACGGAGCTGCTCCGGACCGACGTGTCCCCTGGAGGAGGGAGAGGGGATGGGCTCGGAGAGACTGAGTCAGCGCAGGGAGGCGCTAAATATATCCCAGCTGGACCCGCCCGGCTGCGCGCCAGCCCTCCCCCGACCACCTACTGTGTGCCCGTCCCCCAGGGCGCTGAGAGGGGCAAGCCAGCGTGGCCTCAGCCCTGGGTAATAGGACGCTGCCCCGTCGACCCCGGGGAAAGCCCAGTCACAGGGCACAGAGGACCGTGACGTTGGACGCAGGGGAATCGCAGCCCCGAGTCCAGAGAAGCAGGGATACGAGGAGGAGGGTCTGCGTGTCCTTGGGCAGAGCCCACGGGGAAACGAGCAGAGGGGCCCAGAGGGTGAAGGGGAGATGAGCACAGAGACTCGCTGGCAAAGGCCGGTCTGTTGTCCCGAAGCCCCTCGCCCATTTGTCCCCCAAACAGTGAGGGCCACCACCATCCGCCTGGCTCTGGGCATCAGCGAATGAAACCCACTGTGGTCGTCCTGTGATGGGGCAGGGACTGTGAGAGCCCCTCTGGTGTGTGAGATCAGGGCAGGCTTCCTGGGAGAGGTGTCCCCAGGAGTTCTTCCACCTTTACAACTCCTGGAAGGATGTTCCCTTATAGCTCACCTTGGGAAGAGGAGGAAGCCAAAGGTGTCTGGGGAGGTTAGGGGACTCTGTGTCTCATCTATTATTCAGTTTAACAATCCACTTATCCATCCATCCATCCATCTACCCATGCATTCATCCATCTGTCCATCCATCCATTCATTTACCCATCCATCCACCCATCCACCCATCCATCCATCTACCCATGGATTCATCCATCTGTCCATCCATCCATCCATTTACCCGTCCATCCACACATCCACCCATCACCCATCCATCCATCTACCCATGCATTCAACTATCCACCCATCCATCCATCCATCCATCCATCACCCATCCATCCACCCATTCATCCGTCTGTCCATCCATCATCATCCATCCATTCATCCATCCACCCATCTGTCCATCCATCTATCCATCTACCCATCTCTCTATTTATCATCCATCTATCATTTCTCCATCCATTTGTCTTTTTTAAAATATATTTTTATTGATTTCAGAGAAGAAGAGAGAGATAGAAACATCAATGATGAGAGAGGCCTCCTGTACGTCCCCTACTGGGGATCAAGCCTACAACCCGGGCATGAGCCCTGACCAGGAATCGAACTGTGACCTCCAGTTCATAGGTCGATGCTCAGGCACTGAGCCACACCAGCCGGGCCATTCGTTTGTCTTTCCAGCTATCTCTCCATTCATCCATCTGCCCACCCACCCATCCATCCACCCATCTATCCATTTATCATGCATCCATCCATCTCTCCATCTGTCTGTCCATCCCATCCATCCTCCAATCCACCCGTCCATCCACCCACCCCTGGAGACAGTCAGTGAGCCCTGACTGAACCCCAGTCCTTCCGAGGTTCAGGGGAGCTTTAGTCACCCTTGGCTGCCATGGTCAAGGCGAGGAGAGGCAGAAAGGGCAGGACCAACCAGGGTGCTTAGCGCTGGTCCTCACAGAGATGAAAGCAGTGAGACAGGCATCCAGTGCCGTGTCCAGCCAGCCGGCCCCTTTCTTGCTGAGCCACACCGGGCCGGTTCCCTAACCCCTCTGTGCCTGTTTCCTCATCTGCGAACGTGGCCGCTAGGGACTCGATGGTACAGCTCCTGGTGGCCAGCGGCCGGGGCAGCGGTCTGCGGGGTGGTGGCCGGGGACGCCTGCAGAGGAAGGGAGAGGGGGCGCCGAGCTCCCTGTTCTCTGAGACGTGCATGTGGGAGGAAGTCACTCCCGGGCGCCGTCCGCATTGTCGTCCATGGTGACGGGGGTGCTGAGGGGGTCGGAGGGTGACGGGACTCTGGGTCTCCGAGCAGCTCCTCTGGGGTCACCGGCTGGACGGTGCACGGTCCCAGCCCCGGGGGCAGAGCTGGGGGAGGAGGCCTGGGTCCTTGGGGGCATTTCGGCCTGGCATTCCGTGCCCACACCGGGGCCTTTGTCCAGCAAAGAGAGAGTGTAGACAGGTGCCCAGGCCCGCGGCCGGCTGCCAGGTTGGAGGCCCCTCCCCCGGTTTGCAGCAGCTCAGCCGCGGTGCAAACTGCTCAGCACCTGCTGGCAGGTGCCCGCTCACAGCTCTGCCGTTCGTCACCAGCGATGTGGCCGTGTGACACCTTGCGGGGGCCTCCCCTCCACTCGGGGTCGCTTCCTGTGGGCAGAGCCGGGCTCCCCTCACCCCGGGCGAAGGTGCCGCCGCAAGCCCTCGGTTTTGTTGTTTGGCTGGTTTCCATCTTTTTCATGAGCAACAGCAACCAGAGCAGCTGGGAGCGTCTCACTCGCGAAGGTCACAGCTGGGCCTGCGGTGGCCTGTGACCTCCCCGCTCGGAGCTCCTGCTCCCGCCCCCCTCGCAGCAGCGCGGGGCTGAGCGAGCGCCTGGCTGAGCTTAACCACATCAGGCCCGGGAGCGGGGGCCAGGCCTGCGGGGGCGAGGGAGCAGGAGTGGGAGCTGCGAGCTGGGGGGGCAGTTTACAAGGCAGGCCAGGATTTGGGGGGCTTCTCTGCACCGGCCTTTACCTGCCCAAACTGGCCCAGATGGTGGTACGTCGGTGGCTTTTCACGACTGCCCTCCCCAACCTCCAGGTCCAGCCAACAGCGCAGGACCAGAGGGGCTGTCCTCCCGCCCCCACCCCCCCCCCCGCGCACCCCACCCCCAACACCCAGGAGCAGCAGCCCCATGAGGCTGGGCTGGGCTGAGCCCCCACGAGACGGGCTTGTGCACATGGACACCCATAGACAGGTGGGGGGTACCCCACGGTGATGCCTGGTTGCGGGGGTGCCAGAGCATTACCTGGGTCACCTGAGGCCAGGCCCCTGCAGGACCCACCCTGGCAAGTAGCTGCCTGGGCGCCAGCCTCTCCGGGGGCAGGGGAAGGGGCCCTGGGCCTGTGGGCGCGTGAGTTCTTGTCGAGTTCAAGTCCAGCCCCAAATCCATGCTTTGACCCTGTCATCAGCGGCGCTGAGGTCCGTCCTGGGCCTCTGAGAGGTGCGTGGGAGCCCTGCAGTGACCGCCTTCTCTCTGGGGCGTGGGCAGGTTCCGAGGGGCAGGTTCCGAGGGGCACCTGGGGGGCAGGTTCTGAGGGGCACCTGGGGGGCACCTGGGGGCAGAAAGGACGCTCACGAGAACCCTCACCTGCTCCTGCCGCTGGTCTGTCCCTCTGGGGCCCCGGGCCACCCACCGAACATTCCCGACCGACCAGGAGCCGCACGTGTACCCCCGGGGAAGCCAGGAAGGGCCGCCTCTGCCCAGCGGCCTGATGCGCAGGTGCAGCTGGAGCGGGGGAGGGGGGGCGGGGGGCAACAGGCACCTGTGGCCACCAGCCCGGGACCCTGCAGGCTCTCAGCGCCGGGCCGGTGTGGGCATGGGCTCTGCCAAGGCCGGTCGGCCTGTCCCTCGGCCACGGCCCCCGCACAGCCCTCAAGCGAGGAGGCTTTCTGGTTCCACAGGAGCGATGGCGGCAGGACCAGCCCCCCAGCCCACCCCGTGTTGTTAGGCTGAGAATCTGGCATTTCAGGCACGTGTGGTACAGACAGCCCAGCCTCCCCTCGGCGCGCCCTGGCCGCTGGCCACCCGGCCATCCCTGATGCTCCCGTGCCGGCACTCACCGTCTGCGGGGCTCCTCGCCCGCAGGGGTCCCCAGCTCCCACTCCTGCGCCGTCACCTGCTCCCTGCTGGCCGCCCCGGGGCCGGTGTCTGAGCAGGTCCATGTTCACTCATTCATTCATTCATTCATTCACTGCCCTGCCCACGGGGGAGCTGGTCTGCACCACAGTGCCCGTCTCTTCCGACGGCTCCGCCTACAGCGCGTGGCCCTGAGACAAACTGCAGGCTTGCATGGTGACGAGACCTGTGCTTGGGGGAAGCCCAGCCCCCCAACACCTCACTCAAACCATTGATTGTGGGGACCCGGTTCTGCAGCAGGTGAGGGGCAGCCGCCGAGCCCCAGGTTCCTGTAGCCCCTCTTCCTTTCTCGTGCGCCGATGACATCATCGGGGGTATGAGTCCCAGGCCAGGGGACCCCATCAGCTCGAAGCTCTGCGGTGCCACTGCCTCGCTCTGGGTTTCTGCCGAGTTCGCAGCCGCTGCCGGCTGGGTGGCCCCGCGCTTGCGGCCCCTGGGCCAGGGAGGCGAGAGGGAGGGAGGAAAATAAGGGGCAGGTGGGAGGGGAGGAGGCAGGGAAGGCGTCCAAGCCGAGAGGCAGCAGCGGTGCTGGGCTGAGCCTGGGATCCGGGCTCCTGGGGACGCCCAGGCCATGCACCCCGGCAGCGCCGCAGCCCCCGCGTGTCAGGGTATTTGGGGGAACTGGTCTGTGAGCCCCAGGAGGCTCCGTGGCCCCGGCTGCCTGAGTATTGGGGGACAGAGACCTTCCCTCGGGGGTTCGCGTCGCCTTTTACCTGAACAGTTTGCGGTCCGTGACTTTCCTCAGGCCCTCACCGCGCCTGCCCCCCGGGACAGCAGAGGCGGTTTCGGGGTCTGGCGTCATTAGCGCAGGAGCAGGGCCCCCAGCTGCGGACTTGGGGCCTCGGCCTTCGGCAGCGTCAGCATTCCCTGCCGGGCGCTTGCAGCCTCCTCTCGCGGGCTGGGCTCTGGGGTCCCTGAAACCAACGGACCCTGGTCCTTATGCCCGGGGCACGCACCCCTGGCCTGGAGCTGTCCCTGGGGACGAGGAGCCCCACGCGCCCCAGGAAGCACAGCTCTCCACCCCTCTCTCCTCATGAGCTCGGGGAGGGCTGCCTCCACCTGGCTGCCCTCCCTGTCCCAGAAGCCGCCCCCTTGCTCCCCGCCCTGTCCTCACCCCTCCCTCCCACACGGAGCAGGTGGGCCCAGGCCCTGACCTGCCGCCTGGACGCCCATCTGCCCCGCGACCCCTCCCACCAGTCGCCTTTGGGGGCAGCGCCGGGTCATCTCATCCCCGAGCTGAGCTGAGCCGCAATGAGCTAGTGAGAGTCGGAGGGGAGGGGATCTCTGAGCTGGTCCTGGGCCTGCCCGCACGATGGAGGTGCTTCCGGAGCGCCCTCCGCCCCCTCCCGACAGAATGGAGCTCACAGAGGCCGTGAATTGCTGCGGGGTATGCACGTGCGCGCCCACCACGCACACCGGGCTCTGGGGCTGGGCTGGGGCTGGAAACAGCCTGCTGGTCCTTAAAGAAGGGGCAGGGGCAGGGGCAGGGGCAGGAGGAGGCCCTCCCTGGTGCCCACTGGTTGGGGGGTGGGCGCTGTGCCAGGGGAGCCGTGTTACAGCAGCAGGGCCTGGGCACCGAGGGCAGCCTGGGGCGCCGTCCTGCTCGCTCAGACCCGTTGGGCCAGCGAGGACGGCAGCCTGGCACCCCACCTGCGCGCTCGCCCCCGGCGGGCCTCGGCAGGCCGTGCCCATGAGCAGGAGAGAGCCACCCGGCAGAGCCCACACATTAGAAGCGCAGGAAACCTCGAACGATGTGCAAACCACTGGAAGGTTCTCCATCCCTTGCTTCCCAGGCGGCGTTTCTGATGGGGCCGGGGGGGGGGGGGTGCACCAGCTGGGGAGCTGGCAGGGACGAGGACAAGGGAGTCTGCGAGGCTGAATGGGCGCAGCGGGCATCAGGGCAGCTTCCTCTGGGGGCGCTGGGACTCCCAGGGCCGGCCCCACAGCCCGAGCCAGGATTCGGACCCGGGTCAGGCGGGGGCGGGGGCGCGGGTGCTGCACGCGGGGAGGGACTGGAGGACGGGGCGGCTCTGCCTGGCGCCTCTCAGAAGCAGTTTCATCTCTTCAGAGGGAAAGGGTTAGCCAAGTCCTGCTCTGTCGCCCCGGAAGCCAGCCAGGCGCCCTGGGAGGAGGGGCCTCCTCTGACCTTTGGGGCCACCAGGAAGTGAGTGCCACCCAGTGGCCAGGCGCCGGGTCAGGGCGGGGACAGGGTTTCTGGATTAAGGAGGGGGGACATGCCCCAGAGTGACCAGGAGAGGGTGGCTGCTGGCCAGAGAGGGGGGCACACTGGGCGCCAGGTGGGGGAGGCGCAGGAGACTGTGGCCCCCGAGCCCAGGCCCTGAACCCCGAGAGGGGCAGGGACAGACTGAAAGCTCCGCACGGCGTCCCGAGGGGCGAGCGGCCAGCCATGTCCTGTTCAGACACCTGTGCGCCAGCCGGGACGTGTGCCCAGCACCACGAGGGCCAGGAGCGCCTGGGTCAGGGACAAAGGCCTGCAGGGCGTCTCCTGGAAAAGAGGGGCTGGTTCTGCAAGGGCGGAGGGCGGAAGTTTCTGGAAGGCGGGGCCTGTTCTTCCAGGTTGCATCAAGGTCAACGGTAGACCCTGGCTGTCGGGTACAGGCGGCGGGGTCCCTGTGCCCACAGGTGTGACTGGCTCATACACGTTAGGAAGGCGTCGGTGTGGGCGTGGGGTCAGGTGGGTGAGCCCAGAACCTTCCAGCCATCCCTGCCCTCAGCCTCTGGGGCTGTACTCACCTCCCACCACAACAAGCCCTCTGAGGACCTAGAGGGTCAAGTGGGCTCTCGGGGTGACAGAGGGCAGGGGGACAGCAGAGGAGCCCTGGTCCCACCCGGGGCCCTGTCACCGCAGCAGATGGAGGCGCCTGGGGAGCGAGTCTGCAGGGCCCAGTGCAGCGTCCGGGCCCAGGGCACCTGCCCAGGGGCTGCCTGTGATGCCGCATCCTGGCACAGGGCTGGCGCAGGCCCGGCCCCACCGTGATGTGCAGAGGGAGACGGAGGGCGGGCCCTGGAGGGCGGGGAAGGTGGTTGGTGGAGGAGGCGGGGCTGCGGGCCGCCTGGGGCCCATCCCGCAGGCAGCGGGTCAGTCTTTTCCCAAAGCACAGTGGGTGCCCCACAGACACCCGATGCCCCCTCACAGCCACACACGTATACATATGCACACATGTGCACACACATGCACACATGAGCACTCACACGTGCAAGTTGGATGGAGAGGAGCTTTAAGCACGTAGAACAGTAGTTCATTCATTCGTTCGTTGGTTAGTTACATGGCTCTCCCTCCAGTGCTGACTCCGGCAACAGGCACCAGGCCCTGGGGGTCAGGGTGAGGGGCCACCTGAGCCAGCTGGACCCCAGAGCTGGCAGGCCCGGCTCTGAGCCACCGATGGGGCTGGGGGGCGGGTGACAGAGAGACACAGAGAGAGAGAAGGGGGCACGCACAGAGGGAGACAGAGACGCCGTCCCTGCCAGCCGCGTGCACACCCTGCGGGGTGGGGGCCACAGGGAACCCCAGACCCCCCACCCCCACCTGCCCCTCTTCTTCCTGTAACAGAGGAAGGCGGGGGAGGGGCGGGGGAGGGGCGGCCTTGCTCCGAGAGGTGCCACCACCGCAGGCTTCGTGTGGGGTCTTTTCGGCGGGTTTCCTGCAGTCGGGGTGGGAGGTGGGAGGAGGGGCCCTTCCCATGGGCCTGTGCTCCCCCCCAGCCGCCCACAGGGGCCTCACCTGGCACCGCGGGCCACGCCCCCTTTCCCTGGTCTTTCAGGGACTGGGCTGCCATGGTGAGGACTGGAAGCTGGGACGGAGACAGGAGCCCCGCTGCCACACTGCCCACCCTCCCTGTGCCCATCTATGCCCGCCATCCATGTGCCCACCTGCACCCACCTGTGCCCGCCCTCCCTGTACCCACCTGTTCCCGCCTACCGTCTCGTGTCTCCACCTGCCCAGACCCTCTGGTTTCTCTCCTCTTTTTCAGAATTAGGCCCATTTGCTTAAAGTCCCCCCAAAATGGAGAGTTCTCCAAGCGGAGGCCCCGGCTCACACCCCTTCCCAGCTCAGCCCACGGAGGTGTCAGCAGCGCTGGGCCCCTGCGTGTCGCTCGGACACTTGTCATTCAGAAGAGGGGCCACCACAGGCTCCCCAAGGGCCATGGGTGCAGACGCACAGACAGACTAGAGGCAGGTGCTGTGTCCCCCACAGCAAAGCAGCTGCCCCATCCCTTGGGGGGCCCTTGGCCGTTAGGAAGTGTCTGGGACACTTGGGGGGCCCCTGGCCGTTAGGAAGTGTCTGGGACACTTGGGGGGCCCCTGGCCGTTAGGAAGTGTCTGTGGACACTTGGGGGGCCCCTGGCCGTTAGGAAGTGTCTGGGCCACTTGGGGGGCCCCTGGCCGTTAGGAAGTGTCTGTGGACACTTGGGGGGCCCCTGGCCGTTAGGAAGTGTCTGGGCCACTTGGGGGGCCCTTGGCCGTTAGGAAGTGTCTGGGCCACTTGGGGGGCCCCTGGCCGTTAGGAAGTGTCTGTGGACACTTGGGGGGCCCCTGGCCGTTAGGAAGTGTCTGGGCCACTTGGGGGGCCCCTGGCCGTTAGGAAGTGTCTGTGGACACTTGGGGGGCCCCTGGCCGTTAGGAAGTGTCTGGGCCACTTGGGGGGCCCTTGGCCGTTAGGAAGTGTCTGGGCCACTTGGGGGGCCCCTGGCCGTTAGGAAGTGTCTGTGGACACTTGGGGGGCCCCTGGCCGTTAGGAAGTGTCTGGGCCACTTGGGGGGCCCCTGGCCGTTAGGAAGTGTCTGTGGACACTTGGGGGGCCCTTGGCCGTGTGGGAAGTGTCTGGGACACTTGGGGGGCCCTTGGCCGTGTGGGAAGTGTCTGGGACACTTGGGGGGCCCCTGGCCGTTAGGAAGTGTCTGGGCCACTTGGGGGGCCCCTGGCCGTTAGGAAGTGTCTGGGCCACTTGGGGGGCCCTTGGCCGTTAGGAAGTGTCTGGGATACTTGGGGGGCCCTTGGCCGTTAGGAAGTGTCTGGGACACTTGGGGGGCTCTTGGCCGTGTGGGAAGTGTCTGGGACACTTGGGGGGCCCCTGGCCGTTAGGAAGTGTCTGGGCCACTTGGGGGGCCCCTGGCCGTTAGGAAGTGTCTGGGCCACTTGGGGGGCCCCTGGCCGTTAGGAAGTGTCTGGGCCACTTGGGGGGCCCCTGGCCGTTAGGAAGTGTCTGGGCCACTTGGGGGGCCTTGGCCGTTAGGAAGTGTCTGGGACACTTGGGGGGCCCCTGGCTGTTAGGAAGTGTCTGGGCCACTTGGGGGGCCCCTGGCCGTTAGGAAGTGTCTGGGCCACTTGGGAGCCACAGGAATGTTTACGAAGCACCGTTGCTCCGGCCTCGGGGCAGCTCCTCCCTCCCGGCTGCTCTCCCTGCGTAAGGCGCTCAGCGGATCCACGGGGCATAGAGGCCATGGGACCCAGAGCTGCCTCTGTCTGCACTGGGCGGTCACCCCCCTGCCCCCCGCCCTGGCTTCCCTGGGCCCTTCTGCTCCCATCACCTGCCCAGCCGGACACCCTGCCCATCAGGACCTCAGGGCGAAGGTGGCCTCGGCTCCCCCAATCCCTGTATCCGGCTGGGCTGCCCGAGGTTGGCCCGGATGCTGCCCCATCCACGGCTCTGGCTGGACCCCCAGAGGCACTGGGCGGAGCAGGTGGGGGTCGGGGGCACCCAGCCTGCGGCTCCCCCAGGGCCCACCAAAGTGAGGCGACCCTCTCTGAGCTGGACAGTCAGGTCTCTGCATGAAGGCGCCGCCGGCCAGAGCCGGTCAGGGAACCGTGGCCAGAGGAGCCGTGGCTGCGGGTGTGAGAGGCTGCGGGCGTGAGAGGCTGCGTGGGGGGCGGCCACGGTATCAGATGAAACTTTCCACATTTCAGAAGAACATTTAGTCGTTCTGACTTGCAGGGTGAGGTGCACGCGGGTGTGAGCGTGTGCACACCCGGTTCGCATGCGGCCACACACCCAACACCTTTACCTCCAAGAGCGGCTCCTGCAGGCCTGCGGCGGTGGCCTTGGGTTTCACACGTGGGCGCTCTGCTGGGGGCGTCACAGGGCGGGGGCAGCTTCCACGCCGGCCAGTGAGCTGCTCGGTGAGAGAGAGGCCCCCTCCCTGGCACCGGGGCTGCTGGCAGGCGGCTGTGGGCCGAGGGCTCGCTCACATGCCCGGGTGCTGAGCGCCTGCCGCTCCGGGCCCGGCCGCGTGTCTCATGGAGGACACCCCTGACCCGCTCCGTTTCTTCCTTCCCGGGCAGGTCTCCGAAGACCTGGGCGGCGAGAAGTTCTGCGTGGACGCCGGGCAGGCGGGGGCGGGCAGCTGGCTCAAGTACATCCGCGTGGCCTGCTCCTGCGACGACCAGAACCTCACCATGTGTCAGATCAACGAGCAGGTAGGTCGCGGCTCATGCCCAGGAACCCTGACCTCTGACCCTGCGGGGGCCTTGGCACCAAGGCGGGAGGCCTGGGTTGCCGAGGGGAAGGGTCCTCTGACCTCTGACCCCACGGGGGCCTTGGCAACGAGGCAAGAGGCCTGGTGTGTCTGGTAAAGGGTCCCCTGACCTCTGACCCTGCCGGGGCCTTGGCAATGAGGCGAGAGATCTGGGGTGTCAGATGAAGGGCTCCCTGACCTCTGACCCTGCTGGGGCCTTGGCAATGAGGCGAGAGGCCTGGGGGGCCAAGGTAAAGGGTCCAGGGACCTCTGCCAGGCCCCGTCCTGCGTGGGGGTTTGACACGGTCGGCGCAGGGTTTCAGGGAGCGCGGCACCACCTCATGGGCTCCACCCAGGCCCTGGGTCAGTGCCTCCCGGGCCGCCAGGCCTGGGGGCTAAAGAGGCCGGTGCGTGCAGCGGACCAGCGAGCAGACAGGATGCTGCGGGCCTCGCTCCCGACAGGTGCCCCCGCCCGGGAGGCAGGCGGGAGGCGGGGAGCGGAACTGTCGCTGGAGAATCGGGTCAGCCTGGGCTGTGTGGCCAGGCCCTGGGGAAGGGTCATCGCTGACCAGCCGGAAGGCTGCCGCGGTCCCACCGCCCTGAGACCTGCGGTGGCAGCAGGCCCAGCCTGCAGCGGGGACTCATCCCCTGGGTGTCGGGGCCGCCCTGGGCGATGAGCATCCCGACCCACGGCGGACCAGGATGGAAGGTGCCGGGTGGAGTTTCTGTGGACAGGAAGGCAGCGTGGCCCCATGCCGGGAGCGGCTTCGATGGCTTTAATCACAAGTTTGCAAGTGGCCGGCCTCTTGGCTCTCCGCACCGGAGCCGGCCCCTGGGCCACGTTCCCGCCGTCTTCCCCGAACACGGGGTTCCTGGGAGCCGGAGGCCCAGCCCCTCCCTCCGCGCCGTTTGCTTTTGCCGACGGCATCTTGGGGTCACACAGGAGACCTCACTTGCAGAAGGGATTCCATCGCTTTCAAAGATGTTAGCAGAGACCACATGACACAGGCGCCTTCCCCCATGGCCTGTGCAAGCCGTTCCGTCGGGCTCCCCGTGGTAGAGAAAGGGTTTGGGATTAATAAAGGCAGAGCCGCCACCAGGGCGGTCCCCCCTCCCCGGGCTGGGGGCGACTCCCTCACCCCTCAGGGCCCCGGCGGGGCTCACCCGCACCCAGGAGGCCCTGAGCACACCCTGAGGCTCGAGTCCGCCTCTGCTCCCAGGACATGCACGGCTTTTAGTTAGAACCTGACATTTAGAAAAGAACTTGTTCTGGTGGCAAAAAAAAAAAAGTTCCCATATAAAGCAAAGAATAATCATAAAAGGGAGAACAAAACTTGAAAAAAAAAAACTTTCTTTTAAAAAAAAATTTGTATTGATTTCAGAGAGGAAGGGAGAGGGAGAGAGAAACATCACTGATGAGAGAGAATCATGGATCAGCTGCCTCCTGCACGCCCCACACTGGGGATGGAGCCCACAACCCGGGCCTGTGCCCTGACCGGGGATCGAACTGTCACCTCCTGATTCACAGGTCGATGCTCATCCACTGAGCCCCGCCGGCCGGGCGAGAAACCCTTTCATTGGAGATGGCGGGGCGTTGGAGCGGAGGCGTTAGAGCAGGGCGCACAGGGGGAACGGGCTTCTCGCCTTTGTCCTTGGCTGTGGCCCTCACACCCGGGGCAGCGGCCAGGCTGTGCTTCCGAGACAGAGAGAAGGGAAGACGGAGCTTCCGGGTTTCCCGTTTGGGAAACAGCGGCGGGCACGCGGGGCCCCGCGGGGAGCAGGAGAGCGGGCGTCTGTCTGCGCGGACTTGGCAAAGCCCACAGGTGGCTGACCCTCCGCGCGGCCGCTTCTTTCCCTGGGAACGGCTCGGGGAGCTTGGCTTCCGCTCCATGTCGCGTCTGCAGCGTCTAAAGCGGGTTGACTGCCTTGCCCGCCTTTCCGTCAGACCCGGGGACTGAGGGCTCCCCCCCACCCCCCCGTCCTGCATTCGGCCCCACGCTCATCCCCGCGTGTCTCTGCTCAGAAGTGCTGTCCCCCGCGCAGCAACGCGCCTGGCCCTGTAGCTGCACCGGCGGAGTGTCGCCGCACAGCGTCAGGCTCCTTCGGGCTGTTTCTCCCGGACACGGCCTCGCGGTACCCGTCCTGTTTCGGTGCAGGAGCTCGGGGGCGTGTGGGGGGCGTTGAGGCAAAGGCAGAGGCTGGTGGCACCCGAGCTCCTCAGCCCTCCGCCCCGAGGGGGAGGGGAGCCCTCTGCCTGCCCTGCACCTCCTCGGCCCTGGGAGCTTCCTGGTGTCCCGGGCGCCCTGGCTCCCTCCGCCCACGGGGCCTCTGCTGGCAGCCGGGCTCCTGGGCCCCCACGGGCTCTGGGCAGTGAGTGACTTTGCAGCTCATGTCCTCGACACTCGGGGGACCCAGCCCCGCGGCTCCGAGAGGCCCCTCAACAGGCAGGGGTGTTGGTGGCGAGGTGGCACGGGGCCACGGCGCTGAGGATGGTGTGGCGTGGTGCCAGGGTCACACACATGTTGGGGCACAGGGCTCGGGGCAGGGGACCCCCCGGGGCAGGCCGGGCGGCAGGAACACCCACGTCAGCAGCCTGTTCGGGGCCAGGCGAGGGGCTCCGGCGGAGCAGGGGTCGGCCTCCCCAAAGTGGAAGCAGACGGGCCGACCTCCTCCTCCCGTCAGACAAAGGCAGCTCCTAGCAGATCGGCCGCCCGATAGCCACGCCGCACGCACGGGCCAGCGCCGGCGCTAATGCGAACCCGCTGCTTCCTGCCCTTGGCACCGGGCGCTGCTCTTTTGCTTTCGTTTCTGTTGCCCAGCGTGGACCCCGCGGTCTGCTGGGGCTGGGATTCTAGCCGCAGGCCCTGGCCCCCGTCCCCGCCCCGCCCGGCGCAGGGACGGCCCCTCTGCCTGGCAGTCCCCCCCCTGGGTTTGATACAGTAAAAGCTGGAGTGAACTGGTTTTCCGTTTGGAAGCGAGAGGGCATGGGGTTCATTTCTGCGTTTCCTGGTCAGTTCACAAAAGACTGAAGACACGCGCCCGTTCGTTCCAGTCGGAGAGCTGTCCGCTCGCTGCGTCTTCGGAGCAAAGCGACCCTCTGTCCGGCCAAACGGCGGCGAGAAACCCCGCCAGCCACCGGGCGGTCCCCGCCGCAGTCTCCACTGGCCCTTAAGGGTGATGAGCGGCTTCCCTGGGACCCGGAACCCAGAGGGAGAATTAACCGCAGGCCCACACTGCCTGAGGCGCGTGCAGCCCAGTTTCCTGGTGGAGCTGCGGGGCAGGCGGCGAATGCATGCGGCACAATGTGAAGACGGAGGCGCACATGGCCTTCGCCACGCACAGGAGAGAGGCCCCCCGAGTCCCAGGCAGCAGCCTCCTCCCCCGGCAGAGGGAGGTGTCTGCACGCCCCTGAGCCTGTGGATGGGCCGAACCCAGAACTGCTGTCCCCTTGCTGGGCCCTGAGGAAGCGGCAAGCAGGCCAGGCCGGGCCAGGGGCCCGACACGGGCAGAGCTGTTGTCTAAGCTCACACGCTCAGCCCCTCAGCCCTGCAGGGCTCCCGTGTCCACAGCGTCCCAACGCGAGATGGCCTACCTTGGGGACAGCGAATCGCGAAGATGCAGTGACACTCCCAGGGTCCTGGGGCCACGAGGCAGCGCAGGCACCCATGGCCCCCTCAGCGTCCCCGAGAGAGGGAAAAAAAAAAAAAGATGCCCAGGCATCGCCTCAGACCCCGTTGTCCCAGGAAGGCCCCCCCGGGAGGCGGCCAGCCGCTGGGTGAGTGGCTCCCAGCATCTCCCTAGGGTGGGGGTGGGGGGGCTCCGACGGCCCTCAGCACCTCTCAGAGGCCTTTGGACTTCAAATCCGGGAGGGGAGAGCCCTGGCTGTTTACAGAGAAGCAGCGAAAGCAACTGCAGCTCTGCATCCAAACGCCTCCTTACCGTTTCCAAACTGGTCGAAAGGAGGGGGCAGGGCCGGCCGGCCGGTCACCTGCGCACTTTCCTGTTTCTGAGAAAACCGTGTGTTCCCGGCAGGGACGGCGCCGGCTGCCGCCTGCGTCCCGCGCAGGGTCCCGTGCTGGCCGGGTCTGCGTCCCGTAAGTGTAAGAATTCTAAGATCACGCAGAAATAAAACCTGTGGGGCTTAAGTGTTAGCGGATACTGCTCTCCAGCTTCACATGAGAAGACGGCCTTTATCCTTGCGAATTCGTGTGATGTTTAAAACAAAAACAAACAACAAAAAACCCTTAAGAAACCGAGAGGAGAAAGTACCCCAACTGGCCGCCGTGATGAGGGGGGAGCACGTCTCGGTCTTGAAGGACGTCGCTGGGGAACAGACGTTCATGTGCTAACCGGCGGGGACTGAGCGTGGCCGGCGCCAAGCCCAGCTCCTCCGGCAGCTCCTTTCGGTGAGGCCCTGGCCACCGTGTGTCCGCACTCCCCGCGCTGCAGGGGCGCCTCTGGAGGGCGACGGGGAGGCTCCCCGTCAGGGCCACGCCAAGCAAGTCCCAGCGCCGGCCTGGCTGCCCCTGTCCGGCGAGGTCCTGGCCGTTGGAGAGCCTGGGCCCCTGAAGCGAGGACTCACTCCGAGCAGCCCGCTTGGCAAGCCCGTGTGGAAAGCCATGTAGGCGGACATTGATCGGCACCAGTGAACCAGCTGTGGGCACAGCCGGCACCGCCCGGATCTGGGACCAGGGAAGGGCCACCCTGCAGCCGCCAGCACCACGGACGGGCCGGGGAGGGTCTGTTCGGGGAAAGGCGCAGGTCCTTGCCCGCCGTCCCTGAAACAAAACACGCGTTTCCTTCTTGCGGCTCTGCTGCCAGAAAAGGGCCGCCTCTCTCCTCCCGTGGAGACTCCTGGCTCAGCCTGGGCCGGGTGGACGGCCCCGCCCTGGGTGTGAGGGGCCGAGGGGCAGACGGCGATAAGCCGACCTCGGATTTTCAAGGGGCTGCTATGGCCCCGGGGGCAGGGCCGGCTCAGAGCAGGGACTCGACCCCAGAGGTGCCTTCGCCGACCTGGGAGCCACTGAGCCTGGCCTTCGGGCCTTCGTCCCGGGAAGTGGCCGACCCCCGGGAACCGGGAACCAGGTCTTTGCCCGCCTCTGGCTGATAAGGCCTGGGTGCCGCTGGGGGCGCGAGGGGAAAACCCCTGGCTTCTGTGCGGGCTTCTGCGCACCCGCCATGCCCCGGGGAGGCAGGACCCCCGGGTTTGGAAACGTTTTCAGACCCTCTTCACCTCCCCGCCCCCTCCTCCAGGTGGAGGTGTTGGTGCCCCCACACCCCCCCGCCCCGCCCGCCCAGGCACTGCGATTAGCGCCAATAGCGATTAATTCCGTCTGCAGCTCAAAGTCCAGCGGCCGCAGCTACCGGCCCCGCCGCCTCCCGTCCTGAGCCTGCGCCCCCGCCAGATGCGGGGCGGGCAGGTCCTGTGGGTCCGCAGCCCGGAAGGGGGCAACTGCGTGGCCTGCAAACTGGTCCCAGGGCCCGGGCTGGACCCGCCCTCCCTCCGCAGCTCAGGGGAGGGTCGGTCTCCTGGGAGGCCAGGCAGCCTTGGAAGGCGTCAGAGGAGGGAGTCCCGAGGCCCTGGGATTGGGGCTGTGGGTGCGGAAGGATCCCAAGGGGTCCAGCAGCCCTGGGAGCTGGGAGGGCTGTGGGGGGCAGGGACCGGGGAACTTTGAGTGCCGGGGTGGGGGGTCGCAGGAGGTCCCCCGGCCCTCCGAGGGGGTCGGAGGAGGAAGTACGGCCGCCCTAGCAGCTGGGGTGTGGGTCCTGGGAGAGGCAGGGTCCCCCCAAGAGGAGGTGCAGTGTTGGGGGAGGGTCCTGGGAGGCCGGCTGGCCCTCCGAGGGGGTCAGAGGAGGGAGGCACCGCGCCCAGCCCCTCCGGCCCCGGCTGTAGCAGGAGCCCAACAGCCCGGCCCTCAGAGGACACGGCCGCCCTGGAGCTGCGCGCACAGACAGCCAGGTCAGAGCGCGGCCCAGAGCGGCGGGCCCCCGCGGGGCAGGAGGGGGGTGCGGGCGGGGCCACATTGCCCCCTAACGGGGACCTGCGGAAGCCTCCGGTCTGGCTGCAGGGCCTCCTCTAAGCAGGGGCCTCCCCAGCCTGCGTGCAGGCGCTGGTGGCGCGGGGCCCGGGGCGGCCTAAGCTGCCCTCGCCGCCGCCGCCGCCGCCGCCGCCGGGGGTGAAAGAGGCCCGGCCCTGCGTGTTAATAACCCGATGCAGCGCCCTGGGTGGGAAACAACGGCTCGAAGCTGATGATTTAGAAAACGGCTCAGCCACGGTGTAACTTTGGATAAAATGACACAAACCCGGATGTTAATCACGGTGATTTAAGTACATAAGCTCACATGGTCGGTGTGAGTCTTCGTTTTAAAATCTTGCCGTTATTCTACGGACGCACCTGAGCATGATTCCAAATGCAGCGACCCGTGAGCCCAGGCAGGGGGCTCATCCCCAGGGGACCGTGTCCGACAGGTTTCTTCGCGGGGTGCAGCCCGCTGTCCCGGGGACAGCACCCAGGGCGACACGGGACGCAGTGCGGCTAAGGGCGCCTCCTTCTGCGGGTTCCTTGCTGCGGTTGTGGGGTTGGCACTGGCCCTTTGTGAGGGAGAGTCCCCAAGGGTCCCCCAGCTCCCGGAAGCTCAGCCTTCAGATGTCACCAGGGCGGGGGTGGAGAGGGGACAGCCAGGGGTCAGCTCAGCCTCTGGGACACCTGACCCGTGGTCAGCGGCCGCTGGGAAGCCGGCTGGATACCTGTCCCCAGGCCCTGTGCCGGCCTCGGGGGGATCCCAGGAAGTAGCCTCCAGCCTGGTCTCTGGGCAGATGCTGCCCTGGGTCCTTCTCTGCCTCCCAGTCTGCCCAAGGCCAGACCGAGGCTCCTGGAGCCCCTTGGTTACGGTTCTCCAGGCCGAGGCCCGAACACCCCACGCGGGCGGCGGGCAGCGGGCAGCGGGCGGTGGGCTGGCCCGGGAGACGCACCCGCTGGCTGATGCTTCCGGATTAAAGGTGCGGGGTCCCTGGCCTCAGCTTCGGAGCCGCTGTTCCTGGGCTCGTCCCAGATGCCCCCTCCATACTGCCCTTCGAGTTGCCAGAATTTTCCCAGCCGTGGCCGCCGCCTCCGGTGCGGCGGGTCCTCTTCGGGAGGCACGTTGACGAGCTCCGGGCGCGTCCGCTGTGCAGAGCGCTGAGGCTGGGCGTGCCAAGCTGGCCCCCTGGACACAGTGCAGAACCCACCCTGCGCCCCCACATTCTCAGGGGTGTTCCCCGCTCAGACCCCTGGCGGCCGCTGGCTCCATGCTGGTGGCAGCCCCCGCATGCCCTGCAGGACGGTGTCCACTCCCACGGAGACTGCCGAGGTGCTCCCCCCCCCCGTCCCTGTCCGAGCTCACGGCACCTTCACAGACACCCACGTCATCCTGACCCGGGGCCTGCGTGAGCCAAAGGGCGTCTCCCTGACTCACACACGTTGCAAAGGGGAGCCCCCAGGCCCCGCCGGGTGGGAGCCCCCATCCTGGCCCTCCTGCCAAGATGCTCCTGCTCCGGACTCAGGGACAGACCCTCACGGATTTAATTTTGCACCCACCCCACCCCCATCGACATCCAAACACTGGGCCCCACGGATGTGAAGGGGGCGCAGCTCCGGGGGCTCCTGGCGGTTAGCAGGCCCCACGGCTCCCAGCGGGCGCACTCCGCGGCTCTCCAGGCCACCGCTCACCCTCTCTCTGCTCTCCCCCCAGATCTACTATAAAGTCATCAAGGACATCGGGCCAGGGGAAGAGCTGCTGCTGCACGTGAAGGAGGGCGCCTACTCGCTGGGGACCGCGCCGCCTGGCCTGGAGGGTAAGCTCCGCAGCCCCCGCCCGCGCCCACGGGGCCGCACCCCCACTCCGTCCCCGGCCAGCAGGACCGGCTTCCGTTACAGCTCCCCAGCCTCCGCCCTGGGCTTCTCCTCCCTGGGGTGCTGGGAGCCCCGCCCCGAGTTCCAGGTAGGCCTTGGCGGATGTGGGGCGCTGGGGTGTCGCGTGGCACCTCGCAGGCTGAGTCCCGGGGAGGTTTTCAACTGTGTTGCCAGCAGCAGCAGCAGCACTGCTTGCGCTCCTTGGCGCTTTCAAACACACATACGCACATGCACGCACGCACACAATCACACACATACACACACAATCACACACATGCACACACAATCGCACATGCACACAATCACACACACGCGCACACAATCACACACGCGCACATGCACGCGCACACACACAATCACACACGCACACAATCACACACACAATCACACGTTCAGTCTGTGGCTTAGACTCACGCCCACAGAGCGCGGTGCCTGCAGGGAAGTTTCCGTCTCCCGAGGGCGGCGGTGACGGGCACGGCTTTGACACCAGTGCCAGCTGTCGCTAAAGGAGACCGTGTCCAAGGGGGAGGCCTGGCCAGTGCGCTCAGGGAGAGGGAGGCGCAGGGCTCGGCGGGTCCTGGGGTCGGGCCCGGCTACCTCTGTCCACGCCTGATGTCCCTGCCTCCTGACCGTCACCTGGTTCTGTCCCGTGGGCACGCGTCCCTCCCTCACGCATCCACCGCGAGCGCCTCAGGGGAAACTGGAAAAGTTCCCCGCACACGGGCTCGGGTTCCCGAGACAGTCGCTCCCTGCAGCCGCGTGGGGCAGCGGGCGCCCGGGCTCCCAGGACGCCGAGCCCTGGCCACGGAGGACAAGTCGCTGGAGAGAGGTGCCCGGCCCTGGGGGCTGCCCCCTGACCCTGAGCGCCGCCTCTGAGCAGATGCGGGCTTTTCTTTGTTTCTTTTTTATTTATTTAATAGATTTTATTTTATTGATTTCAGAGAGGAAGGGGGAGAGAGAGAGATAGAAGCATCAATGATGAGAGAGAATCATGGATCGGCTGCCTCCTGCACGCCCCACACTGGGGATCGAGCCCCCAACCCGGGCCTGTGCCCTGACCGGGAATCCAACCGTGACCTCCCGGTTCCTAGGTGGACGCTCAGCCCCTGAGCCCCGCCTGAGACCCCAGGAGTGAACAGAAAGCAGCCGCCCCTCATGCGAGAGGAGGGGCCCCTTCCCGACTTCATCCCTCCCCCCCAGCCCCCCAACACACCTCAGCCTCGTGATTAAGCCTCTAGCAGCAAGGCCCTCCAACGGCCCGGCACGGGGCGGCCTGGCTGGCGGGGAGCGGGGCGTGGGGGTCCCGGGGCAGCCGGCGGTGGGAGCGCCTCCTCCCGCGGCAGAGCCGGCCGGCGGGCGGCCGCAGAGGACGGCTTCGGGAGCCGGATCCCATCTGTCCGCTCCTCCGGCGGGTGGTTTTCATTAGGAGAAAAGAAAAATAAACGGCCGAGACCTGGGCGGCCGGGGGATGGTCTCGTTTCCTTAAAACAGTTGTTGGAAAGACGGGGTCTTGGGCCGACGCGGGGCCTCGGAGGCAAGCCCGCGCCGCGCGGCCTGTGCCCGGACGGTTCTCGTGTGGGACGAAATGTCCTTCCCGAGCTTTAAACCTGACCCCTCCTCCCCGCGGCCCCTCGTAACTGACCTGGCTCTGCATTTCCCTGGTTTACCCAGCGTGTGGCTGCCTGCTCCCACGCTCGCCCCGTCGCATAGGTGACTTCAGACTCTGCTGTCAGGATCCCTCCTTCGCCTCCCAACAGCCCCCCCCCCCATTAGACTCTGAATTTCACAAAAAAGAAAATGCAAAAACGCTCCTCACGAAGAGAATTACCATCGAACATCTTCCGTCCGGGCCCCTTGATGCGGCCTGAGCGGGCGGGGACTCGGGGCTCTGAGCCGAGCCTCAGGCGGGAGGGTAGCCGGCAGGCCCCGCACAGCTGCGTCCCCTGGCCCCACGCTCAGAGCCGCTGGGCACCGGCCTGCGTTCTGCTGCGTCCCTGCTCCCCGCGGAGCTCGCGGATGGAGCTGCCAACAGACGCGCCGGCGCAGGCCGCACGCCTGGGTTTGGGTGAAAGAGGGAGCCTCTTCCCCGGTCCCGGCCCCCACGGCCCCCACGGCCCCACCCGGCTTAGGAGAGGAGACTGCGGTCCTTTTAAAAATTGGTTTGAGAGAGAGAGGAGGGGGGCGGAGAGAGAGAGAGAGAGAGAGAGCAAAACATCTACGTGGACAGGAAACATCCATCAGTTGCCTCCAGTAGATGTCCCGATGGTGAATGAACCGCACCCTGGGTGTGTGCCCTGATTGGGAATCGAACCAGTGACCCTTTGGTGCACGGGCCGATGCTCCAAGCACTGAGCCACATGTGCCGGGGCAAGACTGCAGCTCTGAGTCACAATGGTGTGCGCTCCTGCTGGGGGGGGGGCTCTGCCGGACACTGTTCAGGTCACATGGGAGAAACGCCCTTGCAGCCGCCGCCCTGGGGGCCCTGAGGGCCGGCCCGCCCGTCTGGGGCTGGACCCCTCTGTCCAGGCTGCAACCCGTAGAAATGCGAGTCCGACCTTCACCCCCGGGAGTCAGAGCAGAAGGGGCCTTGCAGGGCCTGGGTCCCCTCAACCTTTCATTTTGTTTTTACCCTTTGAATGGGGAGGGGAAAGGGTTCTCTTTCAGGAGAATTTCTCGCTCTTGGAAGAAAATCACGAAACCATTTCCACTCAATATGCCTTTCTTTCGAGAAAGGCTCGGCATTATTAACCCTTTCCCCTCTCCACAAACAGAGGAGAGGATGCCGGGTGTTGTGTGTAAGCATGAGACTGACACGATGCAAGACGACACATACAATACAATGTAATACAACACGAAGCCATGCCCCACAGCACGATCGGATACAATGTAACACACCGTAGCTACAATGTAGCTATTGGTTCAGTCTTTCACTGCGATAGAATCGCTGGTGCTGGAAAGTGAAGCCCGTGGGCTGTGTGCACCCCTCCGCCCCCAGCACAGCCAGGCGTGCGCTCAGCGCCGGCCTTACCTGCGTGGGCGACGGTGGGACCCCTGTCCACACCACAGGTGGGCGAGGGTTCCCAGCACTGTCCTTCCGCCGGGCGGGCCGATCCGTGGCTGAATGGCAGGCGGCGAAGGAGGGTGACCTTCGTGGCCACGTGGGCCCACGGCCTCCAGGCTCCCTCAGACGCCGCAGACTGGGAATCGGGCTTGAGTTTTCACGTCCAATCCAATCGCAGATCAAAAGTGGGAAAAGCCGTTGGTCGGAGCTGGGGGTGGGCGGGGCCGGCGCCGATGCTTTGTTTCAAATTGCAAGCCCCCTGATTGTTCCTCGCTGGGTGCAGAGAGCAGAGCGTAAGCAAGGCCCGCATTTCTAACCTGACCGCGACCTCGGGGAGGGCCTCGGCCTCGGCCCAGCCCAGGAAGCCCGAGTGAGCCCGCAGGGCAGTGCTGTGGGGTCTGAGCATCCGGCTCTGAGGCGGCGCCTGGATGCTCGGAGGGACAGGAACTCGCAGGCCTCGAGGCCAGGGAGGGGCCGGGGATGCCGGTGCTCCGTAGCCTCACAGCCACACGCCTCGCATGTTGTATGGGCCCGTGGGACGCGGGGACACTGCCGCGTGGAGGCCCTGCCCCTTGGTGTGGAAATGTCACTCAGGCTGTTCTCCCAGCGGAACGTTTTCCTGGAAGGAGCTGGCGCGCAGAATTCTGTTTGAAATATATTTTTTTAATATATTTTGTATTGATTTCAGAGAGGAAGGGAGAGGGAGAGAGATGGAAACATCAAAGATGAGAGAGAATCATCCATCGGCTGCCTCCTGCACGCCCCACACTGGGGATCGAGCCCACAACCCAGGCATGGGCCCTGACCGGGAATTGAACCCTGACCTCCTGGTTCCTAGGTCCATGCTCAGCCCCTGGGCCCCACGGCCGGGCCGGGCTAGGTGGGCTCTGCTATAGAACCTCTCTGAGGCTTCGCTCTCCATCGGCCGCGGCCCCACGGCCCCGTGCCTCTGCCCAGCGCGCTGCCCTGCCGTTGGCGGGAGCATCACGATCATGCTGGCCGCGGTGCTGGCAACCGCCTGCCCAGCCAGCCCCCTGGGTTGGTGTGGACACCGGCCTGCTGGCCCCTCCCAGGCTCCTCTGCCGCCCAGCGTGTCTGGGGCTCGGTCCAGGCCACGCGTCCAGAGATGTTGGGCCAGAGCCTCCCGAGCTCCAGAGGCCAAGGCCCTGCCCCCACGGCCACGGCCACGGCCACGGCCCCCGCAGGGCCGGCTGCTGTAACGTGACTCCCTCGCCGGGCTGCCTGGCCTGCCCCCGGCGCAGGTGATCCAGTCCCCCGTGTCCCCAGGGCTGCTCTCAGCAGGCCCTCCCCTCCCCGGTACCTGCCTCTGTGAGAGACGGAGCGGCAGTGACACTGGGCAGGGCGGTGCTTGCGTGTCCCAGGGCTTGGCTGGCACGTCAGCGCTGCTCCTGCCGGCGCCCCCGGGGCATCAGCAGGGGAGGCGACAGGTGGCCACCCACGCGCCCAGGCTGCAGGCCGCTCACCCTCCTCACCTCAGAGTGGCTCTGGTGGCCCCCGACACCAGGAGGCAGCGGAACCCCATCTCCCTGCTGCCTGCCTCCTGCACCCTGAAGGCCAGCCCTGGGGCCGCACTCAGCCCAGGTTATCAAGCCACTGCTCTGTGCCAGGCCCAGGGGTCCTTGTGAATGCGCACACACACAAACACACATGCACATGTAGGCACACACATGCATGCACATATTTACACACAGCTGCACACATTTACACAGGCACGCAAATGCACACAATTGCATATTCACACAAACATGCATGAATTTACATTTATACATGTATACTCACCACACACATGTGTGCACACAAATGTGTACACTTAGCATGTACACGCAACATAATACACACATGAGTATGTGGAAGCGTGCACAAATGCACACCTGTCCAGGCATGCTTACATGTCCTTCATAGAGTATGGAAATATGCAGACACATAAATCTCCACACATGTAGCTACATACAAAAGCACAGGTGCACATTCACACTGGTCACACTTGCACATGAATACAGATGCACACAACACAAACAAGAGTGTAGACACACAAAAATGTTGACACATTCACACAAAGATGCACATACCTGGATGCTGACATGCATGAACATTCACACTCATGCACACATATTCTCACATAGCCACATGCCCTACACACACCCACACATGCCCTACACACAGCATGCACACACCTACACAGCCACACGCCTTGCACACAGCATGCACACACCTACACAGCCAAACACCCTGCACACAGCATGCACACACCTGCACAGCTGCACGCCCTGCACACAGCATGCACACACCTGCACAGCTGCACGCCCTGCACACAGCATGCACACACCTGCACAGTTGCACGCCCTGCACACAGCATGCACACACCTGCACAGCTGCACGCCCTGCACACAGCATGCACACACCTGCACAGCTGCACGCCCTGCACACAGCATGCACACACCTGCACAGCTGCACGCCCTGCACACAGCATGCACACACCTGCACAGCCGCACGCCCTGCACACAGCATGCACACACTTGCACAGCTGCACGCCCTGCACACAGCATGCACACACCTGCACAGCCGCACGCCCTGCACACAGCATGCACACACTTGCACAGCTGCACGCCCTGCACACAGCATGCACACACCACACAGCCGCACGCCCTGCACACAGCATGCACACACCTGCACAGCTGCACGCCCTGCACACAGCATGCACACACCACACAGCCGCACGCCCTGCACACAGCATGCACACACTTGCACAGCTGCACGCCCTGCACAAGGAGCACACGTGCAGCCACACGTGGCTCACCAGCACACAGCATGCACACACCGCACAGCCGCACGCCCTGCACAAGGAGCACACGTGCAGCCACACGTGGCGCACCAGCACACTTTTGTGCAAGGGCCCTAGTGCTGGTGTTGGCTCCAGGCCTGGGTGGGCGCAGGGTCCTCCTGGCGGGGAGAGGACACGGCTCCATGAGGAGCTGCCGGCCGGCAGCCGCCGGCGGGGGTGGGCTGGGATGGGCCGGAGGTCATCCCCCCAGGAAGCGGACAGCTCTGGGCCGGCTGTTCGGCTGGCAGGCCGGGCAGGATGCCGCCTCGTAAACTTCATAATAACTGCCCCCCTTTAACTCGTTTGACCTTGACGACAGTAATTTATGACACGCATTAGAGCGCTGTCATCTTCTCCTCCTGATGCGTAAACAAAGCACTTGGCCTGCTTCCTCTCCGCTCCCAGGCACGGGCCGCTCCCGCTGTGAGGCCCCGAGACGCGGGGCCCGGCCTCCGGCGTTTCCTACGCTGTGGACGCGGGGCCCCGTGGTCCCCACGTCCCCGCCACCACCCCCGGGGCCGATGATGAGGGCAGGAGGGAGCAGGAGCAGGAGCAGCAAGTGCGGGCGGGCTCCCAGCCCCTCAGGCACTCCCAGGTCACGGCCCCCCTCACGTCCTGACCCCCGTCTCTTGCAGAGGAGCCCACATTCCGCTGTGACGTGTGTGACGAGCTCTTCCAGTCCAAGCTGGACCTGCGGCGACACAAGAAGTACGCGTGCGGCTCGGTGGGCGCCGCCCTCTACGCGGGCCTGGGCGACGAGCTCAAGGCCAAGGGCCTGGGTGGCGGGGGCGGCGACGGGCAGGCCCATGAATGCAAGGACTGCGAGCGGATGTTCCCCAACAAATACAGGTGCCTCCCCCACCCCGTCCTCCCCCACCTCCCCTCCCCGCCCCTTCCCCAGGAGCCAGTCAGGACAGCAGGTCAGCCGGCCCTCGGAGCACAGAGGGAGCCCTGACAGGCCTAGGGCTGCAGGAACAGGGGGAGATGAGGGTCCCTTCCAGTGTGGCACCCCCAGGGGTGGGTACATGTCCCACTCCTCTGACATTGAGCTGACATTGAGCTGATATTGAGCTGACATTGAGCTGACATTGAGCTGATATTGAGCGGACATTGAGCTGATATTGAGCTGACATTGAGCTGATATTGAGCTGACATTGAGCTGACATTGAGCTGATATTGAGCGGACATTGAGCTGATATTGAGCGGACATTGAGCGGACATTGAGCTGATATTGAGCTGGCATTGAGCTGACATTGAGCTGGCATTGAGCTGGCATTGAGCTGATATTGAGCTGGCATTGAGCTGACATTAAGCTGGCATTGAGCTGACATTGAGCTGGCATTGGGCTGGCATTGGGCTGGCATTGAGCTGACATTGAGCTGACATTGAGCTAACATTGAGCTGGCATTGGGCTGATATTGAGCGGACATTGAGCTGACATTGAGCTAACATTGAGCTGGCATTGGGCTGATATTGAGCTGGCATTGGGCTGGCATTGGGCTGGCATTGAGCTGACATTGAGCGGACATTGAGCTGATATTGAGCTGGCATTGAGCTGACATTGAGCTGGCATTGAGCTGGCATTGGGCTGATATTGAGCGGACATTGAGCTGACATTGGGCTGATATTGAGCGGACATTGAGCTGGCATTGGGCTGATATTGAGCTGACATTGAGCTGACATTGGGCTGATATTGAGCTGGCATTGAGCTGGCATTGAGCTGACATTGAGCTGATATTGAGCTGACATTGAGCTGGCATTGAGCTGGCATTGAGCTGGCATTGAGCTGAGAAGAAGTTGGTCGTTGGAGGCCGCAGGTGTTCCTGGCTCTCACATGAAGTCTGGTCCCTGTCCGTGCCTCATCCCCTGGAGATTCCCTCTGAGACACTGGCCCTGCCCTGTGCATCAGGCGGAGCTGTGGGGGCAGATGGAGGGAAGGCAAGAACCGCAGGCCAGACGCGGGACATGCGGGCCAGGCCCAGGGCCGCTTCTGGAGAAAGGTCCCGGGCCAGAGTGGGGACCGTGCACCCCATGGCCCCGGGCTCGGTGGAGCGGCCTGACTGTCCGGATACACGCACAGCTCCTTAGACAGCGGCGGGAGAGGGGAGGAGCCACCCAGGGGTCCCCACCCCCGTCCCAGGTGCCACCCACCTGGCCCAGGAGGCCTCACAGAGAGACACAGAGTTCTGGACAGCATACCTGGAGCGGCCCCGGTGGCCCTTCCCGCCCCCAGCCAGGCAGGGTCAAGGCGGCGCCGGGAGCCCCGAGGGCCCCGGGGAAGACGGGCCTCCTGGGTCCGAGGAGGGACATGCTGTCCCCGTGCTTAGGGGACAGGTAGCCTTTCCAGCGCGGCCTCCTCCTGCCTCGAGAGTCTCCTCCTGAACGGGCCGGCCAAGGCAGCCGCCGCCCGGCAGGCCCCTAACCGGCCGTGGGGTCGCGGGGACTGGCCGCCGGCCCCTCGCGGCCTCCGGGGCGGGAAACCCTCCACCCCGAACAGATGACAGAAAGTCGGCGCTCAGGCAAGTCCCTCCGAGGCCCGGGCGGTCAGCGCTGCCGGGCCCCCGTTTCCTTTACATAAACACATAAATCACAATTAGCACCGGAGAGGGATCCCGGCTGCCGGCCCGGGGACCAGCGCCGCCCAGCTGAACGGATGGCTGGGCGCCGTAATTAACGGGCCGTGATGTATTGCTTCTCGCTCATGAAGATTAACGGGCGGACCTGGGCCACGGGAGGCAGGGGTCCCCGAGGGCCGGGGCTGCCCGCTCACCCGGGCCCAGCCCGCCCTGCACCCCGGCCACCTCCGTGTGCGCGCGCGCGGCGGGCGGGGAGCACCTGAGAACACTCGGGGCGGCCGTGGCTTTCGTGCGCCCCCTCCCACGCCGGGCTCATGGCCCTGTTGAAAGCTCTGGCCCCTTTTCTTAGGCCCAGGGTCAGCTTCAAGGTTAAGATTGTCCAGAAGGGAGGCCAGGAAGTGAGGGCTGGGGGCGCCCTGCGGTGGTTTTGGCCAAGGGCCGCCTCTGCCGCTCCATCCCATGGACCTGTGGGGGCGGGGGGGGCGGACGGTGCACAGCTCGCTCTGATCTGCACAGGGCGTGCTGGGGGCGCAGGCAGCCGTCCCGCCGGGCAGGGGGTGGGCCGGCTGGCCGGCAGTGACCTCTGACCTCCCGGCACAGCCTGGAGCAGCACATGGTCGTCCACACGGAGGAGCGAGAGTACAAGTGCGACCAGTGTCCCAAGGCCTTCAACTGGAAGTCCAACCTCATTCGCCACCAGATGTCCCACGACAGCGGCAAGCGCTTCGAATGTGAAAACTGTGTGAAGGTAACGCGCCCGCGTGTGGCCACTGCCCGTCTCGGACAGGCTGGTGGCGGGACTGGGAGGGGACAGCGCCCCGGGGCAGACCTGCTCTCTCCGGGCGGCCCCGCCCCCGCGATGGGGAAGGAGAATGGGGGCCCAGCCCCCCAAGGCCGAGCAGCACGGGTCCGCCTCCGCCTGCCTCCGCTGGACGGGCGGGCGGGCGCCGGCCACAGCCTCTGCCTCCGCAGGTGTTCACGGACCCCAGCAACCTGCAGCGGCACATCCGCTCGCAGCACGTGGGCGCGCGGGCGCACGCCTGCCCCGACTGCGGCAAGACCTTCGCCACGTCCTCCGGCCTCAAGCAGCACAAGCACATCCACAGCACCGTGAAACCTTTCATATGTAAGTCGTCCCCGGCTGGGCGCACGGGCCTGCGGGCGTTTCGAGGATCAAGCCAAGGCGGGGGGTCCCGGGGCTCCCTGGTGGCAGGACCCCTGTTGGTGCAGAGGCACCGAGGCGGCAGGGGCACCTCTGCCCCGCAGAGCCAGGCCAGGCACTGTGCTGGGGCCGCCGGTCCATGGCGCGGCTCCCTCACCGCCCCTCGTTTTGTGCCTCTTCCCTCACTTTCTCCTCCGCTTCCCTGGTTCCTCCCTCACACATCCCTGCAGAGGCCAGAGGTGGCCGCGGCTGCTAGGAAGGTCCTGGGTCCCGCCTTCTTCTCCCCTGCACACCCTCTCCCCGCACTCAGGCCCCACCCAACCCGGGCTCCCGGAGGCACAGCCATGCCGGTGGCACTCACCGAGTTCCACTGGGGCCTGGGCTACATGCCCAGGACTGTCCGGGTGTCAGGGCCCAGTGACATAACAGAGGAGACAGCGGTCGAGCCATGTAACCCTTAACCAGGCATGTGACCAGCGCCCGTGCTGGGGGTGGGGCAGGGCAGGACTAGGAGGCTCTCAGTGCCAGGCGGGCACTGCTCCCATGCAATGGGAGGCCAGGCAGCCTGTGGGACAAGTCTCTCCAGCAGAGACTGAAGGAGGAAGAGAGAGCGGAACAACAGCTCTGAGCATAGAGGCCAGGCGGCCAGTGTGTCTGGGGGGTGAGTGATAGGGGGTTCATAGGAGAGGGGTCAGAAGTCACAAAGGGCTAGGTCCCAGGGACCTCATGGGCCAGCCCAGGGAAGTGAGCCTGAAGGTTTTTCTCTGCCTAACAGTGCAATGAGCAATCATTTCACACCAGATAGTGCTGAGTCACCATTCACACCAGATAGTGCTGAGTCACCATTCACACCACATAGTGCTGAGTCACCATTCACGCCAGATAGTGCTGAGTCACCATTCACGCCAGATAGTGCTGAGTCACCATTCACGCCAGATAGTGCTGAGTCACCATTCACGCCAGATAGTGCTGAGTCACCATTCACGCCAGATAGTGCTGAGTCACCATTCACGCCAGATAGTGCTGAGTCACCATTCACGCCAGATAGTGCTGAGTCACCATTCACGCCAGATAGTGCTGAGTCACCATTCACGCCAGATAGTGCTGAGTCACCATTTCACATGCATTATCTCACAGTACCCTTACAAAATCCTAGGAAGCGGGGTCTGTACTATCTCTAATGACCGAGAAGGAAACTGAGGCTTCAGGACATTAAGGGGCCAGGTGCTCAAGGCCATGCGGCAAAACCCTGCTTCTGGTTCAGGTGGCTGGCTCCTGACCCCAGGCGAGGCGGCCTGGGACTTCTCAGGCTCCATTACATCAAAGCCAGAGGGGTGACCCTGGGAGTGTGGGGAGTTGTGTCAGGGTGTTCTCGCCATGGGGGGTCATTCTGTGTGTGTGTGTATGTGTGTGTGCACGTGTGTGCTTGTGGGAGTGTGTGTGTGAATGTGGGTGAGTGCAGGCATGTGTGTGTCAGTGTGTGCATGTGTGTGAGTGTAGGTGTGTGGTGTGTGCCTGTGTGTGTGAGTGTGGGTGTGTCCATGTGAGGGCATTTAAGTGGGTGTGTGCCTGCGTGTGTGTGTGACTGTGGGTGTATGCATGTGTGTGAGTGCTGGTGTGTGCATTGGGGGGGTGTGGGTGTGTGTGAGTGGCTGTGTGCCTGTGTGTGTGAGTGTGGGTGTGTGCGTGTGAGGGTATGTAAGTGGGTGTGTGCCTGTGTGTGACTGTGGGTGTATGCATGTGTGTGAGTGCTGGTGTGTGCATTGGGGGGGGTGTGAGTGGCTGTGTGCGTTGGGGGGATGAGGGTGAGTGTGTGGGGGTGTAGGTGTGTGCGTGTGTGTGGGTGTGGGTGTGTGAGTCTGTATGTGTGTGAATGTGTGGTGGTGAGTGTGTATATCCACACATGTACCCCTCAAGGAAAACTGCTGACGGGATGAGGGTGGGCCAGGGTCCCTCTGCACCCTGGCAGAGCCTGGGTCCCCGTTCCTCAGGTGCTGGTCCCCATGTCCAAGGGCCTCTCAGCCCTGCAGGCAGCCGCCTCCCATACCGGCTCTGACAGCGGCGGCCATCCCAGGTCCAGGACCCGCATCTCCGGACCTCAGTCCCCTGGAGACGTCTCTGTGGCCCCAGCATCTCTGCAGCCCCCACAGCGGGAGCAGGTGGTGGGGACCCGGCATGCCAGGCTCCCAGGCCCAGGCACCTTTCCAAGCTCAGGGGGTAGCAGCCACTAACGAGGCCCTGACACCGCCCGTCCAGGGTCAAGGGCACAGCAACGGCCTCTTGTTTCGTCCAGCCAGGCCTGAGCTGAGCGCGGGCTCTCCCCCTCCCCGAGCTGGGCGGGACCTGAGGGTATTTATAGATGGTCCCGTGCCTCCCCAGGGGCAGATGTGATTCCGTGAGGCAGCCTCTTCCCTTGAAAATGCCTGCCCTGCCCGCGGCCAGGAAGGCCGAGCGGCTCATATAAATAGACGCTGTGAGGAAGGCGCCATAGTCCGGGCCGGCTCCCGCTAGGTGGCCTGCCGTCAGGCCGCGAGGGCCGGGGGAGCGAGCAGCACGCGAAACCATTGTTCCCACCAGGGCTGCATCAGGCGCAGATTGTCCTGCAGAGAGAGATGCGGGGGGGGGGGGGGGGGGGCGCGTTTCTCCTGCGGCTGGAAAAACAGGAGAAAGGAACGCTGGTGACTTGCTGCTGCCACGCAGCCCACAGGCCACCGGGAAAATGGCTGCGACGGGTCCCCTGGGTCCCGGGGTCCTGCGCTCGGCGCCAGCCGGCACTGCCCTCTCCTGTCGGGAGCAGAGACGGCACCGCCTCTGGATCCCAATTCGGGAGGTTCCACTTTCCTCTGACGCGGACCCAGCCCCGAGCTGCAGGCCCTGCGGGGGCCCCCTCTCCCCCCCACCTCAGGCCACCCCCACGGCGACCACACAGGCCAGGAGCCCAGGCCCCCCACCCAGCACTCCTGAGGGGTGGCCGCCTGGCTGCAGGCCCCAGGGCCTGGGACAGGAGAAGATGGGCAGCTGGGGACACTGCACCATCAGAAACGGGGGGTGTGATGTGGGGGGCAGGATGAGGCAGGAAGGGAGGTGGGTCCTGGGCGAGCCCCACGGCGGCACCTGGCTGCCTGCCTGCCTTTGCCCACCTGAGGCCGGAAGTCCTTGCCCCCATTCCAGACGCAGAGCGTGAGGCCTAGCCTGGCTGCCCGGGGAGCACGGGACACAGAAGCAGCCCTTGTCCGTTCATGCTGGGCACAAGGCCACCCCTAGCATGGGGTGCACATGTGTGTCTGTGTGCACATGTGTTTGCAGGCACACGCATGCAGATGTGCACATACACAATGCAACATATGCATGTACCCATGAATGGCATGCACACGTGCTCACTGTGAAATGCATGAGCACACTTGTGTGCACATGCACACATATGTGCGTGTGAGTGGCGTTCGCACACGTGTGACATGCATACATTTGTGTACGTGTACACATTCAGCCATTTATGCACCACATGAACACACATGAGCACACATGCTCATGCACACACATTCCCACATCTGTATGCACATGTGTCTACATGCATGCATGCATAATACATGTGCCTGCAGGTGCATATTCTCACATGAACGTGTGTGCATCTACACACTTGCGCGCACACATGCATACCTAGTGACGTACATGTACACACAGAGAGAAGCACAGGCTGCTCCGATCACCAGGGACAGAAGCCCCCTCCCTGCCCCCCCCCGGTTTCCTGGTAATTTCATAGCGTGTTTGCGTGCTTTCTGCTGACGCTTTAGGTGAGGTCTGCCACAAGTCCTACACGCAGTTCTCCAACCTGTGCCGCCACAAGCGCATGCACGCCGACTGCCGCACGCAGATCAAGTGCAAGGACTGCGGCCAGATGTTCAGCACTACCTCCTCCCTCAACAAGCACCGGCGCTTCTGCGAGGGCAAGAACCATTACCCGCCCGGCGGCCTCTTCTCCCCGGGCCTGCCCCTCACCCCCAGCCCCCTGCTGGACAAGGCCAAGCCGCCCCCCAACCTCAACCACGCCGGCCTGGGCTTCAGCGAGTACTTCCCCTCCCGGCCGCACCCGGGGAGCCTGCCCTTCTCGGCGGCGCCGCCGGCCTTCCCCACACTGACCCCCGGCTTCCCCGGCATCTTCCCGCCGTCCCTGTACCCCCGGCCGCCTTTGCTACCTCCCACGCCGTTGCTCAAGAGCCCCCTGAACCACACCCAGGACGCCAAGCTGCCCAGCCCCCTGGGGAACCCGGCGCTGCCCCTGGTCTCCGCCGTGGGCAGCAGTGGCCAGGGTGCCGCGGGCGCCGCGGGGCCCGAGGAGAAGTTCGAGGGGCACCTGGAGGACACGTACCCCGAGAAGCTCAAGACACGGAGCAGCGACCTGTCGGACGGCAGCGACTTCGAGGACATCAACACCACGACCGGCACGGACCTGGACACGACCACGGGCACCGGCTCGGACCTGGACAGCGACGCGGAGAGCGACCGCGACAAGGCCAAGGACAAGAGCCAGGCGGCCGAGGGCAAGCCCGGCTTCGGGGGCGGCGCGGCGCCGCCGGGGGCCCCCAACAGCGTGAGCGAGGTGCCCGTCTTCTACGCCCAGCACTCCTTCTTCCCGCCGCCCGACGAGCAGCTGCTGGCGGCGGGCGCCACGGGCGACTCCATCAAGGCCATCGCGTCCATCGCGGAGAAGTACTTCGGGCCCGGCTTCATGGGTGCCCCCGAGAAGCGGCTGGGCGCGCTGCCCTACCACTCCGTGTTCCCCTTCCAGTTCCTGCCCGACTTCCCCCCCTCCCTCTACCCCCTCGCCGACCGCACCCTCGCCCACAGCCTGCTGGTCAAGGCCGAGCCAAAGTCGCCCCGGGACGCCCTCAAGGGGGGCGGCCCCAGCACCGAGTCCCCCTTCGACCTCACCACCAAACCCAAAGAGGCGCTGCCCGTCCTGCCCGCGCCCAAGGCGGGCCCCGCGGGGGCCGAGGAGCAGCCGCTGGACCTGAGCATCGGCAGCCGCGCCCGGGCCAGCCTGAACGGCGGGGGCCGGGAGCCGCGCAAGAACCACATCTACGGGGAGCGCCAGCTGGCGGGCGACGGGCTGCCCCGGGCCTGCCCGGCCCAGCTGCCCCGGCAGCCCTCCCTGCACTACGCCAAGCCCTCGCCCTTCTTCATGGATCCCATCTACAGGTATTCACAGGCCCTGCCCTCGCCGCGCCCAGGCCACGCGCTGCCTCTCCGGCTGCCCCAGGCCACGCGCCGCCTCTCCGGCTCCCCCAGGCCACGCGCCGCCTCTCCGGCTCCCCCAGGCCCTCCCGCTATCTTTGCTGGCTCAGGGGCCCACGCTGGCTCAGCCCGACCCTGGGATCCTGGCGTGGGTGCCTGGCCGGGCCACTTCGGGAGGCCAGGGCAGGGTCTCCTGGACACTCGCGCTCCCTCTGCGCTGCCTGAGCGACACACCCCCCCGCAACCCCCCCTTGATCCCCACCCCGGGCCCTGAGCCTCCAGCTGTCTTCCTAGACCAGCTCGGGCCCCCACAAAACTCACACCCGCCCTCGCCCTTCCCTCTCCCCAGTGTCTCTGCTTCCCTCTGGCCGCAGCCGGCCTTCCTGGTGGCCCAGGGGGGAGCCCCTGCCCATGGAGGGGGAGCAGGGGGAGGAGGAGGGGGAAGAGTGGGGAGGAGGGGGAGGAGGAGGGGGGAGAGTGGGGAGGAGGGGGAGGAGGGGGAAGAGTGGGGAGGAGGGGGAGGAGGAGGAGGAGGGGGAAGAGTGGGGAGGAAGCTAGAGGGCTGGCACCAATCAGTGTCCCTTCACTCGGCCAGCCTCCCAGTGAGGGGCCACCTTTGTCCTCCCCGGTGTCTGTGGGCCTATGACCTGGGGTTGTGGGGTGGGGGGGGTCTGACCCCGACCTGTGCCCCGGGGAGCCTGGCTGAGCCCCAGGAGCGGACTGAGCACAGGCAGGTTGGGAGGGAGCCAAGGCGCAGGCAGCGGGTATTGGTGGTGCAGCTGACGCAGGCCCTGCCCCTGGGCGGGAGGCGTGTGCACACGCGTGTACACATATGCACTGGTGTCAGGGAGCAAGGGCCGTGCGGCCACCCGAGGGCCGTGTGCCTGCTGCTCGCTCCCCAAGGGCCAGCAGGGCCTGGGACCGCGTTCAGTGAGGTCACGCCTGCTGAGGGACGGAGACGCGCCCAGTCAGGCGGGGTGCCAGCAAGGGGCGGGGGCCAGTCTCCCCTTGCCCTCCAGTGCCCCCCTGGGTCCCCCTCGCCCGCCTGTGGGGCCGCCATGTGGCCCAAATCAGCATGAAGGCAGAGGGATGGAGCCACACCGAGCCCTCCTCCCGTGTGTCCCCCCTCGCCCATGCCCCCAGCCTGGTGCCCCCTGGGAGGGCGGGACTGGGCGCGGCCCAGCTCTGAGGGGCCTCGGCTAAGCCCTCGGAGCCCGTTCCACTCCCGCACGGCCGTGCCCGGAGTCATTCTCTCCCCCGAGGGGGCCTCCCCGAGCCCGTCCTGCGGCTCCCGCCCGCCCCCTCCTGGACGGCGGCTCTCCGCGGGGCTACCTGTGAGACCCCCCTGCCCCTGGGCTCCGGGCGGCTCTGGGGTCTCCTGTGCTCAGCCCCTCTCCTGGGTCGGCCCGTCTTGCTTGGCCAGCGTCCCGCTGGGCCCGGGAAGACAGCCACATGTCAAAGGGACGGAGCGAGGCCTCGCAGGAGCCAGGCAGGCCCGCGGGCCCGGGGCTCGGTCAGAGGGGCTATGTCTGCCGGTGAAGAGGTTTCCCGTTTAGATGGAATCTCAACCCCGAGGGGAAACTGAGGCAGGCGCTGCTGGGAAATGATGAGAGGGCACCTGGGTGAGGAGACCTGGGTGAGGGGGGACGTCAGGTGACCTCAGGGGAGAGGGACTGCTGGCCGCCACCCTGGCCACCTTCCCCCGCCCCCCCCCCGCTCTGTGCTGACCACGTGTCACTGGCATTTGGCCGCCAGGGCCCCGGTGGGAGCTGCCCGGCCACATGAGGGGGCCCCGCGCCTTCCCCAGGACGAAGCCGCTGGCCACTCACCAGCCGGGCAGAGCGCCCGGTGCCTGGGGCCGGGGACAGGGAAGTTGGGGAGTCGGGGGCAGGCTCCTGCGGGCTCCGTGTTCTGCTGGGACAACCCCAGGGACCCCGACAGAGTGGACGGGGCAGGGCTGGTCCCAGGCTCCGCGTTCAGCATTCACACGGTCACGGGCGCCCCAGCTGGGGTGGGGGGCGCTGGGAAGACTGGGAGGGCCCAGAGCTGGTGAGGTGATGGGGGCACGGGAGGGAGGGAGCCAGGGCTCAGCGGGCAGCGCGTGGGCCAAGCCATGACGGTCCCTGCACGTCGGTGAGACTCCGTGGGGCCCAGCAGAACCGGCATGACGAGGACCCCCGTGACCGGGGGCGCAGGCAGGAGCCCGCGGGCCCTGGGGGTACGTAACCCTCGGCGTTGCTGTCCAGCAGGGTGGAGAAGCGGAAGGTGCCGGACCCCGTGGGCGTCCTGAAGGAGAAGTTCCTGCGGCCTCCCCCTCTGCTCTTCCACCCCCAGGTGAGCTGGGCTGGGCGCAGGGCGGGGGGCGGGGGGCAGGACCCCGAGGCCCGTCCAGGCCGGGCCACACCCCGAGGCGGGCGGCAGCCTCCCCACCTGCCCGTCAGATGCCCTGGGTCTCTCCCTGCGGACCAGGCAGTGCCCTGAGGCCGGACGGGGTGAAGGGCCGGGACGCTGAGGAAGGAGGGGGCTCTGGGGGGGGCAGCCCTGTGGGTTCCTCAGAAGCAGCCAAGGCCCCCGGCCCAGGGGGCCCACCGGCCATGACCCGGCTGTGGGAGGGGCGGTGGGCAGAGCTCAGGGAGGAAAGCCAAGACTGAGTGGAAGGTTCAGCCGGAGGGACACAGCGGGATGTGGAGGTGAGCGGCCTTTCCGGGGTGCACGGGCCCTGGGGTGCCTGACAAGAAAGACCAGGAAAGGGTGGCCGTGTGTCAGGGGGCAGAGCGGGGTGAGGAGGCAGGAGCAGGAGACAAGCAGCGGGTCCCGGGGGCTGGAGAGGGTGGGAGCCCCCCGCCCCGAGACTGGGGTTTGGTCTGGGAAGGAGACCTCAGACCCCAGGCCTGCGGCCACTCCGTCTGCCCCTCAGGCCCCGCCTCCCGGGCGTGGGCACAGAGGCCACAGAGCCGAGAGGACCAGCAGGGCCGGGCGGAGTCCCTGGTTCCCTGCCCTGCGCCCACCTGTCCTCACTGCGTGGGGCCCAGCCCCCCAAAACCACCCCCACGCCTCGGCCCGGGGGGTCCCGGGCGCACCCAGACTCTAGACAGGCATTGTTCTGCCCGGAGCCGCGCCGTGGACAAGCCCCCAGTTAAACCTGCGCCGTGGGCTCACAGCTAATCTTAGAGCCCATTGTCTCGCTGGGCCGGGGCCGGTTAACAACTTCCCCCGATTTTCCTCGGCCCGGCTGGGAGCGGCCAGGCTGGGAACCGCTGGCCGGCCAGGCGCATCCTGTGTTTGTGTTTGCGGGGAGCTGGGCCCGGAATATCTGACGGGGCGAGCGGGCAGGGCCGGCCGGACTGCGGCCTCTGAGACCCACCCGGGCCTGACAACCAGGGGCTGGCGGGGCGCACTGACCCCCTGTGAGCTGGGCCCTGCCCCCCGCCCCTCCGCCTGTGGGCCCAGAGCTGGGGGAGGACAGATGGGAGGTGACCAGTAAGTGACCTCATGACATGGCCTGGGCCTGTGCTCAGAGCGGGCGCTGCTGCGGTCACATCGGCCAGGCCAGGGCTTCCCCCCTGAGGTCGGGCGTGCCGTGGGCAGCCCCAGGGTGCAGGGCGAGGAGGTCCTGCTGGCCACGGCCCCCACCACCTCTGGGGGTCCTGGGGAGTCGGAGTGGTGGAGGGTTCCAGGACCTTTCAAGACTGCGGGCAGGGGGGCAGCGGTGTGTGTTTCTGGGGTCCCACTGTCCACGGAGGGGCCGGGGAGAGGCCGGGCAGCCGCAGAGGGGGCCGTTCACGTCGGTCCATCAGGGGCCGGGGGGGCGCCCACAGCAGTGCCTCCCCCACAGGGTCCTGCCACCTGGACGGGGCTGGCATGGGACAAGGCGGCAGCCCAGGGCCACAGAGGCCTGGGCCGTTCTGGGCAGCCGTCATTTTCTGTTCATTAGCCCATTAGTCAGTTGGTCCCCAACTTGTACCCCGAGGGGCTCTGGCCATGGCAAAGGCCCTTCCTGTCCCGGCCCCGCCCACGCCCCCCAGGGCCAGGCACCGGCAGGCCTCCGGGACGCCCCCTCCATCGGGGACGGTGCTGCCAGGCCTGTGCGGCTGCAGCAGCCCCCCGCTCTCCTGTCCCCGAGCCCCCAGCACTCGGGGGGCAGGCACAGTGCCCACCACGTGGAAAAAAACAGTGCCACGCTCCTCCTCCTCCTGCCACCCCCTTGGCATCTCCAAGGAGCAGAGAGGCAGCTCCTCGGCCCGTGTCCCCGTGTCCTGGGCCGTGTGGCACCGGCACTGCCTCCTGGCTACTGCGTTAGTGAGGTCCGGTCTCAGCTGTGGGCTCTTTCTAGTACGTCGCCTGCAATGATGGCCTCCCGCCACTAGGGGTGGTGGCGCCTCAGGTCCTGATCCCTGTGATCCCTTGAGATTCAGGTAACTGTCTTAATTTTTCAAGACTCAAAAAAATAAATAAATAAAAGATATGATTTTGTCTTTAACCCAAACTGGACAGTCAGGAGTGATGGCCAGGGGTCAGGCCAGCAGGTGTCAGCATGGGGCGGGGGGGGGGGGGGGGGGTGATGGCCCGTGTCCACAGTCCGCCTCACTGGGCCCCACGCCAGGCAGGGCGGGGGCAGGTCAGCTCCAGCTCCCGCAGCCGGGACCCCGACGGTGACGGGGGCTCTGGGGAAGGACCAGGGCAGGGCTGGGCCGCGGT